>NC_053023.1:63955401-64094870 GCF_003073215.2 Triticum urartu | reverse complement strand
TGGCGAGGATGAGATCACCGAATTGGAGTCGGAGTCTGAGAGGGAAGCGTGGATGTTAAGCATAGGCTCCGAGTCCGACTCCCACCGCCAGTAGTCGAGGGCTGCTAGTCTGCTGTCCATAAAGCCTGAGCTCCTCCACCCTCCTTCACCCCTTTCAACGTAGACACAAGGATTTCGCCTCCCGCCACCCAGCCAACATGCCTTCCATGACGGTCACGTCCGCCGCCATGCGCGCGCTCCGCCGCAGGCTCCAGAGCAGCAGGATTGCGCCGGCAGAAGGGATCGCCAAGAGCTCCATGCGCGCGGGAACGAAGGTGCGGGTGCGCACGTCGGTGGGTCAGCTGTGCACCGGGCAGTGGCTCGTGCTCGTGCTCAACGCGGTCATCCTCTCCGCCACCGAAGACGGGTACGTCGTCTACAGCGGAAACCCCAACAAAACGATGCGCGTTTCCAAGGATGAAGTCAAGGCGATCTAATCATGCATGCCGCCGGCAGACTCCACTCGGAAGGTTTCGCAGACCGCCGTCGCAGCGGCCAGAGGTGTCGCTCGCTGCCAATATACATGCTCAGGAAGCCGGACAATGAAATCCGCAAGGCTCCGATCGAGGCCATCGATCAAGGCATCTGGTAGATTGTACTAGTAGCTAGCTAGGGCTTAGGAGGCGTGCGCTAGTTCAATTAGGCATCGATATATGATGTTTATTTTTATTTTTGAGAGTGATGATGTTTCTTATTCACAATGTGTTTGTTGAACGAATCACATCTATAGAGATACTAAGCTCCCTTGTATTGAAGCGCTCCGGTTATTCGGGGGTTGTGGGGTCACTAGGGCCCATGCATAAGTGTGCGTTGTTTAGTTTCATTTATTTTTTTGTTCTTTTTTCTTTTTTTCATCTTTTAAATCATGAGCACTTATTAAAATTTGTGTACTAATCATATTTTAAAATCCTTCAAATTCATTAATATTGATTAAATTTGTGGATATTTTTAAAGTACACGGTCATTTAAAGTCTGTGAATATTTTTAATATTTGAATTCTTTTATGTTGCAAACATTTTTAAAACCATGAATATATTTTAAATTCTTGAATGTTTCTAAAATTCATGGTTTTTAAAAGTCCTTAAATATTATTTAATTTAGCTAACCTTTTTAAATAAAAGAAGATAGTCAAATTTTTTTAGATAGCAGTGGGGTGAGCGAAAAAAATTAAACAAGCGAGAGGAGCAGGGAGCCAAGCTGAGCGAGCAAGAACTTCGTGTGCTGGCCCATATGAGGTTTAGTGTGAAATAAGAACTCCCAAGAAGCTCAAACGCTAACACCAAGGCGAGAATGTGCAAAGACTTCACAACCACACATCAAATAACTCCTCTCTTCTTTTGAAAAAAAAAACTCCAACACAACCCAACATGATATACGAACAAAAAACACCACCACTAAAAAGTTAAAACACAAAGCCAATACAAATAAAATCAAAACAAAACAACTGATCATAATAATAAAAAATCTAATTTCATGAGTGAAGAACGGCACAGCGAAGCACGCGTTAGCCTCTAGTGTACTACATACCAAAGCATGCAACAATAAGAGAAGGAAAGTTTGTTCAACACTTGTCCCGGATCAACTTTCACCAACTCGTATGTGCATATAAGAGCATGTATAGCCGGACGCTTCAAACCCGTCTCAAACACCCGGGCGGGCAGTGGTCGGTCATAAAAGTTCGACCCAACCGGACATCTTGAACCGGTCTCAAACCCCTAAACTGTCATGCGCCCCTCATAAACAGCCCAAATGTAGGGCGGATATAGGATGGCCCAGACACGCCCGGGCTTGTCCTCCTGATAGGCCCGGCCCACCACAAACCCACCGTTGTCCTGCAAAAACCCCCAATCTGGCTCTCCACTCGGAACTCTAGCTCACTCTCCTCTCTCGCTCCATCTTCGCCTCTCCCCTTTCTGATTCCGATCCAATTCGGCGACCATGTCGAGCTCCGGCAGCAACTTCGACTCCGACCTGGATGTCGACAAGGAGCTGGCGCTTCGCATTGCATTGAAGCTGTCCAAGGTGGACATCAGGGGCAGCTCTGGATCAGCATCGTCTCCGCAACTCCCCCGCCAGCGCAACGTGGGTGCCGGCGCTGGCCCCTCCCGGCCAGTGCGCAGCTTCGTGAGGGCTGCGCAGTCCGCGCCTCCCCCATGTCGTACCCTCCCCCCGCCGGCTCCTACTCCACCCACGTGGGCAGCAGTGGGGGCTTGTGCCCGCCCCACCGGCCTGGACGCGCACGTTGGAATCAGAGGTGCATGCCGCCCGCCGCGAGAGGCGGTGGGCAAGGGAGAGGGACGCGGCGGAGCAGTCCGTGCACCGCCACTGCGGGTTGCCAGCGGAGCCCGCCAAGGATGAGCAACTCCTTGCTTAGGTCTACCGTCGGTCGCTGACGACGGCAAAGACGGACGCTCAGCGGCTCCGGTGGAAGAATGACAAGGTGCTCCAGATTGCCATTGAGCAGTCCGAGTGTGAGGTGGCAGAGGCATCGGTGGAGGCGGCTCGACTGGTGAAACTCAAGCGGCACCAGGACATGGTTGTCCGGTGTGGCTTAAAGGGCTCATCATCCTCTCCGACTCCTCCTCCGCTGACGACGGCGATGAGCCGATGACCACGGTGCCTCGTCCGACGACTCGGAAGATTCTCCGAGACTACGAAGAAAAAGGAGAACTTATGGATCGAACCCCTGGTCTCTGGGATGATGCAGCTCTCTCCTAGCCACTAGGCTAGCGTCGGCTTCTTGCTTAGGTAGCTGGGTGCAACCATCATGGAGGTGAAAAGATCTGGGTTTTCACGATTTTTTCTTTTTTTCTTTTGTTTTTCCCCGTTTTCTCTATTGTTATTGTTTTTTTTCTTTTCTTTATTTTTTCATTTTATTTCTTCGGTTTCTTCATATCTTTCTCGATTCTCACAATGTTTCTTTTCTTTTCTTTTTCTTCATTTTTCTTTGGTTTTTTTCTGACTTTCTTGTTTTTATCGGTTCTCTTCAAATATCAGATTAATATTTTCAAATACATGGTCAACATTTTTTATCTACACATTCAACATTTGTTTGAAATTCTTGATTAAGATTTTCAAATACAAGTTTACGATTTTTCTAATACATGGTCAACATTTTTTCAATACACATTTGACATTTTTGAAATGCTTGAATGACATTTTTTAAATGCTTGTTCAACATTTTTCTCAAATGATGTATTAATATTTCTATATACATGATGAACTTTTTTCACCATTATTTAATACATGCTCATTATTTTTTCTATACATATTTAATATTTTCAAATGCTTGATTGACATTTTCCAATTCCTTGTTCAACATTTTTCTCAACTGGTTGATTAAATTTTGTATATACATGATAAAAAATCATCATTTTCATTGTCAACATTTTCTCTATACACTTTTTTTAATATTTTCTAAATGCTTGATTAACATTTTTGAAATACTTGTTCAACAATTTTTCAATTGCTTGCTTAACATTTTTATATACATGGTAAACAAATTTCTTCATTTTTTAATACATGGTCACCTTTTTTCTATACACATTTAATATTTTCGAAATGCTTAATTAACATTTTTCAAGTACTTCTTCAACATTTTCTGGACAATCTTGATTGACATTATTGAAATCCATGATCAAACAATTTAATCATTTTTCTATTACATGATCAACATTTTTCTATACACATTTTACATTCTAAAATGCTTGATTAAAATTTTTTAAGTACTTTTACTGATGATTTGAATATCTTGATTAACTTTTTTAATACATGATCAATTATTTCTATACATTATTTGTATACGTGATAAACATTTTCTTAATATACATTTAAAAAAATTTAAATGCCCAGTCAACACTTTTCAATAGGTTTTAACGGATTTTTTGTAATTTATATTTATAATTTTTTAAAGTATAAACAATATTAAAGAATAAGGAAAAAGCAAAAACAGAAAACAGAAAAAGGAGGCTGTAGGATCCCGCGCGACTGGGCCGGCCCATATAGAGCTCCCCGACGCGAGGATTGCCTCTGTCTCGCGTATAGCGAGACTTAGGGGTGCCCGGTCCTATTGGGCGCATAAGGCACCCGATAGCGACCTAGCTCGTACCACCTCCAGCGCCAAATCCTCTGTTTGGGACGGATATTTCGGGTTTCTTCCACACTGGTAGGGAGCTTACAGAACCTCCTCGGTATTTTCGTTTATCCTTTTTCCGGTTTATTTTTCAAAAAAATTCAATTATTTACATTTCATTTTTCATTTTTATATTTTTTCTTTCCTTTTTCTTTCTCCTTTTCATTTATGTGAACATCTTTCAAATCCTTGAATACATATTTTTTTAATTTAGCATTTGTTAACATTTTTTGAAATCATGAATCTTTTTGAAGGTTGTCAACATTTTATTGAATTCGTGAACAGGTTTTGAAATAATAAAAAAATTGAAACTTGTGCACATTTTTTGAGTTGGCGAACATATGTTTAAATTCGGGAACAATTTTTGAAATTCACAAACATATTTTTTTTTGACGAGCAGTTTTTCTAAAGCATGAATTTTTCGAATTCATGTACATTTATTAACCTCAAAACATTTTCTGAATGGATGCAGATTTTCTTGAAACTTGGGAACCGTTTTAGTAATTCATGAACATTTTTTATTTTTTTCAATTTTTTTATAAGAAATCATCTAAATTTTTGGAATTCTTGTTTAGAAAGAGGGGTACCGGTTTCCCTGTTTTCCAGCGCACACTGCACCAAATAGGAGCACCCGATGTGGTGCATCATCGCTGCACTCACACGCACCCAAGCCACCTCCTGCTTGTCGCTGCCCCCATTGGGGATGGGATAAGGTCACCCATGTCGGCCTTGATCACTCTCCTCTCTCTCCCAGTCATTTCCTCTCCTCTAGTCCTCTCTTGAAGCACGTCTGAGAGCTCATAATTGCTGCCATGCTTCGCCCGCGCGACTAATGACCATTGCACGATGAGTCGTGATGTCCTCAAGCTTCACCTCATCGTGCTATAGCTCTCTGTGGAAGTAATCTCCCGAAGACGTAGGGAATCGAGTGCTAAATCGCTGTCTTCCTCCTCTGGATCGTGCTCCACTAAAGCATGGTTTCTTGCCCACCAACCTCCCTCGGCCTTGCCGACGACGCTAATCTATCCGAGGTGAGCTCGTCTACATTTCCCTCAACCTCTAGCTAGGTCTGTGTTGGCCCTTCAGGCTCGACGCTTATCAAATTAAAATATCCATTTAAACAATTCATGAGAAGTGTTTGCATATAATTGCAAAACTTGATTAAAACTATTTTATATTTACAATAATTATTATTGAAATGTCATGTATCTCCGAACATATTTTCATGAATTTAAGAAAGAAATGTTTACAACTCTTAAAGAAATCATGACTCCGAGGAAAATGTCCATACATTTCAAAATAAGTTCTCGTGACAATAAAATGCATTTAACTAATTTATAAAAGATTACCAAAAAATAATTTATAAATATGTGTATGTACACTACTATGATAAAAGCAAAGGCTAATTAGTTAACTAATTTAAAGTGAAAAGTATCTCAAAAAATATATATTCAATTATGTCATGATAAATGATCAGGTGCATGAAAATAATTCATGACTCATGAGAGTCATGAATTATTCATGTATATTGAAAAAAAATAACACAAAATTTTAAAACGTATATCCAATGGTTTTTGTTTATCTTGTGATCCCACATGAATAACGTATGAGGTTGTGGATGAACCTCCTCCCTACCCTATTTTCATCATATTGAATAAAATTATAAAAATGTTTATCTTGTTTATGTTGCTAAGCGTTTCTATTTTCAGTGCCCTAAAATCCAGCAAATAAGAAGCGAGACGTCACCATTTCCAGCACGAACACCTCCCCTGGATTCCGTAACCGAGGTCTACCAGGGAAGAAGGACGATACCGCACGAGAGATCACAAAAATCAAATATTGAGGAAATAGTCGAGAGACGAGTAAGAATGTTTGATGGTATTGTAGTTTTGAATTAGGAGGGGTCCAGTAATAGAGAGATGGGGACCAGTTTTGATACAATTTACGCCAAGAAATTTAGAAATTATGATGAGGAAATGACAAGCATAACACATTTGAGCTGTAATTCGGAAGCAATAACACGGGTTACAGGATGTGGGTATGGTTCCTTCTGGTCAGCTTGGTGTGGACAGGAAAGATGAAGAATAACAGAGCACTGCTATGTTGGCCAGAAAATTAGAGGGGCTCGTCTCTAGTCATGGAGCATGCTAACATTAAGTTAATTTGTCATTGATTCCACAAATATATATGGTCTATCTTACTCTGATTCTAGTTAGAGATCTCGCCAGTCAAAAAGAAAAGAAAATAGTCTGATTATGTTCTGTAGTTTGTACGGATCTGATAAGTATCTAGCATTGGTTTATCCGTTGATATTGGAGTTCAGATAATGTCCCTAAAATTTGAAACATCATGAGAATATAGTTGGTGCCTAGGAAATATCGAATGATAGTCTTGGCTCCCATCCAATTTCCTTCGGTAGTCCTAATGGCACTGATACTGAAACTCGGGTCACAATTTTTTTTTGTCATCTCCTCATGATACAAGTGGATCTTTCCCTATGAAACCATGGGAGTATTAGATGGATAAGCCTTGTAGTCGTTGAGAAACTCTTAAAATTCCTCCCATACGAGTTAACAAGAGCATTTTACTCAAGGCTTTTGAATCTGTTGCGAAATTAGTTGTGGATAGGTTTCCACATTGAAGGCAACTTACATATGTTGTAAACACATAGATCATAAAAAGTATATTTAGGTGCTCATAGTAGGAGACCCATGGGTCATTTCCCTTCGTTTCAAAATACCAGTTGTGTTACGTCTTGTTAGGAAAGAATTTCACCAACAATAAGACAACTTTTGTGATACAAAATCATAAACAACAAAAGGTACTTTTAAAACAAATCTAATGACATCAATTTTATGTCACATGAAGTACATATTAATAGAGTAATTGCCGGTCAAATGTTTTTCCTAACAAAACCTAATATGATGGCTGTTTTGGAACTGACGGAGTACCAATTTGCTACTAGGTTGACATGTACTTATAGAAAGGTGCAACCGTATAGACGGTCTGCAAGAGTGTGGCAACTAATAGAATAACAGTGGCGACGAGGGAAATGAACACCCAAGGATTCCTCAGGTAGGTTTGTATGAAGTTAGCCCGCCACCTATTCCAGCTCTTCATGCAGTGGGCATTCACCTGCCGCTGCACATCATGGAGCCTGCTAGATGGGCTCATCACTCCTCCCTTGTTTAGCGTGTTGTTGAGGAGTTTAGCTACCTCTTCATCGCTGCCCAACCCACTCTCGATAATGTTCTTACATCTGAGCAGGGCTACATCCTTGGCTGAGCTAATCATGTTGTCCATGAAGATAACGTAGGCCGTCACCGCATTGCCAGCAGCAGGGTGGAGACGTTCGAATGCCATCAGATTGAGAAACCTCTTCTCAGTGCATTCGTCGACCCTAACCGCCGGCATGCTTAGCACGCCTTTTTCAAAGTGCACGTCGAGGAGACTGTCAGTCTCGCTCACCTTGAAATTAATTCCTGCTTCGTAGATCTCTATTGCGGAGGGCATGACATAAGCCTTCGAACCTTTGCGGTCTTGGTGATCGTCATGGGTGAGGCTTTGGTGTAAGATGTCAAGGGGGTGGAGCCCCAATGGGTTATTAGTTTCAACCATGTGTCGACGCCATGGACACAGGGAATCAAGCACCAACTTACTGATCTCTCGAGCGTCCTGTAGCAACCAGTTAACATGTATAGATAGTTAGGGCCACATAACTGTCGCTGTTGCATTTTATTCAATTTTAAGAGCTTAATTAGTTGAAAAAATATATATGCACACATAGAGAAGTACATATGCACCATTTTAATGTTAGCAGTATATTGCAGTTTGTACCACCTAATTTTGAAATTAATTTAAAAAATATGAAAAGGTGAAGAAAAGATAATAAGCACTAATTAATTGATGAGCAGGTAATTGGGTAGTATATATACCTGATATTTGTCATGATCCAGAACGACTAGTAGCCTGTGGAGAAGAAGCAGAGGCAATTGGTTCTCCATGATGACCATGTCCGACTGGATATACCGCCACATGTAAAGATAGCCATACTGGCTAAAGACGGGGTCGTTGGGCGCGTAATCATCGTCCACCTTCCCACCCAGCGCGTCCATCCTCATGGCCTCCACCAGAAAGCAGCCGTCGGTGACCATGAGCTCCACAAACCGCTGCCGGTTCTCCGCCCCGCGCCATTGGCCGGCGAGGTCCTTGTACGCCTCCTGCAGCTGCTGCGTGGCCTCCGCCACGGCGGCCACGAAGTCCCGCAGCGGCCTCCCGGAGCGCTTGACCAGGTGCACCACCGCCCGGCGCTTGTGCTCCTCCATGGGGAGCAGGTCGGGCTCGCCGTGGTGGAAGGGCCCCAGCGACACCAGCTCCGGCCGGTACGCCTTGCTGTTGTGCAGGTTCTTGATCCGCTCCGGCACCTGGTAGATGGAGTGGCGCTTCCACCGCGCCATCTCCACCTCCGGGTCGATGTCGCGGATCGTCGCTTCCATCTCCACCACCCAGCTGCTGGAGCCGATCGACGGCGCCTCATCTATCTTTTCCTTAAACTTGTCCATTATATTAGACTTGTTTTTACCTCGCCTTATTAATCAGCTTGCCGGTTAAGCTCTATATAGAGGGCTGGGGAAGCCGGGGAGGGAGGCCATCCATATACGACGGCGGCGGCGTAACGATTACCAAAGATATGAAATGACATTTCATGGATGGAACAGCCGGAATATGTGATAATGGTGTCTACTCTAAATAAAGCTACCCAAAGGAAGCTAAGCTAGCTAGATATATATTCCTCTCTTTGCATACAGTAGAGTAGACCACTGGTCTGTGGAAACCTTTCGTACATGGAAGGCAAAGATAAGGATAAGACCGGCCGGCGCGGTCATGCGCGGAAGCGTGTGTCTTTGGTGCAGTTCTGTAGCGCTTTACGCATCCGTTGCCTCCGTCGCACGCCGCGCCGGGGGGCTTAGCAGCAGTGCAGCAGGTGAAAACTAGCTAGGTCATGGCGCATATTTAGAGAAAAATACCATTTGTTTTTGTAGTGGGAGCGCAGAGTGGTTTCTAGCGGAGCCGCACGGTAGCAGGTGAAACTATGTCATGGATCCGTAAAAAGAATGTCATGGTGCACTGTGTGGAGTGGAGCGTTTTGGTGACCGGGCTCCATAGAGACCGAAATTTTATAAAAATTCAAAATTCAAAATTTCTGATTTAAAAAGAATCTGAAAAAATATGCAAGGATGAAATGTACTCCCTCCGTTCTAAATATAAGTCTTTTTTAGACATTTCAAATGGACTATAACATATGAATGTATGTAGACATATTTTACAATGTAGATTCACTCATTTTGCTCCATATATAGTCACTTGTTGAAATCTCTAAAAAGACTTATACTCCCTCCGTAAACTAATATAAGAGCGTTTAGATCACTATTTTAGTCATCTAAACACTCTTATATTAGTTTACAGAGGAAGTATTTGGGAACAGAGGAAGTATATGTGTAAAAGTTCAGGATGAAATACCTTGAAATGCGACCCTACAAAAAAAGTAAATTCATGAATTTTGAGGATGAATAGTATCATGTGTTGAACAGCCTCAGACTTGTTCTTTTTTTTTGCATATCCCTCATTTCAACGTATTTCATGCATATTGAAAATTTACACACATGTAAATTATGCCTCCATGTATATCTGTATTTTTTTCAAAACTTTTTGAAACGTAAGAATATGAATTTTGATGAAGTTTGAATTTTGCAAATGGAGGCCTCCATAGAGCTCATCCTTGTTGAGTATATATTTGTGTTGCATGTATTATGTGTTGTGGCCCACCTCCTAATTGTGTGTAGTTGAAATTAAGGCCTATCCTGTACTTGTATATACGTGCACCAGCACCCCATCAATACAACGACTTTTGTATTGCAAACTATTCATCTACATGGTATCATCCTTTTCGATCCAACCATAGGGTCGTCGCCGCCGCCGCCGCGCCTCCTCACGACGCCGCCGCCACTGCACCCACCACCGCTGCACCCCGTCACCGCCGCCGCGCCCGTCCCTCCCCTACCCCGCGCAGCTGCCGCCTGCCCCGCGCGCCACCCGTAGCCGCCGCCGCGCCTCTCTCCATCGCGTCGCCGCCTGCTGCCTCCCGCTGTGCCACCCGACGCCGCTGCCCCCTCCTCCCAGCAGCCCCCCTCCACAGTCGCCGCACCCCCTGCCGCTGTTGTCCTCCTCCTTCTCTCCCCACAAAAAAAAACCCTAGCCGCGCTGCCATGTCTTCCGCGGGCTCCTCCACAACCCGCTCATCGAACCCCTTCGCCGCCCTCGAGCCCTCCGCCGCCGCCATCCGTGACCTCAACATCGAGGCCCGGGTCCCTATCCGCCTCAACAGCTCCAACACGTCATACTACGCTGGGAAGACCTACTTCAACCTCATCTCCTGCGATACCTCACCGAGCATATCGATGGTTCCGTGGATAGCAGGTACATACATGCGTGGCGATCTGGAGTGGTCCACCATTGAGGTCACGATCATCTGATGGTTCTACCAGACGGTCTCGAAGGACATCTTCCACACGGTTGTCGCCGAGGACGACGACGCCTGTGCCATGTGGGCCAAGATCAAAGTGCTCTTCACCGACAACAAACTTCAGCGCCTTGTTTTCTTGCAGCAGGAGTTCTTTGGCTGTCACCAGGACAACTCCACCATCGACGAGTACTGCATGAGGCTCAAGATGCTCGCCGATGAGCTTCACGACATCGGTGCCAAGGTCTCTGACGACCTCATGCCAAGCACCCTCACCGCCGGCCTTAACGAGGACTTCGGCAACGCGACGTCCAACCTCACCCTGCTGCCGCAGCCTACTTTCCAGTGTGTCGTCGCGTACCTCAAACTTGAGGAGAGCCGGATGATGAAGCTGAAGCAGCGGGTCTAGCACACGCCCTTGCCGCCGGCACCACTGGCGGTGGCCCTGCTCCTCCGGTCGCGCCCCGTCCGCCCGCCCCCGCCGGCTACTTCCCGCTGCCGCCCGCGCCCCCGCGCCTCCCCAGCAGCCGCAAGGTGGTGGGGGCCGGCGCAACCGACGGGGCGGCGGGGGCCGCCACCAGCAACAGGCGCAGGGGGGGGGGGGGGGGGGGGGGGCTACCATTTTTTTAGTGGGAGCGCTGAGTCGTTTCTAGCGGAGCCGCACGGTAGCAGGTGAAACTATGTCATGGATCCGTAAAAAGAATGTCATGGTGCACTCGGTGGAGTGCAGCGTTTTGGTGGCCGGGCTCTATGGAGCCCGCAATTTTTAAAGAATTCAAAATTCAAATTTTCTGATTTCAAAAAAATCTGAAAAAAATATGCAAGGATGAAATGTATATGTGCGTAAAAATTCAGGATGAAATACCTTGAAATGCGACCCTACAAAAAAAGTAAATTCATGAATTTTGAGGATGAATAGTATCATGTGCTGAACAGCCTCAAATTTGTTTTTTTTTGCATATCCCTCATTTCAACGTATTTCATACTGAAAATTTACACACATGTAAATTATGCCTCCATGTATATCTGTATTTTTTTCAAAACTTTTCGAAACGTAAAAATATGAATTTTGATAAAGTTTGAATTTTGCAAATGGAGGCCTCCGTAGAGCTCGTCCTCCAAAAGCAATTTTCACACTGTCTGCCACTATGCATCATGAGTAAAAATAATGTTTCGATCTTGTGGTTGTTTGTTTTGCAATACGTGATCTGATTGCAGGCCAACTAGCTAGTGCAATATATAGCGTTACAAGATGCGGCCACCTCGTCCATATCTAGTCCTATAATTGTGCTACAAGAAAGGAAGATTAGGACGTGGCCGACAAGATTAGAATTGATACACATAATCACAAAAGGACACCCTCGTGCATGGGACATGCACGTGCACGTTCAACAGATCTAATCGGTGGAGCGGCTATAGTGGTGGCCGCTGTGGAAGGAGTTGACGACGAATGCATCTCGACCTCGTGTGTATGGCACTCGAGTTTGGGTATGTGTGGAGCCGCCTCATACCCTTATTCGTTCCTTTGATGTTACCCATACAAATCAACGGTACAATATTCTCATACCCATCGCTCGCCAAGGTAAATGGGTACCCGCGGATAAAATACCCATGTTTGCAAAGAATCAAATTGAGCAGCGCCATAAAAACAACATATAATCATAATTTACACACAACAACAAACCATAAAAGGAGCACATACTTATAAACAAGCGCACTCATAAATAACAACACATTCTAATAAACAACGTCATTTTCTTATACACAATAACATATGAAAATAACACCACATTAATAAGCATCAACACATAATCATACATTTTAAGTTCACAAACTCATGGCGAAGTGTAGGGGTAACTTCGTCATACTTGTAAGATTTTATATGGGTACATGGGTATACAGGTATGAGTTATACGATTCCATACATGTACCCGCTCTACCCTATGAGTTTGGGAAATCTCTATTTATATACCGATGGATAACTTTCTGTGTCATACCCTTACCCTATAGAATTTTTACCCACCGGGAACATGGGTAATGAGTACCCATTGCCATCCAGTGTGTCTCGGCGTACCTCCTTTCCGGTGTGTTCTCTCCCCCTTAAATATATTCAACCCTACGGGTGTCGTCATGCACCAGAGAATGGCCGGGGGTCCCTTCACGAAAGTTTCTATCCTTGATTTCGGGAAGCAGCCCAATTATGCATGGTATGACCAGGCGTGGTCGTACTGGCGTTCGGCCCCTCTCTAGAACGGCCATTGGTGTCCTGTTGATATGAAAATGCTCTATTTATTTGCTTTTATCCCCTTTGCACATTGGATTTGCGACAAATTGACAAAACAAATGGATTTTAAAATCTTACAATTAATTAGTTTAATCTTACAACTTGGAGGAAAACCTTAAGAATAACAAGATTAAGAGCAACTCCAACAGCTCTCCTCTCCGTAAAAACATTGCCTTTTATGGGAAGTTGGGGCAAAAAAAAAAACTCTTCAACGGTTCCGTAAACCATCCATAACTTTAGAGGGTCATGTAAACTAGGATCTTTCTTCCCTCAGATTTACGGAAAGATTATATAATTATGACAGGTAAGAAACTGCCTGAAATTTCAACACGCAGCCCACCGGAACCTCACTGAAACGTCGCCAATATCACGCCGGAACACTGTCGCACCGCCACGCCGGAACATCGTCACACCGTTACCAACGTGCCGCCGCCCACACCACCACCTGCCGCCACCCGCACCACCACCTGTCGCCGCCTTGCGCCAGCATCGCCATCCTTTTTCACGCCATCTCGTGCCGCTCCTCGCCGGCGGCCATCACGCGTGTCACTGACCGGCGGGTGCTGGGCTATTATTTATTTTGGTTTTAAAAATAAAAAAACTGATTTAGAAGTCTGGAAATAGTCTATTTTATGGTTGCCAAGAAAACAATAATAAATGGGTTTTTTTTGCGGGTGACGATACTACAAACATGTCAAATAAACTAAACTATAACACAGGATAAAAATGGGTTTGTAACCGTATGATTGAATAGAGAGAAAGGCGGTGTCTATGCTTTCGGCCTCACTAGTACTAGGGGCGACTAAGTGACAGCAACATACTCCCTCCTTCCCAAAATATAGGGCGCACATTGACTTTTTTTGTTTTCATCGCACAACTTTAACTGTGATCTTTCACTTACTGTATGCCTATAGAATTATTATGAAGACATGAAATAAAATTATTTTGCGAGACAAATACGATGATACTGTTGATACATGTTCAATTTTCATGTGTTTCGGTATATATTAATTGTCAAAGTCATGCATCAAATACCGTGCAAAGTGAAGCTTGCCTTATATTTTAGGAATGAGGGAGTACTATATAATATTACAAACGATATTCCTTACACGATTAAACAATCTCATATGGTTTTTATCCACGGGCTGCCACACTTCGGTGTACTAGACATAACCTCACAACAAATATCACACGAAGGTGTCAATAATACACAACGGACCAAAGGATCACATAAACCCATCTATCTACTCCATGTATGTGCAAGTCCTCACAAGATCATATGAGGCTGGTCGTAGTGGGGAGTATCATATACTAGTATCATGCATACGATACTAGTGTATGATACTATGCATCAAAGATGTAGTATCATACACTAGTATCATATGTGGTCTTATTTATTATCATGCATGACACGTAGTAGCGTAACATTTATTACGATAAGGTTTTACTGGAAGACCCATGCGCCTATGTTACTATAATCATCTATCTCTTCTTTAATTGTCTGCCACATAAGCATGTTTACGAGTCCCAAGTGCATGATACCGGTTATGTTACCCCACTATGGCAAAGGATGTATCCCAACATAGCATTACGTGCAACACGAAGAGAGTAAATACTAGATGATGCCACACGGACTAATATTGCGTACTAGATCATACCTCAAGCTAGAACTGAATCAATCACTCAAACATAGATGAATATAGACACAAGGAGGAATGCTTCATTGACGTCATCAACATGTTCAATCTTGCAAATTACAAGTGCGAGGAAGAAGATGGAGATGACTATCGGCGCACACGGCCTATGGCCGATGCCTGGTGGTGGTGGCGGCGCGTCCTTCTTCCCCTCTTGCGTGGCCTCATGGTGGTGGCGATGGAGAGAGAGGCATCCCTCTAGATGAGAGGGGAGAGCCTTCCGACGGTTGCATTGGCTTGTGGTGGAATATGGATGATCATCCCCAACGGCTAGGGTTGGAGGTCTTTATATAGGAGACCTCGTTGGGTCTCGTGAGTTGATGTATATCTTCCACCTTAATTCAAGGGCCCTAGATGAGCCTAATCTGCTCCCAAAACATCCCTTAAAGGCCAAGAAAGTCATAGGAACAAACGAGGACGAAATCCACGAAGAATCTGGTCTGGAAAGGTAATTTTCATGCTTGTGTGGACCTGGTACATGACCAGTGGTAGTTTGGTGTACCTTATTAGGCGCAGGGCTCTCCAGTAAAACGGTCACCATTTCCTCATACAAATTCGGAATTTGACGTTCTTGAGCTCGTTAGAATTGTACAAACAATGTCGATGCACCTATGGTATTATATCCAGATTTGGAGCACTTTGGAAAAATGTTATGTTTTACCTTCTGAAATGCGTAAGCTTGTGCTTGGAACTTCTCTGGTTTGTCTCCCAACTTGTTTTTTATGTGCCAAGTCCAGGAACATGCCAATACACCTACAAAGACCATATAACAAATAAAACTAAAAAAATAAATAAAAACTAAAAGATTTGCAACGAACTTCGTAAAACAAGTAAACATCGGAAACTATGCAATGAGAAGATGAATAAGTGCTAGATGGATATGATATGAGGGGTTTTGGCACTAAAATATACTCTAAAAAGTATGCACAACATCCACTCATCAGACATCATTAAGCAATTGGTGTAGCCCTAGGCACATGTTGCTTGTGTGGTACACTGGGTGCCACACATGGGCCTAGGCCTCGTTAGCCGAACACACCAAGTGCTAGCTGGTTCAAAACCATTCCGCCACCATCAGCTCGTGCCACGGCTATACCTCCTCGTATCGAGAGATCCTTCGGAATTACCTCTGCTGTGAGATTAGTGGGTCGGCCCAGTATTGCAGCTGACAAGAGCTGTTTTGAGAAACTTCTATGGACCCCTCAGTCCGGTTTTAGAAGCTTAAGTGCATCTTTTTTGTGTTTTTCTTATCGGTTTTTTCATTATTATTTTTAAATAGATGGTGTACATTTTTCTTACATACGCGAGATATTTTTGGATACACATTGAACATTTCTTAAATTTATGACGAACAATTTTCGAAATAAATTTATTTCAAAAGGAAATAAATTTTAAATATTTTCAAATACACATTGAATTTGTTTTTGAATGTTATGAAACATTTTTTCTAAACTACATGACTTTTTTACAAATTAAACAAAAAAATTACCCTCAAAATACATAAATAAGTAAATGCCATGAACATATCCTTGGAACGCGTGAACATTTTTTATATGTCACAAAAAGTTAGTGGTGCGAAATATTTTTTAAAACTACATGAAGTTTTTTTAACATTGTAATTTTTCATAAATGTGATGAAAATATTTTTGGAACACGTGATTTTTTTTGAAATTTCATGATCAATTTTACAAATGCATAAACATATTTAAATGTTACGAATCTGTTTTTGAATGCTCTCAACATTTTAGAAAAGTTGTGTGAACAAATGTTTGTATTATGTATATTTAGAAATATAAATTAAAATTTAAAAAATAAAAGGAAAAACAAACTAACTATAAGTAACAAATGCCGGCCCAGTAACTCGTCGCTTCGGGCAAGGGGACGGACGCTCGCGCTCGGTGCGAGCGAGAGAGAGCCCCTCCCGTCAGCTCGGGGTACAGCCATGGCGTCCCTCTCCTGGCGGTGAAGGTGATCCGCGGCACTGGAGAGCCGCAACCCCGAAACTCTTCACCGATCTCAACGGCGGGGCACATGGCAGTACGCTTCGCTTCCCCGGCCGCATGCATGACTGCACCTGGCGGGTTATTTTCCTTTTCTTTGCCTCCCATCTACGAAAGGTTTCCACAGACAAGTTCGCTGTCACTGGCCCTGTACGTACTCAGCCTACTGTATGCATTGAGAGGAGTATCTAGCTTTGCTTTGATAGCCACATATTCCGGCTGTTCCATGAAGTGTCCTCTCAAACCTTTGGTGATCGTTACGCCACCGCCCACCCACATCCATATACACGCCAAGTACTCAGCTAATGCGTATATGCAATTATGCATGTGTAGACAGGAAACAGGAGTACCATAGATAACCACCCCTTAACTAACCACGAGGATATATATCCGAACATACATAACCCAATTGCGAAACGCTACCAAACATACAAGTACAACATATACGAACCCAAAACCGACGGCAGTGATACCAATTCATCACCAGATTAACATCTCATGGAACCATTTTCTTCCAACAGGGTATTACAATGGGATCATGAACGAATTGCACCATCATATATCCACCAATGCTCTAGTGCAAACTTGTAAGCGAGTCGTGCGTGGAGGAGTATTCGGATATCGTCGACACGCCCATAATGACCCAACAAACTCATGGCTATTGACGATTACAATCTAGTAACGGCGGAAATAAGCATGACTACAAAAGTTTTCATGGCCAATGACGATTAGGATATGCTAGTAGAAACAAGCAAGTCTGCAAAGACTCTTTTTCACCTGAAAACTTGTATCTATTGGGATCACTCACAACCATCAGCAGAATGGGTACTGTAGCTCCTTGCAAAATTCTCCAGACACCTTCTCTTCTTAGCTTCGTCTGCCAATAATCCAACCCAATACTTGATCAGATTACCACATATAAGAACATTAAGTAATTAATCATCCAAGTATCAAACAGTATAGTTTCAAGTAGTATAAATCTAAAGGCAATGCCACTCATTTTCCAGCAATGAAGTAACTTCTATCTTGTGAGATATTACAGAATTTGAATCTTTCTCGTCCTTTCAATTCGTAGTGCTAACAAACACACAACTGATGATATGAACTTGCAAGGCCAGAAATTAACTTTTCTGAAAGGCACGTCTGCCAAAATGTAGTGCCATAGCACCACCTTAGAGTACTAGTCTACTAGATGTGCGTCCATTTACTGTCATGTTATTTATTTACATAATCAAACAGTTTACTTTTTTTTACTACAGCATAAAAGCATTAAACTGTGACACAGAACAGTGGACAAAGCCACAATGGCAATACTACCAAAATGTATTGGGCATAACGCCACATAAAAGTTGATAATTGTTAAAAGAACTAGAGGTGTGCCACTTTACCATCATGTTATTTATTTACATGATCAAACACTTTACTTCTTTTTACCAGTCACGAAACATGGCAGTCACAATTGCCAAATGCAGCTAAGAAGAGTAGACTCGTAAGCCATAGCCAAAACTTGAAAACGTTGGGTCCTCCCATTGGTTTCAATGGGGAAATTACCAATGACAGGACTTCTCAAACAATGTTACAATCTCACTCGCTGCAAAGATACAACGGTCGCGGGGGACCATGGAGCGTAAACAGTTAATATTCTTTTTTTTCTAATACACAGAATCGATCATTTTTATGATCTTCACTTCATAAGAAAGGCATATATTAGAAATGTACAACTGCATTAGTTGGCACCTTGCACAATTTAAGATCGATGTCAATCCCAATTTCATCATGAATGCTAATATGCAATGACCAGGGGAAATAGCAAAATCATCATTGGTTATATATAGAACAATGCTCCATCTTAACAAATATCAACACCAGTAGTCACTAAGATAAGATAAATGATGGCGAACTAACAACACTGACTGTTTCCATGATATTAAGAGGCTACACAAAATATGCAGATTATAATGGAGAAAGATCATATGACACACAGATACAGGGGGGCAAAGCAAAGGGGGAGGTAAATATATATATATACCTCAACAGAACTGCGATGGTGCTTTCCTGTTTGCCTGGTACTCCCTCCAGAGACTAAGAACGAGAGCTGGCATCATAACAAAGCAAGCTGTCGCGTGCGAACCAAATATCCCCACATCCATGATCACTGAACCAACCATTTCTCCCTGAGACATCGATCCCTCCACATGTGGCGACATCATTGCTACCAGAAAACCAGCGACCGCTAGCAGGATGAAGGCCACATATGCAACAAATCCAAGCACAATGGGGCGCAGAAGCCTAAAGAAGCGTGCAACCGACTCCGGCCTCATTGCTCCGAAGGCGCTCTGAGGAGGGCAGCAATTCTAACAAAACCAAACGGATGAACATTAGTATATATGGAATGGTTCGGAAATGGTAGGATGCAAATGAAGTGATGAACACACATGGAAAAACTACTACTACTACTACTACTACTACTACTACTACTACTACTCGGCATCAGGACGGCCTGAACTACGAAATTAATTAGACCACAATATATATGGCAACTTAATTAGAACATAATGATAACCCTGGCCTATGTAGTGCTGCAATTCGACCGGAATAAAGGTCACAGGGAGTTAATTTGCACGATACCTTCTTGAATCCTGAAGTGGATCCAGATACAACTGCAATCACGTAGGCCACGAACTGCTGCAGGACGGTAAGCGCGAGCAACACAAGAAAGTTGTAGACGCAGACCTTCAGGGCCCCGTACGTGAGCGCCTGGAGGAAGAGGAAAGGAGCGGAGGCCTCGCCCCAGGCGCGGCGCGCCACGACCTTGGCAGCCGAGGCCGCGGAGGCGACCCACGCAGAGGCGATGCCCAGGCAGGCGAGGGCTCCCGCCGCGACGCAGAGGACGAGCCCGAGCGCCAGCATCAGGGCAAGGGCGAAGCGCACGACGACGGCCCGCGCCGGCGGGGGCGGGGGCGGCGGCGAGGGCAGCACCGCGTCGGCGACGGCCATCGACCGGTACGGGAAACCCTAGCTGCTCCTGGAAGCTTCTCGCCCTGGGAGGAGGCGGAGTGGTTGGGTTGCGCTTGCGCAGCGAGGGGACGGGGGGTTTGTGGGAAATGGGGATTAGCGAGGAACAGGGGAGGGGGGTTTTGCGGCCAGCTGTCCCGCTTCCCTTCCGGGTTCTGTTCTAATCCATTTCCGCTCTGCTAGCGGATGCGGATTCGGGTTCCAACCGGGGTACGCGGAAATGGTGAGTGCCCGACTCGACATGCATAATTACCAAACTTCTTATTCAGTCACCGGGCGAAATGTTTGGATTTAGGACTCTGATAAATGACACACATGTGACATAAACACATGTCAATTTTGAGTGTCAACTTTAGTTTAAAAGACGCCAGGACTAGATTGCTTCGTGCCACACGGGTGCCATTTGGATGGATTTATTACCGAGTTTTCTTTTGAACAAGATAATAGCAGTTGAGTTTCAGTTATGGTTTTTGAATTTCAAGACTAGTGTCAAAATATTGTGATTGCACAATTAGGTAGATTTTCATGAAGATCTGCTTCAAAAGAAAAGTCAATATTGTCACTAAGTGGTCTATGAATCTTGATATATTTTTTATTATTATTTATGATGTTCATTGTATTTCCATGATTGGTAATAAATAGATCGTAAGTTTTTTCAGAAAAAAAAGCAACTAAAAGTGCTGATAGATCCTTCCATCTAGAAACCGATTTTGATCAATAACCGGTTTGAGAGGGAAAACAATTCCTATTAGGATAACACGCCAAATAATATATAAATAAAAAATACAGTTGCAGCTCAATGCAATGTACTGAAAAATTTGATGCCATGGACCACATCAATCATGCAGATCTGAGAAGTGCCTTCAGATGTTACCATCGACCGACGAGCAAAGAAAATTAAGTTTTCAACGACCCAGAACAAAGGCAAAACATACACCTCATCCACGACGGACAGCGCACATTGCAATTGACAACAAACTCCAACAATCGAGAATTCGATCCATAAGAGCAACTCTAATGGGGCGACCCATTTCGTTCGTTCGCATCCGTTTGGATCGATGCGAATAAAAATGGCGACCCAACGCGCCGACCCAAACTCAAATTGTGTCTACCCGGTGTCCGCGCCGACCCATTTCCGGTCCAAAATTGCGCCTGGAATGCGTCGGCGCGGACGCGCCGCGCATCTCCTCGCCATCCGCCGCGTCCCCACCTGGCAGCCAGCCAACCGCCACGGTCAACATAATTTATGACGACCGCCCACCTTAGGCCCACGCGTCAACGACGGCGGTCGTCCTTTTTTAAGCCGGGCGTGCGGCGGGGCCGTCCTCATCCACTACCACTCGTCCCCCGTCCCCATCTGGCCACCCCTGCCCCCACGCCGGCGACAACCCTAGCCACCGCCAGCATGGGTTTCTTCTCAGCCATTGGTAGCAGCCGCAAGGGCAAAGCCCCCGCCCGCCATTCCCCCTCCCTCCCCGCCCTCCCCGCGCCGGCGAGCGCTCCCCGGCAAAGGCAGCGCATCAACGTGCCATTGCACCAGGCCGAGTGGCACTGGCACCACCGCGTGCCTCTGCCGTATCCAAACGTGACGCTGCCGCATGACTGGCATTTGGATCCGAAGAGGATCCCAGTGCCGGCGGCGCCGCGAACGGCGAGGGCCCATGCGGAGGAGGTGCGGCGCCGGCGGGCGTTGCTGATGTCGGAGCAGCACGCCGACCCGCACTTCGCCGTCGACTCGCCCAACTGGGGTCGATGGTTCGCCTTCGAGCACGAGAAGGCGAGGCGATGCGGCGTCGACCACAGCCTGCCGCCGCCCGCACTCGTCGTCCACGACGAGGACCAGGAGGCCGAGGCCGCTTACCAGGCGGCTATCAAGGAGAGCGAGGAGGAGGAGCGGTGGAGGGAGGCGGCTTTCAAGGCTGCCATGGCGGAGGCCATGGCCCTCTCCGCGGCGGGCGACTGCGTCGTGTCGCTGGTGGCCCCACCGTCCCCGCCCAAAGCCGAGCCGGAGGAGCCGGCCTACCGCGAGCGCTACTCCTGGACCAGAGTAGTGTGCGAGTGGGTCAGTGCTCCGCCGATCTGGCTCGGGGCGACGGAGAAGCAAGAGGCGGCCTACCTCGACCACTGGCGCCGCGTTCGGCTGGCCGAGGAGCGCCGGGAGGGCGAGCGCCTACAGATGCTCGAGCGCGAGGCCGAAGAGGAGGCGCGCCAGGCCCAAGCAGCGGCGGCAAAGCCTGACATCACCGCCGTCTGGAACACGGCGTTCCCCTAGGCCGGCCCTGCGCCGACGTTGATCGACCTCACCGGTCCCGACGCAGACATCACCGCCGACAAGGACGCCTAGGGCAACGCGTCGTCTAGTTTTTAGTGTTTTAATTAATGTAAGGTGGACTTTCGCCGGCCTTTGTGGCCGACTTTTATGTTTAATTAAATGCATGTATTTATTTTCAAACTGCTCGCAATACTTTTTTTTTGACACGTCGATGAAATGGGTCAGGCCAGCGTTGGGCGCTCGCGCCGACCCAAACACAGCGCCGAACGTTTGTGTCCGCCGGGCCGACCCAAACGGACAAAAGCGCCGTCCGTTTGAGTCGGCCCGTTGGAGTCTAATGAAATGTAAATTCAGTTGACTGAAAATTTAGTAAGATTGAAAGAAAAAGGGCACACATCTTTTTTCACGGTTAACAAATCTTGTAAACAGAAAATGGATAAAAATGTCTAATCTATTTTTCAACCGTTGCTTTTTAGTGTAATTCTTTCTTACATTGGGAGATTTCACGCAAAGAATCTGTCTTCACTTAACAGAAAACCAAACTGAATAAAAGTTAAATGAAGGCTTCTTCAGGTTATCCATGCATTTCAGTTGTCAAATTCGGAATAGCAAGTTGATGAACAAACCGGTCTAGCGCGCCCTCTTAAATGGTCTAGTAACATAGATATTCAATGCAAATTTAATTACCAAATATCCGACACTGATTGCGAATATGCATCTCTGGTCGTACCACTTGCAGAACGTGACTGCCATGCACACAACATAAGAATGCAAACCGATGGCAGTCCTACCAATTCATCACCAGATTAATGTCTCATCGAAGAATTTTCTTCCAACAGGGTAGCATTACAAAGAGAGCATGAACAAATTCTACTATCATATACACCGATGCTCTAGTGTAAACTTGTAAGCGAGGAGCGTGGAGGAGTATCGAATATCATGACCGGACCCATAATGACCCAACAAACTTCATGGCTATTGACGATAGGATATAGTGATAGCAGAAAGAAGCAAGTCTACAAAAGTTTTCAGGGCTAATGACGAGTAGGATCTACTAATAGTACAACGGTAAAAAGAAGAAAGTCTGCAGAAACTTTCTTTTTCCTCTGAAAACTTGCATGCGTTGGGATCACTCACAACCATCAGCAGAATGGGTACTGTAGCTCCTTGCAAAATTGTCGGGACACCTTCTCTTCTTAGCTTCGTCTGCCAATAACCCAATCGAAGACTTGATCAGATTACCACATTAAAGAACATTGCCATATCAACAATAAGGATTCAATAATATAGTTTCAAGTACTGTAAGTCAAAAGGCAATGTCACTCGTTGTTTAGCATGAAGTAACTTCTATCTTGTGAGATATTATAGAACTTGAATGTTTCTTGTCCTCTCAATTGGTAGTGCAAACAGATATACGACTGATAATATGAACTTGAAACACCAGAAATTAACTCTTCTCAAAGGCACAGCTACCAAAATGAAGCGGCATAGCACCACCTTAAAGTACAAGATGTGCATCCATTCTCAAAGGCACAGTTTACTTCTTTTAATTGACGTATAAAGGCATTAAACCGAGTCATAGAACAGAATGCATCACTGGTGTTGTCCCTGATTAGAGAAGATGTTGAGGCCTTAAGGGCTACCCGGAGAGATAGATAGAGTTGTGTCAGTGTTTTGGCTTAGTGAGGGTACTTTCTTTCCCTACCGCAATTCTTTCTCTGTAAGATTTTTAGCTGATGTACATTACTTCCTCCTAACTGTCATTGTTAGCTGATGAAAAAGCAGTCTAGCTAGTTCTGGTCAAAAAGAACAAGGGACAAACGCACAATGGCACTTCTACCAAAATGTGGTGGCATAGCGTCACATAAAAGTTTACCACTGTTAAAGGAGAAGAGGTGTGATATTTTACTGTCATGTTATTTCCATATGATCAAACAGTATACTTCTTTTTACCAGTCACGGAACATGGCACAAAGTCATAATTGCCAAATGCAACTAATTAGACTAGACTCATATGCAATAGCAAAAACTTGAAAACTTTGGGTCTTTCCATTTGTTTCAACGGAGAAATTATCAATGGTAAGAGCTCTAGAAGGTGGTTGCAAACAGTATGGAAGCATGCAGACATTGCAATAATCTCACTCGCTGCAAAGATACAATGATCACAGGGAACGATGGAGCGTAAGCAGTTAATATATTTTTTCCTAATGTGTGGAATTGCTCATTTTTATTAATCACTTCATAACAGAAGCATGCAGTAGAACTGCATCAGTTGGCTACTCGCACAATTTAAGATCGATGCCAGCCCCAATATTATCATGAATGTTAATATGCAATGACTAGAGGAAATAGCAAACTCCTCGTTGGTTTTACACACAACAACACCCCCCATCTTAACAAATATCAACACCAGTAGGCAGTAAACTAAGATAAATGATTCCATAGGCAGTAAACTAAGATAAATGGTTCCATAGGCAGTAAACTAAGATAAATGATTCAATGTATCTGTGCTGTGAGCCATATGATCTTTTCAATTGATGCGCATCTTTCAAAGAAGAGAGGAAGAGGTATATGTGTTTATACCTCAACAAAACTGCGATGGTGCTTTCCTGTCCGCCTGGTCCTCCTTCCAGAAACTAAGTGCAAGAGCTGGAACGATAACAGAGCAAGATATCGCGTTCATAGCAAATATCCCCACATCCACGATTACTAATCCAACCATTTCTCCCTGAGATACTGATCCCTCGACATGCGACATCGCTGCTAACAGAAGACCAGCGACCACTAGCAGCATGAAAGGAACATCTGCCATGAATCCAAGCACCGCGGTGCGGGGTAGACTAAACGAGTCTGCAGCTGAGTCCGGCTTGATTGCTCCCACGGCGCGCTAAGGAGGACAACAATTTCAACAAAACCACATGGACGGGCATGAGTATACATGGAAGGATGCAGACGAAGTGATGAACTCAAATGGAAACACTAGCCTACATACTGCTGTAATTCGATCAGGATAAATGTCACAGGGAGTTAATTTGCACGGTACCTCTTTGAATTCGCGGCGGGATCCACGTACAGCTGCAATCACGTAGGCCACGCACATGCGGCACAGCAGCAGGACGCCAAGCGCGAGCAAGACAAGAAAGACGCAGGCCAACACCGTGAAAGCCCCGTACGTGAGCGTCTGGAGGAAGAGGAAGGAGGCGGAGTCCTCGCCCCAGGCGCGCCGCGCCACGACCTTCGCAGCCGAGGCTGCGGAGGTAAACCACACAGCGGCCAAGCCCAGGTAGGGGAGCGCTCCGGCCGCGACGCGGAGGACGCGCCCGAGAGCCAGCATCGGGGCAAGGGCGAAGCGCACGACGACGGTCCGCGCCGGCGGGGGCGGCGGCGGCGGCGAGGGCAGCACCGCGTCGGCGACGGCCATCGATCGGTGCGGGAAACCCTAGCTTCTCGAAGCCTCTCGCCCTGGGAGGAGGCGGAGTGGTTGGGTTGGCGCAGCGAGGGGAGGGGGTTTGTGGGAAATGGGGATTAGCGACGAACACGGGAGGGGGTTTTGCGGCGAGCTGTTCGGCTTTCGGATTGTTTTCTTAACCCGTAATCTAAAGTGGATTTGGGTTCTAACCGGGTGTGCTGAAAGGCTGCGTGTGCCCGGATCGATTCTGCGAGATTGACAATCGTCTCCTCACTGTCAAGGCAACGGGCGAAATATTCAGATATGTTGCGCTCATAAGTTTGAAAAAAAAGAAGAAGTTGGGGTTTATTTTTGTAATTTTGTAATTTCCTGCTAGAAGTTTGATACATATTGACTTTTTTGATATTTTTTTTTCTCTTTTTCCAGTGCCTTGATCCCTCCTCTCACTCCTAGCCTCTTTCTGTTTCTTCGTTTCGGCCCCTCAACTCTCCCCCCGGCCATCGCTGACGGCGAGCTAGGTGAGGGTCCCTTCTTATAGATTTCTGTAGATCTCTCGTAGTGGTGGTAATAGGGTAGTTCCTCCATGCGTCCTTGATGGCTAGATATGGGTGCTTACCGTCGGATTAGAGGATCCAGGGGCAACTCATGGTTGTCCTTGGCATCGCCGCTCTTGTATTTGATGGTGTCTATGCCCTGGTTAGCTCAATTATCCCAGCCTAAATAACCATCCATACATTTTAGAGCCTTTTCGTGGCATTTTCTCTCATTTCGAAGCTTGATATCACGTTGTTGTGAAGCCATCAGTGATGGGAGGTGCCATGTCTTTCTCTGGATCAATCTACTTTCCTCTGTTCTTGTTCTCCTGCGAATTTATCCACCAACGATTCTGAAGATGTATGAATATCAGATAACCCAATGATCTTGTGCTTCACTTTTGGCGTCCTGGAGACTGAAACAGACTCCTTTGAAATGAAACCAGCACATGTCATTTTCCCCCCATGTTTTGTGGTTTCTTTGCTTGAGTTGGGGATTGTGTCTTATCTTTTCTTTTGCTCGAGCTTTAGGGGAATTTCTGTCAACATCCTACGTATAGAGTCAACCACCCTTCTGATCCTCCTACATTGGAGGCCTACTTTGTGATCTTTGGGTGCAAATCCTCGACATGCATGGAGGCTATTGGTGTTGCTTCACTTCCACAGGGAGGCCACCCCCCGTTCTAGGGCTTCTCCCTCGTCGGTGAATTTAGTGCTACAAGATTTATGGGATTGGTCAGCTTTTTGATCCTCTGTTTCCAAAGGCTAGTAGACAAATATGTTTTCGTCCTCTTTCAGATTGCCACTATCATTCCCATCATTGGTGCTTGGAAGTGTGTCCTGCTCGACGATGGTCGGTGGCAGCGAAGCTTTGAGGTGGAGCAACGTTCGCTCGCTCGATGTGTGGTCCTCTATATATGTGCCCTCTCCCTGCATAGTTGGGTGGCATGTGTAATATGGGGCGTTGTTGCAACTCACCGTAAACACAACGATTCTCAAATTGAAGTTGAATGAGTTCAAATTACATATTAAGAGTAAAAAGTTAGATGAAGGAGCTTGATTGCCCTTAACAAGAAAATATATTTTACAAGTGAGTAATGCCGTTTTAGATAGGGTCAAAGTATTATGCGATGGAGGCTTCTGAGGTTTAACGTTCACTATGCTGGTTTGTGGCGGGACGCCAAGCTCGGGGTCATGTTGTTGGACTCCTTCGATGTCAGACCAAATGGGACCGGCAAGGGTGCTCCCCGGCACCCGGACCCGTCGGCTGGTGTCAAGGTTGTTTGCTTTCGAGGTACTCTAGTTTGTTAGACCAGTATAAATAGTAAGAATTTTCCTTTTGTAAGGCTTATTATTTTGTTAATACGCAAATATAACTATGCCTACATTAAATATGCCATCAAATTTTGGTTCTTAATGTGGAACCAATCACTTGAAGGAGTGAGAGGGTCATGCTATCCTATCTTCATTGGTTATTATGATTTGAAGGAGCATATTATCTACTCCCTTCGTCCAGAAAAGCTTGTCCCTCAAATGGATGCATCTAGCACTAAGTTAGTGCTAGATACATCCATTTGAAGAATAAGCTTGGGACAAGTTTTTTTGACGGAGAGAGTAGCACTTAATTAGGTCTTCATTGGTTATTATGGTTTGTATTGTGGGCGTGATAAACAGGTCCCACCAACCAGACTCACCGTTAGATCAAGCAAATTGTCGGATCGATGCTACTGTATGTGTTAAATACCTGCCCCAAACGTGGCGATGGTGGTGTTTTTGCTCCCATCTCCATGTCTAGCGCGCCTTTGTGGTGCACTCTTAATGCATGGTTTCCTTGACTCGCGTCTGTGTAACATACACATATATAGATTCGACGCTAATTTATTTACCAAATATTCAACAATAATACAAATTTGTACCTCTAGTCATACCACTAATCATCATAATGTTAAAAAAAAGGTAATGAAGTTCAGCAGCCACTACAATACAAGCATGCCAGCAGGTAGAGGCAACATACAACGACCACGATGGCAGTAGATAACCACAAGGATATTCAAAATGGCAACACATGCATAACCAACCGGCAGAACATTACTATCGTGCATACAACATGAAAGAACGCAAACCAACGGCAATGAATTCACGAGATTAATGTCTCATGGAAGCATTTTCTTCCAATAGGGTATTACAAAGATCACGAATCAATTCCACCATCATATATACACCAATACTCTAGTGCAAACTTGTAAGCAAGTAGCGCGGAGGAGTAGCGAATATCACCACCTGACTCATAATGACCGAAGAAACTTCATGGCTATTGATGATTAGGATCTAGTAATAGCAGAAAGAAGCACGTCTTCAAAAGTTTTCACGGCTATCGACGATTAGGATCTACTAACAGAAAGAAGCAAGTCTGCAAAAACTCTGTTTTTCCACTGAACACTTGTATCTGCTGGGATCACTCACAACCATCAGCTGAATGGGTACTGTAGCTCCTTGCAAAATTCTCCAGACACCTTCTCTTCTTAGCTTCATCTGCCAATAACCCAAACCAGAATTTGATCATATTACCACATATAAGAACATCGTCATATCAACATTAACCATCCAACAGTTTAGTTTCAAGTAGTATAAATCTAAAGGCAATGCCACTCATTTTCCAGCAATGAAGTACTGCCTCTGTAAACTAATATAAGACTTTTTATATCACTAAACTAATACAAGACATTTTAGATCACTATCACTACTTTACTGATATAAAAAGTCATATATTAGTTTACACAGGGGGGTAACTTCTATGTTGTGAGATATTACATAATTCGAATCTTTCTCATCCTTTCAATTGGTAGTGCTAACAAACACACAACTGATGACATGAACTTCCAACACCAGATATTAACTGTTCTCAAAGAGACGTCTATCAAAATGTAGTGGCATACCACCACCTTAAAGTACTAGATGTGCATACATTTACTGTCATGTTATTTATGTACATGATTAAACAGTTTACTTTCTTTTACTAAAGTATAAAAGCACTAAACTGAGTCACAGAACAGCGGACAAAGACAAAATGGCAATTCTACTAAAATGTACTGGGCATAGCGGGTCATTGTTAAAAGGACTAGAGGTGTGTCGTTTTACCGTCATGCTATTTATTTACATGATCAAATAGTTTACTTCTTTTTACCAGAGTCACGAAACATGGCACAAAGTCATAATTGCCAAATGCAGCTAAGAAGAGTAGACTCATACGCCATAGCCAAGACTTGTAAACTTTGGGTCTTCCCATTGGTTTCAATGGGGGAAATTATCACTGACAAGAATTCTCAAAGAAGGTGCTTGCAAGCAGTTTAGAAGCATGCAAACATTGTTATAATCTCACTCGCTGCAATGATACAACAATCACAGGGGACCATGGAGCATAAACAGTTAATATTACTTTTTTCTAATATGTGGAATATCGATCATTTTAATGAATAATGATCATCACTTCGTAACAAAGGCATACAGTAGAAGTGTAGAACTGCAACAATTGGCACCTTGCACGATTTAAGATCGATGTCAATCCCAATTTCATCATGAATGGTAATAGGCAATGACCAGAGGAAATAGCAAAATGATCATTGGTTTTATATGGAACAATGCTCCATCTTAAGAAATATCAACACCAATAGTCACTAAGATAAGATAAATGATGGCAAACTAACAACACTGATTGTTTTCGTGCTATTAAGAGGCTACACAAAATATGCAGATTATAATTGAGAAAGATCATATGGCTCACAGATACAGGGGAGCAAAGCAAAAGGGGGGGAGGTATATATATACCTCAACAGAGCTGCGATGGTGCGTTCCTGTCCGCCTAGCACTCCCTCCAAACACTGAGAACGAGAGCTGGGATGATAAGAAAGCAAACTGTCGCGTGCATACCAAATATCCCCACATCCTCGATTACAGAACCGACCATTTCCCCCTGAGATATCGATCCCTTCACATGTGGCGACATCATCTCTACCAGAAGACCAGCGACCGCTAGCAGGACGAAGGCCAAATCCACGACAAATCCAAGCACCGCTGGGCGCAGAAGCCTAAAAAAGTGTGCAGTGAATTCTGGCCTGATTGCTCCGAAGGTGCTCTGAGGAGGACAACAATTTCAACAAAACCATACGGATGAACATTAAATATGGAATGGTTCGGAAATGGTAGGTTGCAAATGAAGTGATGAACACAAATGAAAAAAAACTACTACTACTACTCAGCATCAGGACAGCCTGAACTACGAAAATTAATTAGACCACTTAATTAGAACATAATGATAACGGGGAGTATATGTACAGCTGCAGTTCGAACATAATGATAACAGGGAGTATATGTACAGCTGCAATTCGACCGGAATAAAGATCACATGAAGTTAATTTGCGCCATACCTTCTTGAATCCCGAAGTGGATCCAGATACAGGTGCAATCACGTAGGCCACGCACTGGGCGCACAGCAGCAGGACGACAAGCGCGAAAAACGCAAGGATGATGCAGACGCAAACCTTGACGGCCCCGTACATGACCGCCTGGAGGAACAGGACTGGCGCGGAGCCCTCGCCCCAGGCGCGGCGCGCGACGACCTCTGCAGCCGTGGCCGCGGCCATGACCCACGCAACCGCGAAGCCCAGGTAGATGAGGGCTAAGGCCGCGACGCGGAGGACGCCGGGGAGGCGCACGCGCGCCGGCACCACGACGACGACCCGCGCCGGCGGGGGCGGCGGTGGCGGCGAGGGCAGCACCGCGACGACGATCTGCTCCGGCGGCGGCGGTGGGGGCGGCGGCAGCGAGGGAAGCACCACGACGACGGCCAGCGCCATCGATCGGTACGAGAAACCCTAGCTGCTCCTGGAAGCTTCTCGCCCTGGGAGGAGGCGGAGTGGTTGGGTTGCGCTTGCGCAGCGAGGGGACGGGGGGTTTGTGGGAAATGGGGATTAGCGAGGAACAGGGGAGGGGGTTTTGCGGCCAGCTGTCCCGCTTCCTTTCCGGGTTCAGCTCTAACCCATTTCTGCTAGTGGATTCGGGTTCTAGCGGGTATGCGAAAATAGTGAGTGCCCGATTCGAGCCACCGGATGAAATGTTAAACTTGGTTGCCGAATTTCTTCCAAGAGAAATAAGAGTTTAACTATGTCGGAATAACTATGGATGCTTTGTTGGGCGTTCATAATCTTCTGGTTCATTCGGGTTGGGTTGTGCGAAGCTTGTGGATGAAATGTAGCGAGGGTTTGTCAATTTAATAGCGATCCCTATTCTTAATGATTGATCAGATATTTGTAATAACTTTAGTCTTTTATTAAGCATTGTGCGCGGGAAACTAACCGTACGGCTCATGAGCTAGCTAGTAGGGCTAGCGGTATTCCTCCGTAGCTTGGTCGTGGATGATGTATCTATTTTTGACATGAAATAAAGGCAGTTATGATGGTGTTCCCTCGGGAAAAAAAGTGTTGCCTGATTTGGTTATGAATTTTAATTTATTTTTTGAAATCTCAGTCACATCCTTGATTTTTGTTTCATCAAAAGGTATTAGATTTCAAATTATTTAGTTTGAAGTGCATATACTAGTTGGAACTGCATAACTAAGTGGGCTGTTGACTGATGGCAGGAAGTAATGATGCTTATGACGTTAGATTTTACAAGAACCTCTACACAACCAAGCGGGTTGTCGGGATACGTGAGGTCCTTTCCAACGTCCTCAGAAAGGTGACTCCGGCTATATATGAGATTCTAGCCGCAATTTACTCTCTTGGTGAGGTAAAAATGTCTTTTTTTTTCAAATCTTCCCCACTAAGGCGCTGTCTGGGTGGGTATCCTGCTCATTTTTTCCAACACCATTAAGATGTATATGTGGTTAGGCAATTACTAAAACGGTGTTGAAAAATTTTGTGGGGAAGAGAGGGCGGAATGCATCCATGACTTTTACTACCAAAGATACAAAATAAACTTTAACTCTCTCTGTTCCATCCTATAAGCTTGTGCAATGTTCTGTATAAAATTGCTTTCAAGTTTTGGCCAGCCGTTTGAGGTTGATATTGCCTGACATCACATTGGAGGATCCATCTGCCTTTGTGTATGATAGACTCATCACAAAGAGTATTATTTTGGCCTGTGATGTTTGCATTTTATGAAGGTGTTTAACACAAGAAATAATAAAAATAACATGATTGTTATGTTATTATCTCTCTACGCACCAGGGGAAATGAACATTGCAGGTGTGCCATTGTACTAAGTACACAAAAAGATATAGAAAAATTTGTACTTTATTAATCTCTCATCGAAGAAACAAATTACATGATCCCACTACATAAGCGCTCCGTGGCCTACTAGCGTGGCCAATATGACTTGGGCGACAGTGAAGTCCTGGTTGATGGGGCCTCAGAAGGCTCCCGATTAATTGCGTTCATGAGTCAAAGTCGTAAACCACCTCCAATTAAGTTGTTGCAATGGTCGTCATCTTCAAGTCTTGTCTTCTCCATTGATCACATAGGTAATGATAATTCTGATAACAAGTAGCATCTCTTCATTAAGTTCAACATATTATGAAGTGGTAATGAAGTATCTTGCAATCTTTCAAGACTATATTGCAAACATAAAGCAATCAATGAATGACAGATGACGACTAGGTATCCGAATTTGAAGATAACCATCATATGTATACAATGCTTAACAAATTGCTATGAGAAAATGCATGCAAAGCTAAGAGTGATCCCCATGCTCAACACGTGGTGCCAAAATAAAGAAAGATGAAATTGACTCAACATGAAAAGTAAACAGATATGCCATTCGCGGAGGGAAGCAGTAATTAACATATGTCAGAGCTCACTTGGTTTAAGAGAGATATAAATTTATTTTGAGACGTGTATTTCTTCTGTCAGCGGTTTAATGGCAAAGGTTTCCAATATCTTCCATGATAAACACATTAATGACGGTTCTCATGCTTTTACACTCCCCCTCCACCTTACTAACACAAACCATGGCTAGCCGAATCCATGTGTGCGTGCCAACTTCTAACTTTTTCAGGATTGTCCTTTTTTCAATATTATTTTATTGGGACTGGGCATGCCTAATACCATCCTTTCTAATAAATTTGACAAGCGAATAAACTCTCCTCGTGCATAAAACACATTTAGAATGGGGATATATGGACTACCTCTGTCACTCCATGAGCTGTACGGACACACAAAACAGAAGTTTATTTGAAGATTTAGAGGTGGCACATGCAAATTTACTTGGAATGGCAGTGAAATGCCATCTATAGGTAGGTATGGTGGACATTTTGTGTCATCAACTTGTTTCAAGGATTTTGGATGCACAAACATTATTTCCGCTTAGTACAGGAAAATGCTAGCAAAAGATTGAGGGCGACCACTTTACTAAGCACAAGAACCGCAATCATGCATTCTCTAATAGTAACATTATTGAGAAAATATAATCATGATGATAACATACAAACTTAAACAACACCAAGGCTGAATTTGGAATTTATCAAACATGTGTAAATATGTGCCAAGTCTATCATCCGTCCTTCACTGAAAGATACTTATCACCACAACATAATAGGTTTTAATAAACAAATGCTCATTGTCATTATAATACAACTCCCTTACTTGATTAAAGATATGTAATATCATAGTCTCACTCTTTAACGGATTAAACAGAGGATGCATGTTTACTTCTCAACATACATATAATAAGCGAAGCACCTAACATTCAGTTCATTCATAAATTTCTTACTCTAAAGATATAATTGGAGCACAAGAATAAACAATAAACTACTCCAAAAGTTAGAAGTGAAGAACAAATAGTAGTTAATTAATTAGGTAGCTATGTATAAACTCTCTCCAAAACAAAATTTTCAGATCTAAGGATTGTATCAAACAGCAAACAAAATAAAAATACATTCCAAGAAAAACATATATTAAGTGAAGAACAAAAATATAGCTTCAAGTGAGGTATACTGTCGTGGAATTGTCACGGCAGATGTCCTCTTGCAAGGACTTGATCGTGGAGCCATCGCAACTAGGAAGCTTAAAGGGGTTAATCGGGACAAAGGACACGCGAGGTTTATACTAGTTCAGCCCCTTACGGTGAAGGAAGGCCTACGTCTAGTTGGGTTGGAATTGCTTGAGGTTTCGATGACCAGGGAGCGAGATACGCTATGCCCGGTTCTCGATCTCTTGTTTCTTGTCCCTAAGCCGCCAGCGGGTCGTCTCCTTATATACACGGGTTGACGCCCTACGGCTTACAGAGTCCCGGCCGGCTCATAAACAGTGTCCGGCTCGGTGACTAGTTATTTCTACCTTACAATACAAGTTGCGCCCTCATGGTGGCTTATCACCATGGGCCCTAAATCGTCTGTGGGCCTTTAGACCCTTTACTGAACCGCCATCTTCACATCTTGGTCTTGGGCTTTAGATGGGCTTCTCTTTGCGTAACCCGGCCCCTCCTGGCCGGCTTACGTACATAATTATATCCCCAACATTAGGCCCCGGATTGATTTGAACCGGTTTATGTCAATCTTAAAAAACCTTATAAACTAGCCCTTAGTCCTCTGTTCTGTGCGGAAATTCTAACCCGCCGTGATGTCATCATCTGGATCCGGGTCAAATCTCTGTGACGTCATCTTCAATAAATTTCATATTTTAGTCCATCATGTCCTCCAACGAATCTTTGCCTTTACTGACCATCCCGAGAATCGAGGCGTCAGGGCCGCTGGATAATGATGCTTTGGTCTCCTCGTTTTTTGCACCGTCTTGGTCGGTCCTTCCTTATAAATAGGCGCGACCTAGGTCCTTTCCCATTCTCCTTCTTCAGTCGTCTTCTTCCTCGCACCTCCTTTCTTCGTTGCTCAAGCTCTGATGCCGCCGCCGTCGAACCCCTCGTCTTCATCGACTTAGGCCGCTGCATCACCCTGGTTCGGACCAAAAAACGACGGCGACCCTCCGCAGCTCGTCCGCATCTGTGAGTTCTTTTTATCCCCTTTCTCAGATCTGCATTGGTACTGTTTTTTAGTTCGTCGACGTTCACCGCCGCTCGATGCAAACCTCCATTAACTCTCACCTCTAATCCCTTGCTCAGATCGTAAAAATAACATAGAACTGCCGCGGAGGATGTTTTGTGCTCATTCTGTATGAAAACAGATCTCATTTCCTTGTTTTTGGAAGCCCTCCTCGAGTATATGAACTTCCCTGTACTGCTTTAGGTCTAGAATTTTTTCCTTTCCAGAGCATCGTTTGATCCAAAAAAATGATTGCAACTTGTGAAACCTGTTTGTTCCACACTTAACCAAAACCTGCGTCTGTTGACTCTGTTTCAGCCATAGTAGTTCATGTGACCGGTTTAAGATAATACTGACTGTCAGCACTGCCTGCTTTTGGCGACTTAAGACAATTTTCATCATCTTTAATACCTGCAGCTGTTTAAACATTATCACATAACTACCTGTATGTCATTAGGCCCCTACTTAAGCCGCCATCTCAGACAACCCAATAATGCTTATTCTCCGGGTTATAATAAACCGGAAAATTTCCTTTATCTTGTTGTAGGCTTCAATTTACCCAATGGCACCCAAAGCTGTTAAACCTCCAATTACCTGCAACTGGGTCCCATCCATTGTTACGGAGAGCAAACTGTCAGAGTTTGTGAAGTCCGGCCATCTGCCCAAGAAGGTCGTCATGTCTTATCGTGCTCCTGAACCGTCTGAAGAGAAACCTCAACCCAAGGAAGGGGAGGTGATCATTTTTACCGATCACATGAGCCGGGCATTTGCTCCTCCCGGTTCAAAATTCTTTAGAGACGTTTTGCACTTCTTTGACTTAAGACCTCAAGACATCGGGCCCAACTCCGTGTCAAATATCTACAACTTTCAAGTTTTCTGTGAGGTCTACCTTGGAGAAGAACCCAGCCTACTTCTGTTCAGGGAATTGTCCTATTTGAACCGGCAGAATGAACGGGCCAACGGGCCCAGTCTGGAGCTAGGTGGCATATCAATTCAAAGGCGGAGAGACTGCCTGTTCCCTTATGCTGAATTGCCGAGTCATCCAAAGGACTGGAACCAGACATGGTTCTACTGCCAAGATACTTCTCCGGCTGGCAAAAATCCACTGCCCGGCTTCCGCGCATTGCGCCTTGAACCTACTCACCCGCTGCCGGATAAGTTGACAGCTATTGAATGCCTGCCACTCACCCCCAAAATCAAGAGGATTAAAGCTCTTTTAGGGAACGGCTTAGATGGCATTGACTTGGTCCGAGTCTGGATTGCTTGGAGAATAATTCCGTTAAGCCGCCGCCCCGGCTTAATGTGTAATTATTCAAGCGAGAAGGATGACCCTCAACGTCATAACCCTGATGACTTACCAGATGACGTAGTGGAAGCTACAACTCAGTCCTTATTGAAGGAGGGCACAGTGAATAGTAACGCCTTCGGCTTACTACCTTTTTGCCAGAAGAACCCGTCCCCTGCAGTAAGTTTCCAGCCATCGGGTTATGTCTTATCATGTTAGGCTGTATTCTTACGCATAACCAGTTATAACCTTTTACAGGCAAATGCTGGCTTCTGGAACACGCAATATGATCATGAGGCGGCCAAGAAAGCCAGGGCGGCCAAGAGAGCCAAAAAGAAAACCACCAAGCCCACCACCTCAAGGAAAAGGAAGCCAAGCGCCTCTGAGCTGTTTCATCTTGATGATACTGATGATAACGAGGAAGAGGTAACCATTGAATTTCCCTTTCTCCTTTATTTCTACCTTACTGATGCTAACCTTCTTTCAGGAAGACACGGGCAACAACCAACCCGTTGAGGAAGAGGTAATTGTAATCTCCTCCGACTCCGAGCTTCGGCCGCGTCAGAAAATTCGAAGAGTAACCCGGAAAGTAAGATTTTCACATCCTTTGGCTTACCAAGATCCTGACTTTCTTTTGAAGCGACAGATTTATGAGAGCCGGAGGCAGACCCGGACCAGCAAAGACGCGGAACTCTCCTCCGGCTTACCTGATGTGACCAGGAAACGCCAGACTGAGGTTATCTCCGATTTACACCTTCTTTTTCCTTTGGCGGGTTTCATTTGTTAGCCTCTCAATTATTCTGACTCCAACTATCAGGATATTTCACCTTCCTCCGGTGAGTCTATGTAGTCCAACATGCCAGCCTTCAAAACTGCTCCCGGGTAATATAAACTTTTTGTACCTTATGCTTTATTTTACTCATATTTGCTGTATTTAACCTGCCTACCTTTTCCACAGTGTGCAAGTAAAGCCTAGCAAAAGGGAAAAAAAGAATAAGCCACCCCAAGAGCCGGTTGTGACTGAACCAGAGCTGGGCACAGCTGCTCCTGATGCCTCTGCTCATGAGCCGCCGCCTCAACCGTCTCGTGATGTTCCTATATCTTCCTCTGACCCGCCTACTGAACAAACCTTCAACGATTCTGATAACCCGGAGGCTCCTATCCCCGCCAAGGCAAATGATCAGGAAGTTGAAATTCTCAAAACTCAGTTTGTTGAGCCGGCACACCGTCTGTACTTGCCAAGTGTTCTAAAGAGGAATTGGTGGAACGCCGGAGGGCCAAGCTGGACATCGCTGACTATACTCATTTGAGTATTGAAGAGATTGTCTCCGGCTATATCAATCAAGTACAAAGCAGCTGTGACCTGGAAATTGACATGGTGAAGTAGATACAACAAAAATCTGAGGTATGACTTATGCTAGCTTACTTTCAATCATACTTACTGTACCAGCCCCCAAGTCTATTGCTTATGAATAAATATGCTATAGACTTAGAAAAATTGTTAGAGCTACTTGCCCGGCTTAAAGAAAAAATAATTGAACCGGATGTAACACAATACCTTTAACTTGCGATATACATTAGCCCCCAAGTGCCAAAAATCTTTGCTTGCAAGGTATTTGGGACTTAATATCCAGGACCGGCTTAATAATTTAGAAAGCTTCGGTATACATTAGCCCCCAAGTGTCAAGTATCTTTGCTTGCAAAGTGCTTGGGACTTAATAGTACTTACCGTAACTTTTACTACTATCCGGTGCAATGCAGGCTACCATAAGTAAATTTGAATCGGAGATTGCTGATTTGAAGAATCGCCTGGCAACCCAGGAAAGTGAAATTGAAAAGGCCAACTCCAAATTTGAATTCAGCGTCTCTGAACAAGAGAAGTTGAAGCATATTTGAATCGGAGAAGAAAATTTGGGCTGATGAAAAGGCCGCACTGGTGACCCGGGCCGAGACAGCAGAGGCATCTCTTGCGGAAGCAACAACCGAACTGTCCGACTTAAAGCGCCAGATATCTCGAATGGTTTCAGCAATCTTCGGTGAGTGACTTACTCAAACCTTAAACACTGCAAAACTCCTTGAATGACCATTTCAGTTGTCTCCTCTGACTCACCTTATGCTTAATAACGCAGGCCCCAGGAGCACAAATCTTAAGCAGAACATGGTGATCAAGCTGAAGGCAGTTTATACTCTGGTGGAACAACTCTACACCGGGTCACAACGTGCTTTGGCCGTTGTGGCTTTATTGAACGATGTTCCTTATCTCTTGCAAGATGTGCTGAAGCGGCTTGATGTGCTACCTCAGCGAATCCAAGAGTTAAGACGAGCATCTGCAAGAGCCGGAGCTATAGCCGCATTGAGCTGGGCCAAGGCGTGGCTTCCAGAACTAGACCCCGCTGATATTGCTCTTGGGTATCCAAGTTTAAAGGAAGATGACACCGTGTTTAATGATAAGGATTTCACCGCCTGTGTGAAGGATATACGTCCGGTGGCTACTCTTATTGGGAACGATACTGACCTCACCAAGTGTCAGCCGGGTTATGACAAGGAGAATCGGAGAATCCCCATGCCGCATTATGACGATGTCAGCTTGATCCCTCCAACCCGTAAGCACACCTTTGCTCCTGAAGTCGACCCAACCAGTTTAATAGATGATGAAGCTGAGTTTGAAGCCTTGAGTGGCATTGACTGGGCCTCATCATCCTTCCAGGACAAAGCAGCCGGTAGAGAGACGGAGAAGGATAACCCGGAGGCTTCAAGTCAACCCCAAGAGTAGCTTGTCAGGCGCCACCTGCTTATGTCATCGTAGAAAACAATGCATCATTCAGACTCGGGGAGTCTTGTAGCAAATTTGAAGATACCTTGAGTTTTGCTATGCCTTTGCGCATGCTTATGGCCCTTAATACTTGCATAAGCCGCCGCCATTATTCTCTTTGTAGTTTGTATGAATCTGTTATGTCCTTTGCAAAAATACCCTGCATTGCCCTGTAGTGCTCACAGCTGTTTTTTTCCAGCTTATATAAACCAACCCCTGAGGGTAAACTTAACTCCTGAAAATTGGCACATATAAGTCCACCTGGTTCTTAACAACCTGATGTAACTAACATTAATTCTGGAAGATTGTAATGTATTCCATTGTACCTTCAAGAGGGTCACAAGATACCTAATGTTGGTACTTGTAAAATATGATGAACAAAATTCAAGGGTTTCTGATTCGAATATGATCAGTGACCCGTTCCAAAGGGGTTGAGCTAAGATTCGGATACGATCTGTTAGCCCCCAGTGGCTGTGGGGATGCCAATCAAGTGGGTATCGATAGCTATGTTCTCTTTGGTTCGAATACGACCTATGTTTGAACAGGAAGCCCCCAAGTGACCATAAGAGTTGTTTAATGATGCTGATTCGAATACGATCCACGTCAGACCCAAAAGGAGTTAAGCCATGATTCAGATATGATCAAGAAGCCCCCAAGTGGGTTTGGCAGTATGCCAATCAAGCGGGTATCGACAGCTATGTTCTCTTTGGTTCGAATACGACCTATGTTTGAACAGGAAGCCCCCAAGTGATCAACGGCTAGATTCAGATATGATCATAAGCCGGACCAAAGGAAAGCCGGATTCAGATATGATCCGCTTCCCTTTGGTTATCTCCACCACCTGACAAGGAAAAACACATAAACCTTTTTGGGAGTGGAAAAAAGGACAGAGGTCTTGCTTTATTGCTTTATATAATATACATAGTATAAGTATATACACATTAGAGCTGACGGCTCAAGTATAATAAGGCCGAAGATGAGCGATATTCCACGGCCGACGGGTCTCCTCCTCCGACTTACGTGAGTCTTTGTGCTCTCGAACGTTGATAAGATAGTATGATCCATTGTTCAGATTCTTGCTGACCACAAAGGGTCCTTCCCAAGGAGGGGATAACTTGTGCATGTTAGATTGATCCTGGATGAGTCGGAGCACTAAGTCGCCTTCCTGAAAGGTTCTAGACTTAACCCGGCGGCTGTGGTAGCGACGCAGGTCTTGCTGGTAAATCGCCGAGCGGGCTATTGCCAAGTCTTGCTCTTCATCCAACAGGTCAAGTGCACCTTGCCGAGCTTTTTCATTGTCTTCCTCAACATAAGCCGCCACACGGGGTGAATCGTGACGGATGTCACTTGGCAGGACCGCCTCTGCTCCATACACCATAAAGAAAGGCGTGTAACCCGTAGATCTGTTAGGTGTAGTATTGATGCTCCAGAGTACAGAAGGTAACTCCTCCACCCAACAACCCGGCGTTCGCTGTAAAGGGACCAAGAGCCGGGGCTTGATACCCTTCAAGATTTCTTGATTGGCTCGTTCTGCTTGACCATTTGATTGAGGGTGAGCTACAGCTGAAACGTCAAGCCGGATATGCTCTCGTTGACAGAACTCTTCCATAGCTCCTTTGGAAAGGTTAGTACCATTATCAGTTATGATGCTGTGTGGAAAACCAAAGCAAAAAATCACCTTTTTCATAAACTGGACTGCTGTGGCTGCATCACACTTACTGACTGGCTCCGCCTCCACCCACTTTGTGAATTTGTCAACCGCCACCAAGAGGTGAGTCTTTTTATCCTTAGATCTCTTGAAAGGCCCGACCATATCAAGCCCCCAGACTGCAAACGGCCAGGTAATTGGAATCATCCTCAATTCTTGAGCCGGCACATGGGCTCGTCGTGAGAATTTCTGACATCCGTCACATTTACTGACCAGGTCTTCCGCATCAGCATGAGCCGTCAGCCAATAAAACCCATGACGGAAGGCTTTGGCCACAAGAGATTTTGAGCCGGCGTGATGACCACAATCACCTTCATGAATTTCACAAAGGATCTCCTGACTCTCTGCAGGTGACACGCAACGTTGAATCACTCTAGTGACGCTGTAATGATGTAACTCGCCATTGACAATTGTCATGGACTTGGACCACCGGACGATTTGTCTTGCCAAGGTCTCATCCTCCGGCAAATCCCCCTGGGTCATGTAAGCCAAATAAGGCACTGTCCAATCCGTGGTAACGTGGAGAGCCGCCACCAGCTGTGCCTCCGGGTCTGGTATTGCCAGATCTTCTTCTGTAGGTAACTTAACAGAAGGATTATGCAAAACATCAAGAAAGGTGTTAGGCGGCACCGGCTTACGCTGAGACCCCAGCCGGCTTAAGGCATCCGCCGCCTCATTCTTCCTTCGATCAATGTGTTCCACTACGTAACCCTTGAAATATCCAGCCACAGCATCGACTTCACGACGGTAAGCCGCCATGAGGGGATCTTTAGAGTCCCACTTGCCTGACACCCGTTCAGCCACAAGGTCTGAGTCTCCTAAGCATCTTACCCAGCTCAAGTTCATCTCTTTGGCCATCCGGAGACCAAGGAGCAGGGCCTCATACTCAGCTGCATTGTTAGTGCAAGGAAACATAAGCCGGAGCACATAACAAAATTTGTCACCTCGAGGGGAAGTTAATACAACTCCAGCCCCCGAGCCTTCCAACTGTCTGGACCCATCAAAGTGAATAATCCAATAAGTGTTATCAGGCTTCTCCTCAGGTGCCTGTAGCTCTGTCCAGTCGTTGATGAAATCCACCAAAGCTTGAGACTTAATGGCAGTGCGCGGCGCGTACTTCAGACCATGAGGCCCGAGATCGATGGCCCATTTGGCGACTCGTCCTGTAGCCTCTCTGTTCTGAATAATGTCTCCCAAGGGGGCAGAACTTACCACAGTGATAGGGTGACCTTGGAAGTATTGCTTCAGCTTCCGGCTTGCCATGAACACCCCGTAAACAAGTTTCTGCCAATGAGGATATCTTTGCTTTGACTCGATGAGTACCTCACTGACATAATAAACCGGCCGTTAAACCGGATGTTCCTTACCAGCCTCCTTGCGCTCTACCACAATCGCCACACTGACGGCTCGTGAATTAGCAGCCACATATAACAGCAAAGGCTCTTTGTCAATGGGAGCCGCAAGAACCGGCGGCTCAGATAACTGCCTCTTCAAATCCTCAAAAGCAGCATTAGTGGCATCACTCCAGACAAAGGTGTCTGCCTTCTTCATTAATTAGTACAGCGGTAGGGCCTTCTCACCTAACCGGCTTATGAACGGGCTCAAAGCGGCAACACGACCCGCCAATCGCTGAACATCATTAATACATGCCAGTTTAGCCAAAGAAGTGATTGCCTTAATCTTCTCCGGATTAGCCTCGATGCCCCTGTTTGAGACCAAGAATCCCAAAAGCTTGCCTGCAGGCACACCAGATACACACTTCTCCGGGTTAAGCATCATTTTGTAAACCCGGAGATTGTCAAAGGTTTCTCTGAGATCAGATATCAAGGTTTCCGCCTCTCTGGATTTCACTACTATGTCATCCACATAAGCATGAACATTGCGCCCAATCTGATCGTGAAGACAATTCTGTACACACCGTTGATAAGTTGCCTGGGCACTCTTGAGCCCAAACGGCATAGACACATAGCAAAAGGCTCCAAACGGGGTGATGAAAGCCGTTTTCTCCTGGTCCTTAACTGCCATCTTGATATGATGATAGCCAGAATAAGCATCCAAAAAACTCAAACGTGCACAACATGCCGTAGCATCAATGATTTGATCAATACGGGGGAGAGCAAAAGGATCAGCCAGACAAGCCTTATTTAGGTCTGTGTAATCCACACACATCCGCTAGGTGTCGTTTTTCTTGAGTACGAGCACCGGGTTAGCCAAACATTCTGGGTGAAAAACTTCAACAATAAACCTAGGCGCCAAGAGCCGGGCGACCTCTTCTCCTATAGCTTTTCGTCGCTCTTCATTGAATCGCCGCAGAAATTGCCTGACCGGCTTATACTTCGGATCAATATTAAGAGTGTGCTCAGCGAGTTCTCTCGGTACACCCGGCATGTCAGAAGGTTTCCATGCAAAGATGTCCCGGTTCTCACGGATGAACTCGATGAGCGCGCTTTCCTATTTAGGATCCAAGTTGGCACTGATGCTGAATTGCTTAGATGAATCGCCTGGAGTGAAATCAACAAGCTTAGTCTCTGCAGCCAATTTAAACTTCATGGCCGGGTCATGCTCCGTAGTCGGCTTCTTGAGAGAAGTCATATCTGCCGGGTCAACGTTATCTTGATAAAATTTGAGCTCCTCTGCTGCACAGACAGACTCGGCGTAAGCCACATCGCCCTCTTCACACTCCAGGGCCACCTTTCGGCTTCCATGCACAGTGATGGTACCCTTGTAACCCGGCATCTTGAGCTGTAGATACACATAACACGGCCGTGCCATGAATTTGGCATAGGCCGGCCGCCCGAACAAAGCGTGATATGGACTCTTGATTTTGACCACCTCAAAAGTTAACTTTTCCGCCCTAGAATCATGCTCGTCTCCGAAGGCCACCTCTAGCTCAATCTTCCCCATAGGATACGCCGACTTACCGGGCACCACTCCATGGAAGATGGTGTTGGAAGTCTTTAAATTCTTGTCAGTTAAGCCCATGTGCCGAAAGGTCTCGTAGTAGAGGATGTTGATGCTGCTACCTCCATCCATGAGCACTTTAGTAAACTTATAACCACCAACTTGCGGTGCCACCACTAGGGCCAGTTGACCCGGATTATCAACCCGGGGAGGGTGATCCTCCCTGCTCCAGACAATAGGCTGTTCCGACCACCTCAAGTAATAAGGGACTGCCGGTTCAACAGAATTCACAGCCCTCTTATGAACTTTCTGATCACGTTTACACAAACTTGTGGTGAACACGTGATACTGCCCACTGTTTAACTATTTTGGATGGCTCTGATAACCCGACTGCTGCTGCTGCTGACCTCCTTGACCAGACTGCTGTTGATTATAACCACCCTGGTTTCCCTGAAAACCGGATCCTGAACCACCGCCCGGGCCATGAAAGCCGCCGGCTCCTGAACCGCCGCCTGGGCCTTGATTGCCATCAAATGTGTTAGAATTCTTGAAAGCTTTCATGATTGCGCAATCCTTCCATAAATGAGTCGCTGGTCGTTCCCGGGTGCCGTGTTTCGGGCAGGGTTCATTGAGTAGTTTCTCGAGAGACGGACCTGACCCACCAAACCGGGGTGGCTTTCCTTTGCGCTTCTGATTGTTACCCTGTGCATTGGCCACAAATTCCAGGTTACTGTCCGCCTTACGCTTATTGCCTCCTTGACTCACCGGGTTATGCTGCTGACCCTTTCCATTGCCGTTCTTCTTTCCCTTCCCTGTCTTTTCCTCATCAGACGCGGGATCCTTGGTACTATCAGAATCGGCATACTTGACTAAAGCCGCCATCAGCATCCCCATATCATTGCAATCACGCTTAAGGCACCCCAGCTTCTGTCTTAGAGGCTCAAAGCGGCAATTCTTCTCCAGCATGAGAACTGCTGAGCCGGCATCCATCTTGTCAGACGAATGTATTATATCCTTGACCCGGCGCACCCAATGAGTCGTAGATTCACCTTCTTCCTGCTTACAATTTGTCAGATCCACAATTGACATAGACTGCTTGCAAGTATCTTTGAAGTTCTGGATGAAACGGGCTTTTAGCTCCGCCCATGAACTAATGGAGTTGGGTGGCAAACCCTTTAACCAAGAACGGGCCGTTTCGTCCAGCATCATGGTGAAATATTTAGCCATCGCCTCATCACTAACCTCTAGCAGCTCCATAGCCATCTCATAACTTTCAATCCATGCCCTAGGCTGTAAATCGGCTGTATAATTCGGCACCTTCCGAGGCCCCTTGAAATCCTTGGGCAGACGTACATTACGTAGAGCCAGTACCAGACAAGGAACTCCTCCGGTTCTAGTAGCAACTCCCGCTTCAACGGAAGTCGTCGGGTAAGCCGGTGAGTTCTGTTGGGCTGCTAGTTGAGCCGCCAGCTGAGCCGCCCGCTTGTCCTCCTGACGTATCCGATCCTGAACCGGGTTATACCCGCCGGGCTGGTTCCGGCGCTGAGCGTTACTTGACAAGGCCTCTGACTCTATGTGTCTACTATAACTCGGGCTCCGATTTTGACGAGGCGGAGCTAACCAGGGTGGAGGAGTCGAGTGAATCCTATCCCGGCTGTAGGAGTAGGTTTCTTGCTGAGCCAGGGCTGTTTGGACAAGTTCTTTGATCTTTCGGGTTTCCACCGCTGTCGGATCATCCCCATCTACCGGGAGAGCCGCCAAACGTGCTGATGCTGCGATTAAGTTCTCCATGGGGCTGGAGAAGTGACCCTGCGGTATTGGTACGTAATTGGGCGGTGCCATATTGCCGTGAGGCGGTGCCATCCCCTGAGGCCAGACTGGACCTCCCGCTCCGGATGTAATAAGCTGATTCGCACCTGGCGGGTTACTTGGGCCGGCCCCGGGTGTAGCAAAGAGATTCCGAGGATCATAATTCTGAGGTAAACGGGACTGAGTTTTCTGATGTCTCCTCCTCATTACCTCATCAGATGCGTTTAGGCTCAACGTGAGCTGCAAGGCCTCTGCCTGAAGTTGCTGCACCCGTACGTCCAAAGCCGCCCGCTCTGCTGCTAATCTAGCGTCCTCAGCTGCTAAGGTTTCCTTGACCCGGGCGATCTCGTCGCGAACCTGTGCCACCTCAGCCTCATGCTCAGATTGGTTCGCAGGGATGACTGTAACAGTTAACAAAGCCGTAAGCTTATCCATGAGATCCATCAACACCTGAGCCGGTGAGCGCACGGGGCCTCCTGCCCTGGCTGCTCCTAACCCGGACGTTATCGCCGCTGAAGCCATAGGATTTTGGCCGGGTTGAGTACCAGCCATGAAGACTCCTGCCCGGTTTGGCGACTTTGAGAGGTCCGGAATAGTGCTGCCATCGGAACAGCCCCCAAGCACGCCATCTTGAACTTGATACAGCGAATCTGTTGAGCTGGCGGATGAATCATCATCAGAGAGGATGGCCGGCTCACCATCACCTTCAGATCCTTCAGGAAGTTCACCTCCATGGATGCAACCCACAAAGGCATGCTTCACGACAGGTTGAGCTCGGGCGGGTTTCGCACGCTGAGCCGTCTCGACGAGGTCGGTGCAGCTGTCCGGCTCAGGGCCCGGCTCACCAATCCGGTCGATGAAGACGTGAATTCCGCCAAAGGGGACCCGGTAGCCGTACTCAATTTAACCGGCGTCGGGGCCCCAGCCTTCGTCGTCGATGTAGATCTTGCCGCGACGACTCTTGGTCATCCGGCCAACTGCGTATCCCTTGAGCCCTTCGAAGCTGCCCTTCAAGAACTTGAATCCACCGTGCACTGGCCCCACGGTGGGCGCCAACTGTCATGGAATTGTCACGGCAGATGTCCTCTTGCAAGGACTTGATCGTGGAGCCATCGCAACTAGGAAGCTTAAAGGGGTTAATCGGGACAAAGGACACGTGAGGTTTATACTAGTTCAGCCCCTTATGGTGAAGGAAGGCCTACGTCTAGTTGGGTTGGAATTGCTTGAGGTTTCGATGACCAGGGAGCGAGATACGCTATGCCCGATTCTCGATCTCTTGTTTCTTGTCCCTAAGCCGCCAGCGGGTCGTCCCCTTATATACACGGGTTGACGCCCTACGGCTTACAGAGTCTCGGCTGGCTCATAAACAGTGTCCGGCTCGATGACTAGTTATTTCTACCTTACAATACAAGTTGCGCCCTCATGGTGGCTTATCACCATGGGCCCTAAATCGTCTGTGGGCCTTTAGACCCTTTACTGAACCGCCATCTTCACATCTTGGTCTTGGGCTTCAGATGGGCTTCTCTTTGCGTAACCCGACCCCTCCTGGCCGGCTTACGTACATAATTATATCCCCAACATATACCAATAGTGTTGAAGACGAATGAGGGGATGCCTTCTAGGCATCTCCAAGCATAGACGCATGAATATTCCTTAGATATTACCTTTGGGAGCTTTGGGCATCCCCAAGCTTAGGGTCTTGCCGCTTATTATTCTCCTTCCATCGACATCTCACCCAAAACTTGAAAAAATCATTCACACAAAAACTTAAGAGAACTCATGAGATGGGTTACTAAATCCTTCACTCATGTACTACAAAGACAAGATTCATAATTATTCCCAAATGATGTCTATTGTATTCCATCATTTCCACAATTTTATATCACTCGATGCCCTGGTTAGCTCGATTATCCGGTGTTGCTTCATCTTCCACAAGGAGGCCACCTCCCGTTCTAGGGGCTCCCCTCTCGTTAGCGTATGCAGTTCTACAAAATCTATGGCATTGGTGAGCTTTTGATCCTCTATTTCCAGAGGCTAGTAGACAAAGATGTCTTCGCCCTCTTTCGAATTGCCAGCGTCATTCCCATCATTGGTGCTTAGTAGTGTGTCCTGGTCAATGGTGGTCGGCGGCAGTGGAGCTTCGAGGTGTGGTCCTCTACGTGCCCTCTCCCCGAGTGGCATGTGTAATATGGGGCGTTATTGTAACCCCAACCCACCCTTTTTGGGGGGAATTGCAATCACTTCTTATGAATTAATGAATTCTGAAATTGAAGTTGAATGAGTTCAAATTACATATTAAGAGTCAAAAGTTAGATGAGAGGAGCTTGATTGTCCTTAACAAGAAAGGAGATTTTACAAATGAACAATACCATTATTTAGATAAGGTCGAAGTATTATGCGATGGAGGCTCCTGAGGTTTGACGTTCACTGTGCAGGTTTGAAGCGGGACGCCGAGCTCGGGGTCATGTTGTTGGGTTCCCTCGATGACCAAAGAGGGTCGGCGAGGTTGCTCCCCGGCACCCCGACTCCTTGGCTGGTCTTAAGGTTGTCTTTGTTGTTTGCTTTTGAGCTACTCCCTCCTTTTTTTCAGTTCGTTTGACCAACATAAAAAATCAGAATTTTCTTATTGTAAGGCTTGTTGTTTTGTGAATATGCAAATATAACTATGCATACTGCCTACATTAAATATACCATCAGATTTTGGTTCTTAATGTGGAACTAATCACTTGGAGGAGTGAGAGGGTCATGCTTAATATATTTTCTAGCACTTAATTAGGTCTTCATTGGTTATTGTGATTTGTATTATGGGCGTGATAAACAGGTCCCACCGATCAGAATCACCCTTAGAACAAGCAAATTGTCAGATCGATGCTACTGTATTGTGTTAAATACCTGCCCCAAATGTGGCGATGGTGGTGTTTTTGCTCCCATCTCCATGTCTAGCGCGCCTTTGTGCTGCACTCTTAATGCATGGTTTCCTTGACTAAAGTCTCTGTAACATACACGCATATAGATTTGACGCATTTTTTTCCGAAAAGGGGGGTTGCCCCGGCCTCTGCATCAGAAAGATGCATACGGCCATCTTATTAACCAAATAAAAGATCCAACAAGTTTCAAAGTCTCCAACTGGAAAAACTGAAAAGATAGCTCACACAGAGCCAAAATGGGCTAGATACACAGACTAGCCAAGAAAAGATGCCACAACCGGCTGGCTAAAGATAGATAGGTAAACTAATTGCCTATCCTATTACATGACCACCATCCAAACCGGTTGAAGATATCCCGAGATATCATCTCCCAATGGATAGATCCAGTAACCAAATGCTCCCTGGCCTCCATCGGAATGAGTAGCGACCACGAAAGGATCACTGCCGTGGCTCAGAAAATAACCTGCAAAAAGTGAATACGTGATATTCTGTTAAAAACCAAATCATTTCTGCAATTCCAGATAGTCCACAACAAAGCGCAAACTCCAACACGAATATGTCTCGCTAAGTCAGACTCAATTCCATTAAGCCATGTTCCAAATAACGTGTTGACAGAATTCGGTGGAGTAATATTAAACACAATGTGAACCGTCCGCCAAAGGACTTTGGCCAACTGGCAATCAAAAAAGAGGTGTTTAATCGTTTCATCCCGATCACAGAAACTACACCTAGTAGTTCCTGTCCAATTACGCTTTATCAAGTTGTCCTTTGTTAAAATAACTTGTTTATGGACAAACCACATAAACACTTTTATTTTTAAAGGAACCTTGACAGCCCAAACATGCTTGGAGGTAGGAATGGAGCTCGAATTAATAACTTCAATATACATTGATTTAACAGTGAATACTCCAGACCTAGTCAGCTTCCAGCGTAATTCATTGGGTTGTTGAGAAAGCTGAACCTCCATCAGTCTCCTAACTAGACGGAGCCATTCTTCCCAATGATTGCCCGCTAGCGACCGTCTGAACTGAATATTAAGGGGGATAGATTGAAATACCGTTGCAACGAACACCTCACGCAGTTGAACAATACGATATAAAGACGGATATTGAATGGCCAAGGGTGTCTCTCCGAGCCACGTATCCTCCCAGAAACGCGTACTAGCACCGTTGCCAATAATAAACTTTGACTCAGTGGCTAGCCTATACTACGAGTATCAGAAACTTCTTTGAGGTGAGAAGACGCACACGAGTCCACATATTCACCATATCAGTACTCCACTATGGATCCGTTCCCGTGTTCCTACGAGAAGGCCATCCATAGCACTCACGCTTATCTTGCGGATTTTAGAGTATCCACTTCAAGTTGTCTATGTACTACATAAGTCCTCCAAGTTTCCATATCCGAGGAAAACGGCTATTCGAATAGATAATATTTACCCTGCAGGGGTGTACTTCTTCACACACGCTCTCGCCACTTATAGCCCTGTACACGTCATGTACCTCGGCAACCTTCAAGCGGAAGCCGGGCGAGGGTGTTGGCCACGACCTGACTAACCAGACCAGTCTCTCGTCCAGGTTTATCGCCTATTCAGGTTCCATCCGCAAGGAGATCCGGCCGGGGTGTCGCTCACGGCCCCAAACGATGTGTGCAGGGTTCCCAAGCCCACCATCCGGGTGCCACTTGGTACACCGTGCCATAGTGCCTAGTCTGTCCCAAGCCCGTCCCGTCGAACACCACCTGGTAGACAAGTAGCACTACCTACAAACGCCAAAAACTAGTTGCAACTCCTGGAGAGAGATCAAGTGGATTAATAAGCCGAGAGGGGCCGGATAACCGGAACCCAATGTGTGGTAGTAACTGGACTTGGATAACATACACAGAACTCAGTGCTTAAGGACGGTTCCAATGAGACAACCCACCATGTACTCCTACATGGCCTCTCATCGCTACCTTTACCAAAACATGTTCACACACTTAGCCTTTACCGGTAGGACATGTTCACCACTCCGACTCATTCCAATGAATCAGACCTGACACAACTCTAAGCACAGCTGGCATAAATAAAACAAGCATGGATGAGCAGGCACATCAAGGCTCAAGCAACTCCTACTCATACTAGTGGGTTTCAACTATTTACTGTGGCAATGACAGGTCATGCAGAGGAATGGGTTCAGCTACCGCAGCAGAAAGTAGCAGTTTGAAACGTTGTTGTCCTAATGCAGTAAAAGGAGCAGGAGCGAGAGAGTGGGATTTATCGAGATGCTCAAGGGGGTTTGCTTGCCTGATAGATCCACGAAGAAGCACTGCTCCTCAGACAGGTACTCGGGACACCTTCCGAAGTAGAACCTATCGAGAGGGGACAGTGTCGGCAATCAATAAACAACCATATGCAACAATATGATGCATGAAGATGACATTTCAAAGATGCTATGATTTGCCCTAATGCATCTAGCATAAATTTGGTTGAAGTCCATATGAACCAAGGGTTCATATGCAAACCCCAATTTAAGTATATAACATGCCATTATTACATTTTCACTTATACAGCAAGTATAAGTTGGTTTTCATGCATGAAACTGGCATAAATGGATTCCTTGCATTTTTCTGATAATTTTTCATATATAATTTATTTCATTCTGAGCTACAGTTTAATTATTATGATTTTTTGAAGTTTAGGCAATATTCTGGAATTTCCTGAGTTAAAATAATTCTAGAAATCAATTATTGCGTCAGCTCTACGTCAGCATGACGTAAGCGAGTCAACGGGGCTGACCAGGTCAAACCTGACCAGTGGGTCCCACTGGTCAGTGACCCAACCAACTAACTAAGTTAGTTAGTCCTAACTAACTGGGCAGGGCCCACTAGTCAGTGACTGTAGTAGCTAACCTAGTTAGTTAATTAGCGTTAACTATAGTAATTAGTCAGGCGGGGCCCGCAAGTCAGTGAGAGAGAGGGGGAGGTCAAACTGGGCTGTGGGGGTCAACCCACGCCGGAGTTGACCCGATGCTCGTCGCCAGCAAGGCCAGAGACGGCGGAGGGGCTCGGGATTCCTCCTCCGGTGACCAAATGGCCGGCGGAGGGCATCTACATGGAGCTGGGACTCGCCCGCATCCATCTGTGCAAACGGCAGGGGCTGAGGTGGCCCGAGCTCGCCAGAGGAAAGCTCGCGGCGGTGGCCGGAGTTCGGCGATGATGAAAACGTTGCTATGGTGCACGGCAGGAGCAACGGTTGGTTGCTCTGGGCCCGTGGAACTATGCTGAGCACGGTGACGCGCTCAGTTTTGGGATTGGGCGGCTGCGGCGACGATGGTGACATGGCCGGCGGGCGGAAGCTTTCAGCTCCGGTTAAGAGCATGGTTAGGGGACACGTTCGGCAGCAAGAAGAGAGGGGAAAAACGGCGGGGCTCACTTGGGGTCGGAAGAGAAGGTCAGTGGGCTCGGGGGCGTGCCAGACGCCACGAATCGCCGGCGGTGATCGGCGGCACCCGAGGTGGAAGACGAGCTCGAAGGCGTCACCATGGTGCTCTTGGGTTCGGGATCTTCCGTGTGGAGGAGCTGTGCGTCGTCATGGAGCTTTTGGACACGGGGAAGGGGCAAGAAGACCACGGTGCTCACGGTGGCAGCGAACGGCGGCGACGGACCCGTTCGGGCTTGCTACAGAGAGAGAGCAGGGGAAGGGAGAGTGAGCAGCGAGTGAGGGAGAGGAGAGAGGGGCTTCGAGGCGTCTCCAGGCGCGGGATTTGGTTGACGGGGAGCGCGACACGGCGAAGCAGGAGGTGGCGCGGTTGGCTGTGTGCGCTGGCTGCCAGTGGGCACAAGGTTGAAGACAACCTTGCCTCTGGTGGGCTGGGCCAACAGTGCCAGGCCGGCTGGGCTGCCAGGTAAGGACAGGTAAGCCTTTTCCTTTTCCTATTTCCTTTTTCTATTTCTGACATTTGTTCTCTATCCAAAAGAAATGTTAAAACACTTCCATAAATGCTGAAAATATTTGTGGCATCTAGATATAATATTCTAGAGGCCCTCACCAATTCCCAACATTTTTGGAGCCATTAAAATATTTATATAATTTAAACAGCTCCAAATCAAATATTTATGCATTGATTCAAAAATCCAAAATGTATAGCAAAAATGTGCATCACCTCTGGTTGTTGTTCCCAACATTATCCAAAGAGCATGAACATTTTTGGAGAGCATTTTGGTTTCATTGAAAATCCATTTTAAAGTTGAACCTATTGGAAAAAACTTTGGTGCTAGGGTTTGCAACTTCCCCATTTCAATTTCATTTGAAATTTAAACATGATACACAAAGCAAGCCTAGGACCATACCAGAACTAGGGATGTGACAACTCGCCCCCACTCGGAAAAATCTCGTCCCGAGATTCAGGATTTGGCGGAAAGAAAGCGGGGTACTCAAGTCGAAGACGATCTTCTCGCTCCCAAGTAGCTTCTCTCTCGGAATGATGAGACCATTGAACCTTGAGAAACTTGATGTTATGACGTCGAGTGACACGCTCTGCTTGATCCAGAATGCGAACGGGGTACTCTCGATAAGTGAGGTTATCTTGAAGATCAAGCGTTTCGTGGTCCACTCCGTGGATGGGATCTGAGAAGCAACGCCTGAGTTGAGAGACGTGGAAGACATCATGAACTCGAGAAAGATGTGGGGGTAGTTCCAACTGGTAGGCAACCTCTCCTCGTTTAGCGAGAATGCGAAAAGGACCAATGTAGCGAGGAGCCAACTTGCGCTTGATACCGAAACGATGGGTATCCTTCAAAGGAGTAACCCGAAGGTAAGCCTTGTCGTCAACTTCATAAGCCACTTCCTTATGACGACGGTCATACTGGCTCTTTTGACGAGATTGGGCTGTTTTCAAATTTTCACGAATGATGCGAACTTGCTCTTCTGCCTCCTGGATCATATCCGGTCCAAAGAATTGTCTTTCATCGGTTTCTGACCAGTTCAAAGGTGTTCGACATCTTCGTCCATACAGAATTTCGAAGGGTGCTTTCTTAAGACTGGATTGATAGCTATTGTTATAAGAAAACTCGGCGAAAGGAAGACATTTCTCCCAATCCATACCGAATGAGATAACACAAGCACTAAGCATGTCTTCGAGAATTTGGTTGACCCTTTCCACCTGACCACTTGACTGAGGGTGGAAAGCGGTACTGAAAGAAAGATGGGTGCCCATGGCATTCTGGAAACTTTCCCAGAAATGAGAGGTGAAAAGACTGCAACGGTCTGAATTGATCTCTAGTGGAACACCATGGAGTGACACTATTCGGGAGATATATAAGTCAGCGAGCTGACTAGCAGTGATACTCTCTCGAACAGGTAGGAAGTGAGCCACTTTGGAGAGACGGTCAATGACTACAAAGATAGCATTATTTCCTTTCTTGGTCCTGGGAAAGCCGGTGATGAAATCCATACCAACTTTGTCCCATTTCCACTCTGGAATAGCTAAAGGTTGAAGGGTGCCAGCAGGTCTTTGATGCTCTGCCTTAGCGCGACGACAAACGTCACAGTTGGCAATAAACTGAGCGATTTCTCTCTTCATCCTAGTCCAGCAGAACCTCTGGCGTAGGTCCTGATACATCTTTGTACTACCGGGATGAATCGTGAGAGGGGATTCATGGGCCTCCTTAAGGATCATTTGCTGCATCTGTTGACATTTGGGAACCACCAAACGGTTTCCAAAGTAAACAACACCTCGTTCATCCATAGAGAAACAGCCAGCAACTCCCTTGGAAATATTCTTCTTGATCCGGGAGATTCCTGTATCATGCTTCTGAGCCTCTATGATCTGATCCGTAAGGGTAGGTTTCGCCACCAAGGTAGAAAGGGAACCACGAGGAGCTATGTGAAGGTTAAGCTTACAGAATTCCTCATGGAGGGGTGGTTGACATTGTTGCAACATGAGGTTGTTGCAATAGGATTTACGACTTAAAGCATCAGCCATGACATTGGCTTTGCCTGGGGTGTAGGTGATTCCTAAGTCGTAATCCGAGATCAACTCCAACCAATGTCTCTGTCTGAGATTCAGATCCGGTTGGGTGAAGATATACTTGAGACTCTGATGGTCAGTGAAGATTTCGCAACGGTTACCAAGAAGGTAATGTCGCCAAGTCTTAAGTGCATAGACTACGGCTGCAAGCTCCAGATCATGTGTAGGATAATTTTCCTCATGTGGATGCAACTGTCGAGATGCATAGGCAATCACATGATGATCCTGCATAAGAATGCAACCTAGTCCTTGACGCGAAGCGTCGCAATAGATAACAAAGTCTTTAGTGAAATTCGGTGGCATGAGTATGGGCGCAGAAGTCAGGCATCTTTTCAGTTCCTGGAAACTGTGCTCACACTGTGGAGTCCACTCAAACCTTTTATCTTTCTTGAGAAGCTCCGTGAGGGTTTTGGCCACTTTGGAGAAGTTTTCAACGAAGCGGCGAAAATAACTGGCTAGACCAAGGAAACTCCTAACTTGTTTGACCGTTTCGGGTGGAGTCCAATCGAGAACGGCTTTGACTCTCTCGGGATTGATAGCAATGCCCTTACCAGAGATCACGTGGCCCAGATAGGTCACTTCTGGCAACCAAAATTCACACTTGGAGAACTTGGCATAAAGGCGATGCACTCTGAGTTTTTCTAACACAAGCCTAAGATGTTCGGCATGCTCTTCCTTTTTCTTCGAGTAAATAAGAATATCATCGAGATAAACCACGACGAGCTTATGTAAGTACTCCATAAAGATCGAGTTCATCAAGCGGGAGAAAGTAGCTGGAGCATTTGTTAGGCCGAAAGACATCACGGTGTACTCGTATTGACCATAACAAGTGACAAAGGCCGTTTTGGGGATGTCCCTGTTTCTGATCTTGATTTGGTGATAGCCTAACCTCAAATCCATCTTGGAAAAGACTGAGGATCCAGCGAGCTGATCATACAGGTCGTTGATCCTGGGGAGCGGATACTTGTTCTTTATCGTGACCAAATTAACGGGACGATAATCTACAACCATCCGATCCGTACCATCCTTCTTCTTGACGAAGAGGACAGGACAAGCCCAAGGAGAAGAACTGGGACGGATGAACCCCTTTTGCAAGGACTCATCAAGTTGTTTCTTAAGCTCGGCTAACTCCAAAGGTGCCATCTTGTATGGTCTCCTAGAGATTGGAACAGTTCCTGGGATAAGTTCTATGACAAACTCTACATCTCTGTCAGGTGGGACACCTGGCAGTTCTTCTGGAAAAACATTCGGGAAGTCATGGACTATCGGAATATCTTCAAGGTCTGGAAGAGGGCTGGCATTAAGAGAATAGAGTTGGCGCCTTGCAACTCTAGTAGAGACAATGACTATTTTTCTAGATGGATGTGTAAGTTGAACAGATCTGGTGTAACAATCGATCTTGGCATGATGAGCTGTCATCCAGTCCATACCCAAGATGATGTTAATATCTGAGGACTTGAGAGATATCAAAGAAGCAAGGAATACCAGTCTATCAACAAGGATTTCATTACCATGGCTTACCTTGGAGGTTTGCCATTTGGAACCAGGAGTCTGGATTATTAGTGGAGTCGGCATATTACAAAATGACATGTCGTGCAACTGAGCGTATCCTTCTGATATGAAGGAGTGGGATGCTCCAGTATCGAACAGAACTGAAGCTGGGTGACAATTGACAAGAAGCGTACCCAGTACGACGTCGGGATCATCTTGAGCTTATGTAGCTGAGACATGGTGCACACATGCTCGTTCAATGGAGGCTGGCTTGGTACTGATCATCTTGCCTGATGGCTTTTCACGGCCAACAGACCTCTCAGACTAGGGTGGAGTAAAACTAGACTAAGGGCAGTCACGTGCGTAGTGTCCTGGTTCTCTGCAGGTGAAGCAAGTTCCTGAGGTAGGACGTGGACCTACATTGGCAAGTGGTCCACTAATAGGCCTGGGTGGAGCACGTTGCTGAGTTGGGTGAGGCGCCACATCGGATGGCCTCGGTGCATATCCAGGTGGAAGAGCCGAGTTCGGAATCCAAATCCGTCCCTTCTGAGAGCCAGAGCGGGAGGAAGAACACAGATCACGGTTGTGCTTACGAGACTCCTCGTAAGTGAGCTGAGCTGTCTCTGCATTAATGGCCTTGTTCACAAGAGCCTGGAAAGTATCACAATGATGCAGGTGGAGATCACGACGCAACTTAGGGTTGAGACCCTTCCGGAACCTAGCCTGCTTCTTAGCGTCCGTGGACACTTCTCCTGTAGCATAGCGGGCGAGGCTTCCAAACTCTCTACTGTAAGCATCAACAGGCAGCTTACCCTGGGTAAAACTACAGAACTCTTCCCTCTTGCGGTCAATGAGAGCCTGAGGAATGTGGTGCTCACGAAAAGCCTCGGTGAAATCCCTCCAGGTAGGAATCTGACCAGCTGGAAGCATAGCCTCATAGCTCTGCCACCAAATACTAGCAGGACCTTCCAGGTGATAGGTAGCATAGGTGACCTTGTCACCTTTAGCTACGTTCGCAGAATGCAACTTGTGAGTGATGCTTCGGAGCCAGTCATCTGCATCGAGTGGCTCAATGGGGTGATGGAAGGTGGGTGGTTTCAGACCAATGAAGTCGGTGATGGAAACCAACTCCTTACGCTGATGTGCGGTGTTCTGCTCAATCTATGCTAGCAAGCGGTTAGTCTCACGCTTGTTCCTCTCGGAAGCTAACAAGAACTCTGCCATCAAAGGCTGGTCAGGAGGATCCTCATCCCTACCATCTCCGTGGTTCTTGCTATGAGCAACTAAACCTCGGTTAGCAGACGACATCCTGGCACAGAAACCAAGGAAACAAGGATGGAGTTAGGATCGACATAGGGATGCGGAATGTAATGCAAAAGCATTGGAAATTCTTGAAATCCTGGGACAATTTCGGCAGCATAACGGCTGTAAATGCTCAAAAGGATTTTTGAGACATTCATCAAGGAATAGCATAATCAATCAGCATCATAACATCAAGGTTTTGTGTCAAACTGAGGACACACGGAAGTAGTAGAACTGTAAGGAGACACAATCCAACAATCCTAAGACTTTACGGTTTAGTAACACGTCATCCTGAGAGATAGAGGAGAAGCCTAGGCCTTAACCCTCGTAGAAAAGAAGAGGCTGACTCAGAAAGAATGACATGAGGTAAAGGAGTAAAAAGAGCCTTACGTTCCCTTCCACAATCAATTCCCTTATATAACTAAAGCATTTCTAACTCAACTTCGACTAGTTTGGCTTGGTAATCCTATAGTCAGTCAGGCTCTGATACCAACGCTGTCGGGACCCCGATCCTAAGTCATACCGATCTAGCATGTAACACTTCATATCACTTTGTGGCCTCACGCACGGTATACCCACGGGTGCCACCTTACCTGGCCCGGGACCGTTTGCGCCTTTTGGCTCACATATATGATAGTGTCGCTAGCATCCATATGACAAAGAACCCGGGCCGACATGACTAGTCGTGAACCCAAAGTAGCACTAACTTACAGGGACAGGCATACATGAATCAACCTCGAGCATGTCGGTCAACAACGTATGAATCCGGGCTGTAGCACTGCGCTAACAGGACTCCGGGAACCCGGGCTGTAGCAGGCTAGGCAGGAATCCGGATGTCACCGCGTGACATTTCCCCAAAGGAACAGACACAAGAACGAAGTGAATCACATGCCGGCCAGTCGAGTGTTCCGGAGCAGTAGTGCTGGGCTAGCAGGACTCCGGTGAACCGGGCTGTAGCGGACTACTATGGCACATGGAAGCACAAGACTACATTTCCCCATAAGAGAGGCTATCAGAGGTAAACAACTAGGTTGTCGGATCCCACACATAGCAATACATGTTACACGTACGCATAACATGCAAGTATGTGCTGTACATCATGGCATCACAACATAACTCAAACTCATATAGATAAAGGCCCAGAAGAGCCACATAGCAATCAATACAAACAGGGGTCTCATGACCCATCATTCAGAGCATACAAGCAACAGAAGCATTACATGTCTGAGTACAGACAACTACAAAAGGAAAGACTAAGAAGCCTGACTAAACACGACCCTCCCAATGGTACAAGATCGTAGCTGGGATACAAGCTACTCGTCGAAGTCACTAGCGTATCCAACTGCAAAACATAAATAAGCAAACGTGAGTACAAAGGTACTCAGCAAGTCTTACATCAGAACTATCTACATATGCAACATTATCAACAAAGGGGGTGGTGGAGTTAACAGCAGCAAGCCAGCTTTGACTCAGTGGCTAGCCTATACTACGAGTATCAGAAACTTCTTTGTGGTGAGAAGACGCACACGAGTCCACATATTCACCATATCAGTACTCCACTATGGATCCGTTCCCGTCTTCCTACGAGAAGGCCATCCATAGCACTCACGCTTATCTTGCGGATTTTAGAGTATCCACTTCAAGTTGTCTATGTACTACATAAGTCCTCCAAGTTTCCATATCCGAGGAAAACGGCTATTCGAATAGATAATATTTACCCTGCAGGGGTGTACTTCTTCACACACGCTCTCGCCACTTATAGCCCTGTACACGTCATGTACCTCGGCACCCTTCAAGCGGAAGCCGGGCGAGGGTGTCGGCCACGACCTGACTAACCACACCAGTCTCTCGTCTAGGTTTATCGCCTATTCGGGTTCCATCCGCAAGGAGATCCGGCCGGGGTGTCGCTCACGGCCCCAAACGATGTGTGCAGGGTTCCCAAGCCCACCATCCGGGTGCCACTTGGTACACCATGCCACGGTGCCTAGTCTATCCCAAGCCCGTCCCATCGGACACCACCTGGTAGACAAGTAGCACTACCTACAAACGCCAGAAACTAGTTGCAACTCCTGGACAGAGATCAAGTGGATTAATAAGCCGAGAGGGGCCAGATAACTGGAACCCAATGTGTGGTAGTAACTGGACTTGGATAACATACACAGAACTCAGTGCTTAAGGACGGTTCCAATGAGACAACCCACCATGTACTCCTACATGGCCTCTCATCGCTTCCTTTACCAAAACGTGTTCACACACTTAGCCTTTACCGGTAGGACATGTTCACCGCTCCGATTCATTCCAATGAATCAGACCTGACACAACTCTAAGCATAGCTGGCATAAAGAAAACAAGCATGGATGAGCATGCACATCAAGGCTCAAGCAACTCCTACTCATACTAGTGGGTTTTAACTATTTACTGTGGCAATGACAGGTCATGCAGAGGAATGGGTTCAGCTACCGCAGCAGAAAGTAGCAGTTTGAAACGTTGTTGTCCTAATGCAGTAAAAGGAGCAGGAGCGAGAGAGTGGGATTTATCGAGATGCTCAAGGGGGTTTGCTTGCCTGATAGATCCACGAAGAAGCACTGCTCCTCAGACAGGTACTCGGGACACCTTCCGGAGTAGAACCTATCAAGAGGGGACAGTGCCGGCAATCAATAAACAACCATATGCAACAATATGATGCATGAAGATGACATTTCAAAGATGCTATGATTTGCCCTAATGCATCTAGCATAAACTTGGTTGAAGTCCATATGAACCAAGGGTTCATATGCAAACCCCAATTTAAGTATATAACATGCCATTATTACATTTTCACTTATACAGCAAGTATAAGTTGGTTTTTCATGCATGAAACTGGCATAAATGGATTCCTTGCATTTTTCTGATAATTTTTCATATATAATTTATTTCATTCTGAGCTACGGTTTAATTATTATGATTTTTTGAAGTTTAGGCAATATTCTGGAATTTCCTAAGTTAAAATAATTCCAGAAATCAATTATTGCGTCAGCTCTACGTCAGCATGACGTAAGCGAGTCAACGGGGCTAACCAGGTCAAACCTGACCAGTGGGTCCCACTGGTCAGTGACCCAGTCAACTAACTAAGTTAGTTAGTCCTAACTAACTGGGCAGGGCCCACTAGTCAGTGACTGTAGTAGCTAACCTAGTTAGTTAATTAGCGTTAACTATAGTAATTAGTCGGGCGGGGCCCGCAAGTCAGTGAGAGAGAGGGGGGAGGTCAAACTGGGCTGTGGGGGTCAACCCACGCCGGAGTTAACCCGGCGCTCGTCGCCGACAAGGCCAGAGACGACGGAGGGGCTCGGGATTCCTCCTCCGGTGACCAAATGGCCGGCGGAGGGCATCTACGTGGAGCTGGGACTCGCCCGCATCCATCTGTGCAAACGGCAGGGGCTGAGGTGGCCCAAGCTCGCCGGAGGCAAGCTCGCGGCGGTGGCCGGAGTTCAGGCGATGATGAAAACGTTGCTATGGTGCACGGCAGGAGCAACGGTTGGTTGCTCTGGGCCCGTGGAACTATGCTGAGCACGGTGATGCACTCGGTTTTGGGCTTGGGCGGCTGCGGCGACGGCGGTGACATGGCCGGCGGGCGGAAGCTTTCGGCTCCGGTGAAGAGCATGGTTAGGGGACGCGTTCGGCAGCAAGAAGAGAGGGGAAAAATGGCGGGGCTCACTAGGGGTCGGAAGAGAAGGTCAGCGGGCTCGGAGGCGCGCCAGACGCCACGAATCGCCAGCGGTGATCAGCGGCACCCGAGGTGGAAGACGAGCTCAAAGGCGTCACCACGGTGCTCCTGGGTTCGGGATCTATCGCGTGGAGGAGCTGTGCGTCGTCACGGAGCTTTTGGACACGGGGAAGGGGCGAGAAGACCACGGTGCTCACGGTGGCAGCGAACGGCAGCGACGGACCCGTTCGGGCGTGCTACAGAGAGAGAGTAGGGGAAGGGAGAGTGAGCAGCGAGTGAGGGAGAGGAGAGAGGGGCTTCGAGGCGTCTCCAGGCGCGGGATTTGGTTGACGGGGAGCGCGACACGGCGAAGCAGGAGGTGGCGCGGTCGGCTGCGTGCGCTGGCTGCCAGTGGGCACAAGGTTGAAGACAACCTTGCCCCTGGTGGGCTGGGCCAACAGTGCCAGGCCGGCTGGGCTGCCAGGTAAGGACAGGTAAGCCTTTTCCTTTTCCTATTTTCTTTTTCTATTTCTGACATTTGTTCTCTATCCAAAAGAAATGTTAAAACACTTCCATAAATGCTGAAAATATTTGTGGCATCTAGATATAATATTCTAGAGGCCCTCACCAATTCCCAACATTTTTGGAGCCATTAAAATATTTATATAATTTGAACAGCTCCAAATCAAATATTTATGCATTGATTCAAAAATCCAGAATGTATAGCAAAAATGTGCATCACCTCTGGTTGTTGTTCCCTACATTATCCAAAGAGCATGAACATTTTTGGAGAGCATTTTGGTTTCATTGAAAATCCATTTTAAAGTTGAACCTATTGGAAAAAACTTTGGTGCTAGGGTTTGCAACTTCCCCATTTCAATTTCATTTGAAATTTAAACATGATGCACAAAGCAAGCCTAGGACCATACCAGAACTAGGGATGTGACAATGTGTCTGGAAGTAATGACCAATATCGTCATTCACTTTACTCCCCACACTCCCTTTTTGCGTAAATGATTCAACCTGGCGACACCAGGCTTCATCGAAACCTTTCATACGCAATGCCTGTTGGAGGAATGGCCATTTGACCTTGTCGTACGCTTTCTCGAAATCCACCTTAAAAATTACGCCATCTAATTTTTTCGAATGGATTTCATGGAGCGTTTCATGAAGGACGACCACCCCTTCAAGGATGTTTCTGTCCGGCATGAAAGCAGTTTGGGATTGCTGCACCACAGAATGCGCAATCTGTGTGAGCCTATTAGTCCCAACCTTGGTGAAGATTTTGAAACTAACATTGAGAAGGCAGATCGGCCTGAACTGCTCAATTCTCACAACATCCGTTTTCTTAGGAAGCAGTGTGATAGTTCCAAAATTCAAGTGAAATAAGTGAAGCCGTCCAGAGAATAGGTCATGAAACATAGGTAACAAATCCCCCTTAATAATGTGCCAGCACTTTTTGTAAAACTCGACCGGGAATCCATCCAGCCGAGAAGCCTTATTGTTTTTCATCCGTGCAATAGCATCAAACACCTCCTTCTTTGAGAATGGGGAAACCAAAATATCATTATCAGCAGCCGATAGTTGAGGCACATCCTCAGTCCTAGACTCATCGAGGGACACACAACTATCCTCCGGAGGTCCAAATAACTGCCTATAATAGTCGGTTATATATGTTTTTAGGTTGTCCTGTCCTAAGATAGTGCCCTCATCTTGTTCAAGTTGAAAAATCCTCTTCTTTCTGTGCTTACCATTAGCAATCAAGTGAAAGAATTGAGTATTCGCGTCCCCTTGGACCACTTTGCGGACCTTAGCCCGCAGTGCCCACTTCATTTCTTCTTCGCGGAGAAGTTCTTTCAGCCTCTTCTCCGCTTCAGTTTTAATCTGAAGCTCAGCTGGCAGCAAAAACGTGGATTCGGCCTTTATGTCTAGGGCCTGTATAAGAGAAAGGAGCCTATCCTTTTCAATCTTATACACCCCACTTAGGTGTTTAGCCCAACCCCATAAGAAGCATCTCAAACGCCTAATCTTATTCTGCCATCGCTCGACCGAAGTCCTCCCTCCTGCACCCTTAGCCCATTCCCTGGCAATCAGGTCCAAGAAACCTTCGCGTTCGAACCAGGACATCTCAAAAGAAAAGGTGTTTTTATTACCCACATGGTTCGGCTCCCCTGAGTCCACGAACAAGGGTGTGTGATCGGATATTCCACGCGAGAGTGCTTGAACCGTTACAAGAGGGAACTTCTGTTCCCACTCCATGCTCGCAAGAACTCGATCAAGCTTTTCGAAAGTCGGGTTTGGCATCGCATTAGCCCAGGTAAACTTTCTACCAGAAAGCTCTATCTCCCTTAGATCCAAGCTTTCAATAATGGTATTGAACATAAACGACCATCTGCCGTCAAAGTTATCATTATTCTTCTCCTCTCTCCTCCTAATGATATTGAAATCACCCCCAACTAAAATTGGAAGTTGCTCCAACCCACAGATTTGAACAAGGTCCGCCAGAAACTCCGGTTTAAGCTCAGGCTGTGCGGCACCATAAACCGCCACCAAAGCCCAGTTGAACCCATCAACTTTAGACCTGACTCGAAACTTAACCGCGAAGTCGCCCATCACTATACTTCGGACTTCAAGTGAATCACATCTCACACCTAGCAAGATACCACCCGATCTTCCTCGTGGAGGGAGGCAATGCCAATCGAAATCAACACCACCCACAAGAGAGGAAAGAAGCTGGGGCGCAAAGTTATCTCGACCAGTTTCCGATAGAGCAATAAAATCTAAACGATGCTCCAGAGATGCCTCAGCAAGAAACCTTCTTTTAGCCAAGTCTTTCAGACCTCTGCTATTCCAAAAGATTCCTTTCATAATTCATCATGGAATTTTTTGGTAGTCCGAATCCTAGCACTCCTACGAACTGCATAATCGGGATAAATCTTCCGTTTCCACTTGCGCTTTGGTTTACTAGGTTCTGTCGCCCGGTCCTCATAACCAGGCTCAGCGGTACTAACAACAGCATTATCGAGGGGCACATCATCATCCTCAGACTCATGGTTGGATGGTGCTAGATCCGCACACAGATTATCGAGCACTCTAACCCCTAACGCATCAATCTCATCATCATTCATGGGTTTTACCGCTGCGAGATTACGAATAGTCTCTAAGGCACGCTCCGCCTCCAAGTCTAAAAGATCATTCGCCGAATGGAAATTTCACTATCATTAGCTCCTAGTGAAACTCCTAATTGCTTTGCATTATTAATAATCTCCTCATTAGAAAAATGCAATAAAGAATTGGATATGTTGACGGACATACCAGTAGAGAGCTCAGCATCATGAAGCTTGGCCGCCCTCATAGCGCACCTCTGCTGCATGTCATCAACCTCCGGAAGCTCCTGAATGCGAGCACTCATCCGTCTCCCTGTCGAGATCGGATCAGGGATCCCGCCAAAAGCAACGACCTCCTCCCTAGTAAATCCTCGCGCTGAATCCCGCAAAGGGTCAGCCAAGGTTACCAGAGGAGGCGGCTGAGGGCTCCCATACCCCTCGGACAGGTGACCCACCTCAAGACCCTGGGCCGCGGGCAATCCGGGAGAGAAGAGGGCGGGGGCCGCCTGCCCGAGCCCTCCTCCCGCCCCACCTCTTGGCGCAGAGTGGAGCACCGATGTCATCGGAGACGCGGTCCTCCTGACCGCCGAAGAAGAGGGAGAGGCCAGGGCCTCCTGCCCTAGATCCTCCCCCCCAGCGCCGCTGGCAGCGTGGGCGCCACCGCCAGGACCGGAGAAGGGATAGCCGAGGCCGCCTGCCTCGGACCACCTCTCCTAGCACCAGCCGACACCCCCGAGACCGGTGTTGTCGGCGACGGGATGAGGAGGGGAGACGTCGAAGCTACCTACCCCGACCCCGTCCCCCGAGTCCCAAGTCGGACGCAGGCATCATCTCCGGAACCACGACCACAGGTGAAGCGAGGGAAATAGAAGCAACCATAGGCTCCACCTCCCCAACTCCAACCAAAGTCCTCACCGACGATGCTCTCACCAACCGTCCAGCGAAGGAACCGCCAGCACCCTCGAAATCCAACATAGGGAGCGAATGTTCAAACACATCATCAGAATCTACTCGGTCACTCCAAAGTCTAGGAGGGGCAGAGGCTGGCTCGAAGGACCCAAATCGTAGTGAAGTCATAGGCACTGATGGTGAGGGTGCCGGCTCAACCCCGGGCAACTGAGCATTAGGGCCAGAACCGTTAGACCCCTCTCGCGTAGCCTCATCAGTCGGTGCCCCCTTGGCTCCCGCACCGTCGTCACCCTCGTGCATATCTACATCATTCCCATTAACCGCCTCAGCAAACAAATCAGTGTCCTCAAACTCGATCTCGAGTGGAAAAACCTCTCCCCTATGGTCCAGTTGACCACATTAGGAACGAACTCAATATCCAGAATGCTCACTAAAAGCCGAGCCACTCCATGAGCACGGGTAAAAGCCATATCCACTTTTTCCGTTTTCCCAACCATAATACCCATACTGGCCACAACTCAAGCATCCTGCAAAGGCTTAGAAGGAGCCCCCATAAACCTCAACCAAACCTGCGTAAGTGGCTTGCCCTTAGGCTCCTCCTTCTTCCACTCGTGAAACTCAAATTTATTTACCAAATATCCAACAAGATTGCAAATTTGTCCTACCGCCAACCATCATAATGTTTAAAAAAGGTAATGAAGTTCAGCAGCCACTACAATACAAGCATGCCAGCAGGTAGAGGCAACATACAACGACCACGATGGCAGTAGATAACCACAAGGATATTCAAAATGGCAACACATGCATAACCCACCTGCAGAACGTTACTACCGTGCATAAAACATACAAGAACGCAAACCGACGGTAGTAATTTCACGAGATTAATGTCTCATGGAAGCATTTTCTTCCAATAGGGTATTATAAAGAGAACACAAATCAATTCCAGCATCATATATACACCAATACTCTAGTGCAAACTTGTAAGCGAGTAGCGCGGAGGAGTACTGAATATCACCTGACTCATAATGACCCAAGAAACTTCATGACTATTGATGATTAGGATTTAGTAATAGCAGAACGAAGCACGTCTACAAAAGTTTTCACGGCTATCGACAATTTGGATCTACTAACAGAAAGAAGCAATCTGCGAAAACTGTTTTCCACTGAAAACTTGTATCTGTTCGGAGCAATCCGGCCTGATTTGTCCAAAATGACCCTGGGTCACTAAGGAACTGACACGTGTCTAACGGTCAGATTTCAAACACACGCGGCAGCTTGACTTGGGCTACAAGTAATGCTGACTCATCCAACTCTGGATAAAATTTGCTCTCATTGTCTTTGCTCAAGGACATAGGATTTGGTTGAGCATCACATCAGTCACTCTAACTTTGTTCATTTGGACCTCACTTAACAGTACGGTGGTTCCTATTACTCAACAAAGAAGAAAATGAAACTACGAAACAACTATGTCTTCGTACTCCATAGTCTTCATGTGAATGTCTTCTCAAGTCATAATCTTCGTTGTGAATATCTTCACAGACCACCATTGTTTTCAATGTCTTCACACATTTTTAGGGGTCATCTCTGGTAGGTAAACTGAATCAATGAGGGACTACTACCTGTGTTATCCTGCAATTCTCACAAACACATTAGTCCCTCAACTAAGTTTGTCGTCAATACTCCAAAACCAACTAGGGATGGCACTAGATGCACTTACAATCTCCCCCTTTTTGGTGATTGGTGACAAACTGATTGAAGTTTTCAACGGGGATAGAAGTATGTGAAAGTTTGAGAATTAAGGCATTATCTTCATAAGTAGCAAAAGGCTCCCCCTGAAGATGTGCATATAAGTAATTTGCTTTTGAATGCAAATGCACATGGCAGGTTTTGCTTTGTGGACATCCTCTTCAACTTATGAAGATAGTTCATCATGCATATAAAGATGTAACGAAGATAATGACATGCATAATGAAAAATGGACGTCTGCGGAATGACTTCATGCGGAATTTATCATCGCATCACAGAGTAGCAGAGAAAGTAGCAGACGACCATCGAGTTTAAGTGTTACAACCCAAAGAACCAAATGTATCAAAAGATGAGAGTTGTAAACACTTGGCAAAATAAATAGTGCAACCACCCATTAGGACCCGTTTGAAGACTATCAACTCATATGCTTCTCCCCCTTTTGTCAGTAACGGCCAAAAAGGTTTGAAGCCATAAAGTATCTACTCGTTCCCATCAGGAGTACATGAAGGTGCAGGGTCGACATTGGAGTTCGGTGGTGCAGAAGGGCCTGGTGTAGTGTCAAGATGCAGTGAAGCCATGGTTGGGGAAGTGGCATCATCTTCTTCATCAACGACTCTCGCAACAACAGTTGCAGCCGAAGATGAATAGTCAGAATCTTCAATGGATGGAGTGCGGCGCCAGCTTGCATTGCGAGGAGGAGTGGAGTCAAATTTGAAACCCTCAGCGAAGCCATCTTCGCGAAGATCTTCTTCAGGGCATAGTAGTGTGAGACTCTTATAGGACCTCCGACAGGCTTCATGGCCAACAAATGAGTTCTTGGTGGCCAAGTTTATGACGTGATTGACGTCCGCCAAGATACTCTGCATCTGACGCTTTATCCAATCCTGATGTTTGTCCTGCTTCTAATGTAAGGCCACAAGAAGCTCTCGGTCATTGAGTGCACGAGAATGCTTGCGAGGCCTTTGAGCAATTGTACTCTCAGTGGCTTTAGTATTTGCACGGTGAGGCACACGTATATTGCCAGCCAAAGGATAAGAAGGAGTAGCAGCATTTGGAACATGAATCCCTTCTATGGGCTGCGTGAAGCTTTGATGATCAACATTGTGAAGATATAGCGACTCCTTGGCAGGCTCTGGGTAGATGGCTTCGACGGACAGATCAACCTCAGACAGAAAGACAAGATGGTTGCGTGTTGAGGGCTGTTGGTCAATAGTAGAGTGAAGCTTGGTCAGGCGCATCACCCATGGAGCATAAAACTTCAGGCCAAACAGATCAATCCCAGATGCAGCAAGTTGTCTGATGAAGAAATCCTGGGTGTTGAATCTGATGCCATTGATGATGTAAAACACCAAAGTCTTCATGGCTCCTTCAAGTTTGGCTTTAGAAGTGTATCCCTTGATCGGCCGTAGAGTATGCCGCAGAATGTGATAGACTGTGCGGGGCAAGTACTCAAGGTCCTTGATGAAGAATTCCTTGGGATATTTAGCATCTTGAGGCAATGGCTTCATCATGCTGAGCATCTGACTCATATTTGGTTCAGGCCACTGAAAGATACTTTGCAGTTCATTATTGTGAAGCTGACAACCAGACTCATACAAGACACCTGAAGTGGGCAGGGAAGTAAGCTCAATAATGTCTTGAGCTTTGGCTTCATGGTGCACATCGCCTTACATCCATTCAAGGATCCATGTCTTCGGATCCCTGTTGTAGCCACGAATGTGAAGAGTGGCATAGAATTGCAGCACCAGTTCTTCATTCCAGTGCTTCTTGTCAGTGACAAAGGGCAGAAGACCAACCTCCCTGAAACAGTCAAGGGCTTCTTCCAGACAGGGCAGCCCAGCAATGGCTTCACAATCAAGACGCACGTGTTGAAAGATTCACTCTTGATTAGGATGCATGAATAGTAGCTACGCTGCTGATAGCTCCAGAAGCGATCAGAAGAGATCTTGGGCTTCGAATATGGATTCTTGGCACTGTCAAAGAAGGTATTGTGTTCCCTGAAGCTGTTCACGCTGAACGATCCTGGGGAGGTTGCAACTCCTGGAAGCCTTGGCAACCTGGGCTTTGGCTTCTGAACTTGTGGCCTCTGCTCCACATGATAGTCATATTGAGGTCCGAGAGCAGTGGGAGGCACCATGACAAGCCATTTCATAGTGACCAGCTGTCCATGATCAAAGGTCTATTCAATTGTGTGAGGCCTTGGAGATGGAACAGTGGCTTCAACTTGCACAGTGGCTTCAGGTTGAACTTGAGCTTCAGGAAGCACATTGGCTTCAGATTCCATATTATCTTCAGGTGCCACATTGTTGTCAGGCACCACATGGTCTTCAGCCATGATAGTGTCATTGGCTTCAGCATTAGTGTTTGTGGACTCCCCAGTAGTTTCAACCTCTGTCTGATCAATGACAGGATGGTTGGGCACAGACTCATTCTCCCCGAGAATGACTGGTTCAGTAGGAGGGGGTGTAGCAACTCTTTCTTCTCTTCTTTCTTCTTCATTTTCTTCATCGGCTGATGCAGCCGGAATGTCTTCAGCAGCTTTGGCTTCAGACTCGGAGACATTCACATTTGGGGTGGCTTCAGGGAACACTTGATGTGCTACTGAGCGTCGTTGCACGTTCCCTTATGGAATGCTCGACATGGTGACATGTGGCCTGGGACCGTTGCGAAGCCTGCGGAAAGCGGGCGATGCCTGTGAAGATGGAGTGGTCTGTACCATGTAGCTATCATCATCAAACACCGGAGTGGTGACCTGATGTGTTGGAGTTCTGGGTGTGTCTTCATGGATGGGGGTGTCTTCTTGAGGGCGATCTGCTCACGAATCATCCTGAGCAATTGGCGTCAAAGGACGACCAATGCTAATGAGTTCGCTGTTTGTAAGAACAGGCGATGATACCATTTGGTGCTCGATCTGAGGAAGGACTTCATCATCTTCGACATTGTCTTCATGATCAATGTCTTCAGCTGTGGTGGGGTTGACAGATGGTACTTCTTCATCTTCAGGAGCCTCTGTGCTAGCAGGCTCGTGAATCACTAGACGACGCTCTTGGCTCGTGGAGGCAGGACGGGCAACAGAGATTGGCTCAACCATAAGGGGCTTAGAGGCAGCAACCGCATGCTCTTTCTTTGAAGACTTAGTCTTTAGCTTCTTCTGGGACGGAGCATCATCAGAAGCATCATTGTGCTTGCGCTTCTTGGCTTCGACTTCAGCTGCCCTGGTTTTCTTCAGTTCTGAAGCTACTGAGGGGACCTTAGGCTTCGAGCCTTTCATGCTGGCAAGGAAGACAATATGCGGTTCTTCCTGCGTTGGTGCTTCAGTTCGGGCCACAACAGGCTTCTTTTTCTGTTTGGCAGCCATTCTGGGGTCGATACCAGGACGCCCCAGAGCCTTGTGCTTCTCATCCTGTGAGCTTGAACGCATTTCTGCGCAAAGTACTTCATGTGCTCTCTTGAGCCTTTAGCTTCTTCACGCTTCTTGCGAAACTGTTCCTTGAGCTCATTCATCATCACCTTGAAGCTTTGAACTTCTGCCACACTGAGCTTTGCCATGTTCTTCTTGAACTGTGCCTTCTCAAAATCAATCTTGTTTTTCAACTCGACGATTTTCTGAGCCACGGCCAGTTCATTTGCAATGGCTCCATGAAACGTGATGCTTATGTTGATTGGCAGCCGGAGGTCATCAATACCGAGGCTTTGATCATTGAACCATTCATCAATGAAATTGTTCAGTATGTCAACATCAAAGAGGGGCAGATCATTGAATATCTCTGCCTCTTGCTTGCTCTTGATCAGCTGTTCAAGGGCTTCATCACCAAGCTCCTCATCACTGGATAGATCTATAATGTCTTCCTCGTTCCTTAGAACGGCAAATGGTGTCATTTCGTGCGCAGGAATCTTCTTGGGCTTCTTGGTTTTCTTTGTCTTCTCAGCCTTCTTGGAGTCACGAGACAGATCCTGAGAATGCACACTGGGTTCAGGAGGTGCAGTGCCAATGGCTTCATATGCGAAGCTTTTGGAGCAGTAGAGTGCTTTGAAGCCTTTGACTTCTTTGGCTTCTGCTTTGGTGATGCTGGCGCATCTTCGGAATCTGCGTCGTCAGCAAAGTGATCCACCATGGCTCCCTGTACAGCTATTTGAGTGATGAGGCCTTTGAGGTTGTAGAAGGGGCCAATTTCATTGGGATTAGCATCACGGGTACCATCAGCCCTTGGAGCAGACGGACCAGGGTTGAAATTGAGTCCAAGGTCCTTCTTGTTCTTCTTAGCTGACTCTTTTGCAAACTGATAGTTGCGCTTGAAGAGATTGTCGTCACGATACCATAACAAAGATGATGGGTCGGCGTTTTCGGGCTGTGGCCCTCAGACCATGCACAGATAGAAACCTTGAGCTATGGCTTTAGGCTTTGACTTGGGTTGCAGGTTCTTGTACAGAATGTCGCCGCACAGACGCTTGATGGCATTCTTTTCAGCATATTCGGCAGTGGCAAAGTTATACTTGAACCAATGTTCTGCCCAATATCTTCGAATCCATTGGATTCAGGTCTTGCGCTCGCCGTAGGTTTCCTCAAGATCTGTCTTGTACATTTCAAATAGATCAGGAGGTAGATCCTTAGCTGTATCCCACAACGCTGCCTGCCTCCCTTCCTTACAGACTTTTCAGTTGCCATGAGATTCAGACTGAACGGCTTCAGAACTGTGAATGGCTTCCTTTTGCTGGTCAGACAGGAACTGGCTTCAGGAGAGTTGATGTGACGCTGCAAAAACTCTGCAAATGAATGCAGACTATGAGAACCAAGGGATTCTCCCACGGACATGTACCTGTGACAGCATTAAGATGCGAGGGAAGGGGAAGAGGTCACATGCATTCTCAGAAGATTTTGAAGATAAATCAGTTTGAAGACATTGACCTCATAGTGTGAAGACAAACACTTATTTGAAGAGAGTCGGTTTGAGATTTATACGAATCCATGAATAAGTACAAGTGAGGAATCTAACTAGTTGTGAAGCATAAATGAATATACTTGGCATGATATGACATGCAGACATGGATAGATCCAAATATGAAAGTGAAGAAACTACTTTTGGTTGAAGTGGATGGATTTGACGGATCTAAAAGGCAGTAAAAAGTAAGTTTTAATTACCGGTGACGAACTGCTAGATGATATGGAGAGAGAGGCCGAGCAGTTCAATCTCCTGCGCCCTAACTTGGCGGCGGAAGACACCTACGGCGGAGGCGGAGAAGACGAGGTCCGCGGCCGGCGTGAGGACGGCGTCGAAGATGTTGCAGCAGCTAAGCGTTTCATCTCCGGCCTCGACGCGAGCTAGCGGAGGCACTAGGGTTTGTGCGAGGTGGCGAGGAGGGAGAAGAGATAATGACCGCGGTGAGTTGTGCATTTATAAGGAAAGGGACCGCACAGCGTAATTACGCAGGTGCCCGTGGCGGTTCACGTCTGAAGGACACGTGACATGCATGCAACTTATTAGAAGTTATTCCACGTTCCCACGCACGCCTGGATTGTCGGGTGGTCGTTCCGGCTTCTCCAGTATTCAAGCAAAAAGATATGGCAATTAAAACAGATTAAATGTTTGTTTCTATGTCTTCTACAGATAAGGACTCAGAGAAGAAAATCGACAGGTTTCAATAGAATGCATATGATTTGAATAGATAGAGTTTGAGGTAGAAGCATAGAAGGGGTTAGGGTCCGATCACATTCACTTAGTTCAGGAAAAGATTCAATCATGAATACATAGCTATAAGTGAATGCTGTAGAGGACAGAACACGTATATACACACACATCAGACCAACTCAATCTTGTGAAGATAAACATGAAACCAAATTAGTGTTGAAGACAAACCAAATGCGAAGACTATGCAATCAGGACGCCATTGAAACACACCAAAAAAGAATTTGGTGGTGGCGTTACCCACCGTATAGGAAGTATTAGACCCATACACGACGCACAATTATCGTGGCGCTCCGAAGTCAAATTCCGCATTAATGTATTCATAGTTGGAGTGTATGTCTTCATTGATTGACGATATACGTTACTTCGTGGGTTGCACATCTAATTCATCAATATGCATAAGCGTTAGGATGTGTGTCCAATCACAGGACATTTGAGGATTCTAAGATATTTAGCTCACACCGCAACTTGCAAAACCTTTTCTCATCCAAGGGCTTTGTGAAGATATCTGCCAATTGCTCTTCAGTATTGACGTGAATGATATCAATATCTTCCTTCATGACATGATCTCTGAGAAAATGATGATGGATCTGAATGTGCTTTGTCTTCGAGTGCTGGACTGGGTTGTTGGCAATCTTGATGGCGCTTTCATTGTCGCAGTAAAGTGGCACTTGCTTCAGGTGGATGCCATAGTCCTTGAGAGTTTGCTTCATCCATAGTAGCTGAGCGCAGCAAGATCCAACAGCAATGTATTCAGATTCAGCAGTGGAGAGAGATACACAATTCTACTTCTTCAAAGACCAACAGAGAAGAGATCGTCCAAGAAAATGACATGTGCCTGATGTGGACTTGCGATCAACCTTGTCACCAGCATAATCAGCATCTGAGAATCCAACTAGATCAAACTCTTAGCCCTTTGGACCATAATCCTAAGGTTGGGGTGTAAGCCAAATATCAAAGAATTCGCTTCACTGCTAAGTGATGCGATTCCTTTGGTGCCTCTTGAAATCGGGCACACATGCAAACGCTAAGCATTATATCTGGCCTAGATGCACATAAATAGAGTAAAGAACCAATCATGGAGCGGTATACCTTTTGATCAAACTCTTTACCATTGTCGTCGGGGCCCAGATGACTTTTGGTTGGCATTGGCATCGTGTATCCTTTGCAGTCTTGCATTCCAAACTTCTTCAGGAAATCTTTGAGGTATTTCTCTTGTGATATGAAGATGTCGTTGCTCTACTGACGGATTTGAAGACCTAGGAAGAATTTCAGCTCACCCATCATGGACATATGATATTGCTCTTGCATCATGTGTCCAAACTCATCACTGTATCTCTTGTTGGTGCAGCCAAAGATAATGTCATCCACATAGATTTGGCACACAAATAGTTCTCCATCATATGTCTTCATGAAGAGCGTGGGATCCAAAGAACCAGGTTTGAAGCCTTTGCTCTTTAGGAAGTCTTTGAGTGTGTCATACCAAGCGCGAGGGGCTTGTTTGAGGCCATACAATGCCTTGTTGAGCTTGTATACCATATCAGGACGTTTTGGGTCTTCAAAGCCAGGTGGTTGTGCAACATACACTTCTTCTTCAATCTTGCCATTGAGAAAAGAACTCTTCACATCCATTTGGTACAGGAGGATGTTGTGATGGTTGGCATAGGCTAGCAGTATGCGAATGGCTTCAAGCCTAGCCACCGGAGTAAATGTTTCATTGAAGTCAATCCCTTCAACTTGAGTGTATCCTTGAGCAACGAGACGAGCCTTGTTTCTGACAACTTGACCATGCTCATCTTGTTTGTTACGATAGATCCATTTTGTGCCAATGATGTTATGCTTCGGTGGATCAGGACGCTTTACCAATTCCCACACATTGTTCAGCTCGAACTGTTGAAGCTCTTCTTGCATCGCTTGAACTCATTCGGGTTCCATGAAGGCTTCAGCAACTTTCTTGGGTTCAGATATAGAGACAAATGCAAAGTGCCCACCGAAATTTGCTAGTTGTGTTGCTCTTGAACGAGTGAGTGGACCAGGTGCACTGATGCTATCAATTATCTTCTCAATCTGTACTTCATTTGCAACACGAGGATGTACTGGACGAAGACTTTGCTCTGGCTGATCATTGTCTTCATCATCAGTATTGACTTCGGGCTGAGCAGTGTCCTCGGGTTGATTAGGTGCTGAAATGATGAGTTCTTCTTCAGCCTGTGCTTCTGAAGGTATGATTTCTCCAGTACCCATAAGCTTGATGGATTCACTTGGTGAGACTTCATCTAGCATATTTGGCAGGTGCTCTCTTTGCGAGCCGTTAGTTTCATCGAACCGCACATCCACAGTTTCAACCACTTTATAGTGAAAGAGGTTGAAGATTCTGTAGGAGTGCGAATCCTTTCCGTAACCAAGCATAAAACCTTCATGTGCTTTCAGTGCAAATTTTGAAGTGTGATGCAGATCCTTGATCCAGCACCTAGCACCAAATACTCTGAAGTAGCTTATGTTTGGATTCTTACTAGTTAGTTGCTCATATGATGTCTTCTTTAGAAGCTTGTGAAGATAAACACGGTTTATGACATGGCATGCAGTATCAATGGCTTCAGGACAAAACTTCCTTGGAGTCTTGTACTCGTCAAGCATCGTCCGAGCCATCTCAATGAGGGTTCTATTCTTGCGCTCCACGATGCCATTCCGCTGAGGTGTGTATGGAGCTGAGAACTCATGAGTGATGCCCAACATATCGAGATAGGTGTTGAGGCTGGTGTTATTGAATTCTGTGCCATTGTCACTTCTGATGTGCTTGATCTTGATGCCATAGTTCGTCATGGCACGATTGGCAAAACATCTAAAGACATCCTACACTTCAGTCTTGTAGAGAATTATATGCACCTAGGTATATCTTAAGTAATAATCAACAATAAAGAAGCCATAGAGACAAGCAATGGTAGTAAGTATTGTAATGCCCTTGATGCGGCTATATCTCCCACGTGTCGAAGCACGACTTAGAGGCATAACCGCATTGAAAGCAATGTCGCAAGTGAGGTAATCTTCACACAACCCATGTAATACAATAGGGGAAAAGACACATAGTTGGCTTACAATCGCCACTTTAGACAATTACATGAATAAAGCATTACATCATCCAAATACAATCAAGGTCCGACTACGGAACCAAAATAAAAGAAGAACCCCAAATGCGACACGGTCCCCGATCGACCCCAACTGGGCTCCACTACTGATCAACTAGAACAAAACAACACAAAGGACAAGATCTTCATCGAGCTCCTCCTGAGCTTGGTTGCGTCATCTGCACGGACTCATCGGGCACCTGCAAACTGGTTTTGGAAGTATGTGAGTCACAGGGACTCAGCAATCTCGCACCCTCGCGATCAAGACTATTTAAGCTTATGGGTAAGGTAAAAGGTAATGAGGTGAGCTGCAGCAAGCGACTAGCATATATGGTGGCTAACATACGCAAATGAGAGCGAGAAGAGAAGGCAAAGCACGGTCGATAAAAGTATGATCAAGAAGTGATCCTATAGCAACCTACGTCAAGCATAACTCCAACACCGTGTTCACTTCCCGGACTCCGCCGGAAAGAGACCATCACGGTTACACACGCGGTTGATCATTTTAATTAAGGTCAACTTCAGGTTTTCTACAACCGGACATAACAAATTCCCATCTGCCCATAACCGTGGCACGGCTTTCGAAAGTTCAAATCCCTGTAGGGGTGTCCCAACTTAGCCCATCACAAGCTCTCACGGTCAACGAAGGAATAGACCTCTCCCGAGACCCGATCAGACTCGGTATCCCGGTTCAACAAGACATTTCAACAGGGTAAAACTAACAGCAAACCGGCCCGAATGTGCCGACAAATCCCGATAGGAGCTGCACATATTCTTTCTCAGGGCACACTCAGATTGTCCTAGATTGGGTAGCCAGCCCAGAGTTTGCCCCTGGTGGCACCGGCAGCTGACAGGTTGGACCAACACTCAGAGGAGCATGGCCCTGGGGGGTTAAATAATGATGACCCTTGAGTCCGCGCAAGGGAAAAAGAGGCTAGGTGGTGAATGGTAAAACCAATGTTGGGCATTGCTAGAGGATTTTTACTCTAGGAGAACTGTCAAGGGGTTCCCATTATATCCGAACCGCGTAAGGAACGCAAAATCCGGGAACATAACACCGATATGATGGAAACTAGGGCGGCAAGAGTGGAACAAAACACCAGGCATAAGGCCGAGCCTTCCACCCTTTACCAAGTATATAGATGCATTAATTAAATAAGATATATTGTGATATCCCAACAAGTGAACATGTTCCGACAAGGAACAACATCTCCATGTTCCAACAAGGAACAAACTTCAATCTTCACCTGCAACTAACAACGCTATAAGAGGGGCTGAGCAAAGCGGCAACATAGCCAAACAACGGTTTGCTAGGACAAGGTGGGTTAGAGGCTTGGTTCACAATATGGGAGGCATGATAAGCAAGTGGTAGGTATCACAGCATAGCCATAGCAAAAGAGCGAGAAACTAGCAAGCAAAGATAGAAGTGATTTTGAGGGTATGTCATCGTTGCTGAAATCCGCAAGGGAAGGAAGTACGAGTCCAAGAAGAAGGCAAACTGACGTAGGCGAACGAATCTCACAAACGCGACAGTTATCGGAACCAAACCCGAAGGAAGCAACACCGGAAAGAGAGCAAACAACATGGTAAACAACCACCAAATAAACATGGCATGATGCACAACCAAGTATGATGCATGTACGGTTTAATGAGGCATGGCATGGCAAAGTTCACAAACAATTCTACAAATTAAGTGGAGCTCAATATGCAACGAGTTGCATATTGACAAAACACCACAACAAGTTATTTCGTTGGATCTCGTTTATGTACCCAACAATATTAAATGTTGATTAACATGGCAAGAGGGTGAAGCAAAATAAAACTACCTATCTAGACAAGTTTAAATGAGGGCAGAAACAACGAACAACAATTCCGGTAAATCCCCATGTGCATATATTAGGTTTGGTCCTGTTCTGCCCTAAACCATATTTTATAGTTATGAAACATGCAAGATGATGCCACCATGTTAAACTTGGCAAAATTCTACCCCATTTACATATAAAGTTTGTTAAAAACGGAGCTATGGTTATTTAGTTATGAAATAAATCATTTTAACATGGCATTTGAGCAAAATTAAACAAACAACAATTTAAACATTTTAAACATGCATGAAAGCATCATATTATGAAACTAGATAGAATTCTAAGCATTTTGCATATATAAGTTGTTTTAATCTGATGCATGGTTTGTGAGATAATAAATGCATGAACATGAGGGTTTTTCTGCAAATCTGTCATCTCTGGAAAATTAGAAAAATTCGCAGACGAAAAAAAAACCACATCGGGCCGAATCTAGCTGGCCCAAGAGTGCATAGAGTGAGGGCGCTGGATCTGAAGCTCACCAGGCCTCATGGGCCGGCTCGGTGGGGAGGCTGGACGCGGGCTGGCAGATGTGGGCCTGGAGATCAGGACGAGGCTGACTGGAGCCTCACGACGAGAAGTCAACGAGGGCGCGGTTGCCTGGCCTCGCTCGATGCAGAGGAAGCAGACAGAGGAGGCGAGACGCGGGGCGGCTTCAGTCAATGCAGGGCGCGGCGGCAGATGGAGCTCCTGCTCCGGCGACGCGGCGGTGCAGGGAACGAAAGAAGGTGCGGATCTGGGAGCTGTAACAGAGGACAGCGAGAGAAAGAGGGTCGTGTGAGAGCACGGAAGCTTCAGCAAAGAAGAGAAAAGGGAAGGGAGCAGGTGTGGCGAGGACGACCTTCTGGTGCTACTCACCGGCGGGATGACGGCGAGGGCGGAGCAAGGCGACTGCGTGAGACGGCTCAGACTGGCCGAAGACGAGGCCATGGGCGGCGCTGAAGGAGGCAGCGCACGTCCTCTGAAGCTCGGGGTCGCCGGCGGGGTTCGAAGCAGAGGAGGACCGAACGGGCAGATCGAGTCGTCCGGCCTCGGTTCCAGGCAACGGTGGCGGACGGAACTCCGGCAGGAACTTGGCGTGCGGGCGCAGCGACCTGAAGGAGGCGGCGAACAGAAGAGGCTGCGACATGGCTCGGGATCTGGAGGCTGTAGGTGGCGAACGATGGTTGGGGAGGGATGGATCCCGAGGGGAGATTTTTTGGAGAGTGTGGCAGCGGGTGAAGGGACAAGTCCTAGATTTTAGGGATTTGGTCTGAAATTAGACTAGGGGTGGACTATAAATATACATCACGGATTAGGTTAGGGGCTATCTCGACCCTACGATCGCAATTGGACGATCGCGTATAAAAATAGCTAGGAAGTCCAAATAAGAAAACGGTGACGTTTTGTAGACGTTAGGGGATGATCCGGACACAACGGTGGCGACACCTCGGGTCGGGTCCGGGACAACTTTCGGACGCTCACGTGAGGGGTTCGATGCACTGTGCAGAGAGGGTTTCGGACCGTGCGGTCGCATCGGACAACTCCGGAAGCGAAGAGGGGAAGGAGGATGGACTAGGTGGGCTGTGGCGAGACTGCGAGGGGGAGAAGAGAGAGAGAGAGGGCCCGGCATCTGTTTCCGGAGACCGAAAACGTCCGACGTTAGACCGGCTATAATGCTGCTATAGTTATCCGTTGGGGCATCAAACGATCTCCGAATGCGATGAAACTTGACAGGCGGTCTATCTACACTATAATAAGACCACACGTCAACTCTCATCCCATTCCGAGAACATTTTCCGTCCACTTATAAAATAATATTTCGGACATGCCGCGGGCACGCGCAAGTGTGTCTGGACTCAGAACGGACAACAGACGGAACTGGGGGAACCTGGACGGATGCAAGTTTTGAAAACATGATGATGCAATGCGGATGATGACATGACAAGATGCAACACGCAAGCGAATGACATGGCAACAACATCGAATAACTGGACGACACCTGGCACATCGGTCTCGGGGCATTACAACACTCCACCACTACGAGAGGATCTCGTCCCGAGATCTAGAATGGCACCGGAGGGAAAACGGAAGAGAAAGAGAAGAGGTAAATCTAAGTTGCTTCATTGTCAAACGAGTGAAACCAAAGAACCTTGAAAAGGTTAAGCCAACTCGAGAAAATATTACAACGGAGATAAGTGAAGTTGAAAACACTCCATTAGAAAAGAGGGGCAAAGAACATTGCGAAAACCTTGAGGTTGAAGGGAAGATATATGTTGAAAACACTCTGGTTAAGGAAGGGGATCAAGGAAGACCAAATTCGGGCAGCACTCCGGTTGAAAAGAAAGGAATTGAATAAGAACTTGATAAGGTGATAGAACTTGAAAAGAGGGCACGACACTCCGGTTAAATGGACAATCATGAAAAGAACATGATCTTCACAATTATAGATGGTGATTGAAAAGAGCAACATCACAAGGCCTCCGGAACGAAAGAATAAAATATAGATAATAGAAATAAAAGAATGGAGAAGAAAATGTCAACCTCTGTCACAAGAGGGTTTGGATAGGCATATTTAGGAGAAGGGTCGAACGGAGTTGTTGGAGCACCAACAACGGAAAGAATACGCTTGATATGGTCTTATGGAATACAACTCAAATTATGAGGTGACAACCAGCCACTAACAAAACCAAAGATTGGATTGATATCAATAAGGAGACGAGAAACTTATTAACCGGTAGGATAATGAAGAACTTGGGTCAATTATAAGCACCATAATTAGCACGATCCTTAGGGAAGAGCTTTAGGTGAAATATAACCCAAGATAATTCCAATGAAGAGGTCGATGGATTTAAGATACCTCATCCTTGACAACATGTGGAATATGAAACATGAACTCAAATCATCAAGAATGCCATAATACCACCTCGAATGGTACGGTTGAAAGAATTTGCACTCCAGATTGCAAGATGAAGAATGTTTGAGCTCCTTAGAAACGAATCTCGATGAAAAACTTCGATAATGGATAAAAATCCTTGATGAACCAACATGTATAACCTTCATTAGGAACTCCGGTAGCAAAAAAAATGATCAAACGAAAAGAAAGGGTAGTTGGAAACACAAGGTGGAACCTTGTAAAAATTTAGATAGATCTCCGTGATAATATAATTGAAAGAGGTTGGAACTCCGGGAAAAAGAGAAGATGAAACAAATGAAACCGAGAGTTGAAGGGCCTCCGGAATAAGAATTAATCATTAGGATGAAACAAGAATAAGAATTACATTAGGCGTATCCTTCACCAATTTAAATTGATGACAAGCAACGGATTGCAAACAACTTATTCCCGTTGGAAGGATTAAGAGAGATATAGCGCAAACTTGAGAAAGGTCTTCAACGAACCACCGGTAGAATTGAAATAACGAATGAATTGATAAGGAAGAGAAATCTTGAACGAACCACCGTAAGAGTTAAAAATGAACAAAGAAAAGATAAGGAAGATACTAGGAAGAATTAGCAAATGAACAAAGATGCTTGAGAGAATTTAGATACATGAGAACGAAGAGATCACGAGCTGATAAGAGAATACTTGAATGATGCACCGGTAAGATTTAGAGAAAGAGAGCTAAAAGCTGAGAATGAATAATCCCGAAATGATGGCCTTCGGAGAATCAAACTGAAAAGACTCCTGAATTACTCCGGATGGGTGAGAAAGAATTCTGACAATCGAAAACAATTATGAGAGGATGACAACAATCTCGAATGACGAATCTTGAAGAGAATGGAGCAAGGTTGAAAGAAGAATCTTCTTCGGTCTTCAAATGACGACGAGAAACACCATCGTGAATTGTTGAGGCACTCCGGAATGAATAATGGAAAGGTTGAGCCAACGATGAAAAGAATTTGAAAGATCTTAGAGGAGGACATTTGACTGATGGCAATTCATTCTTACGTCAAACTTCGAAAAGAATTTTAAGGATGTCTCTGGGAGAATTAAAAGCGTCAGGTAAGATCCTGGAAAAAGACCTGTGGGTTAGGGCCCACTCAAAAGAAACACCGTTGAAATGATTTAAAAGAGAGGTTGCACCGGTTGAATTAAATGGCTTGAATGAGATAACAACCTCGAAATAGGTTGAACTGATCTTGAATGAAAAGACGAGCCTTCTGAGATATCTTGAGCACTCCGGGACAATAGGATATCGAGAGGTGAACGATTAAGAATTGCGCTGGCATGAGAAAGCCTTGAAATGAGGAAAGGAATATGATCAACAAAGCTTGAATTGAATCCACCAGAGAAGAAAATGAGTGAAGAGTGACGAACTTGAAGCTCCGTTAAAATCTTCATGAGAATCACCGGATAAGAACATTAACGGAAAAAGAAATGGAGAGGCTTCCCATCAATAGAAGGATACTTGAATAAGAAATCTGAGTCCTTGAAGAAAAAGGGGTGGGTGGGCGGGAAAAACAAAAGCAACTTGGAGATGGATGAAAACAACACCGTTGAGAACTAGTAATAGATCTTGCTGAATTGGAATGATCGGATCCACTTGAATAGAAACACGCCAGTGAAAAGGATTGACGAGACAATCTTGATGATCAAGAAGGATTGGTATCCACATCGAAGTATGAGAACACCATTTGAGGAAGGTATGGAATCAACACTTGACATTGAAGCAACTCGAATACCACAACTCCAAACAAAAACAAAGGATTGGCTTGTAGAATAAGCCGGAACAAACATATGATAGAGATTTTGTCCGAAGTTTTCGTGGTGGGGCCTACACGGGCTCGATCGTACAGCACCATCATGTACAAGGCAGTGCACATGACATACGAAGTGTCCCCGAGTTGGCATAGCCAAGGACTCTTTAAGACACAATGAGACCACTGTAAAACCGACCGTGAATAGGCGGACCACTAGACATTGAACCCCAATTTCGTATCATACATCTATCGGAAAGATATCCTAAGAGCTACTTGAATTCCCACTTATAAACTCCCGGAACTTTCCAGTTATGCAATCAGGTGTTGGGGATACAGGGGAAGCATAATATCTCACCCAAAACTAGCAAATCCTACATCCAGCTGTATCCATCCTGAAGGAAATATGCCCTAGAGGCAATAATAAAGTTATTATTTATTTCCATATATCATGATAAAGGTTTATTATTCATGCTAGAATTGTATTAACCGGAAACATAATACATGTGTGAATACATAGACAAACAGAGTGTCACTAGTATGCCTCTACTTGACTAGCTCGTTAATCAAAGATGGTTATGTTTCCTAACCATGGACAAAGAGTTGTCATTTGATTAATGGGATCACATCATTAGTTGAATGATCTGATTGACATGACCCATTCCATTAGCTTAGCACCCGATCGTTTAGTATGTTGCTATTGCTTTCTTCATGACTTATACATGTTCCTATGACTATGAGATTATGTAACTCCCGTGTTCCAGAGGAACGCTTTGTGTGCTACCAAACGTCACAACGTAATTGGGTGATTATAAAGGTGCTCTACAGGTGTCTCCAAAGGTACATGTTGGGTTGACGTATTTCGAGATTAGGATTTGTCACTCCGATCGTCGGAGAGGTATCTCTGGGCCCTCTCGGTAATGCACATCACTTAAGACTTGCAAGCATTGCAACTAATGAGTTAGTTGCGGGATGATGTATTACGGAACGAGTAAAGAGACTTGCCGGTAACAAGATTGAACTAGGTATTGGATACCGACGATCGAATCTCGGGCAAGTAACATACCGATGACAAAGGGAACAGCGTATGTTGTTATGCGGTCTGACCGATAAAGATCTTCGTAGAATATGTAGGAGCCAATATGGGCATCCAGGTCCCGCTATTGGTTATTGACCGGAGACGTGTCTCGGTCATGTCTACATTGTTCTCAAACCCGTAGGGTCCGCACGCTTAAGGTTTTGATGACAGTTATATTATGAGTTTATACCTTTTGATGTACCGAAGGTTGTTCGGAGTCCCGGATGTGATCACGGACATGACGAGGAGTCTCGAAATGGTTGAGACATAAATATTGATATATTGGAAGCCTATGTTTGGATATCGGAAGTGTTCTGGGTGAAATCAGGATTTTACTGGAGTACCGGGAGGTTACCGGAACCCCCCGGGAGATATATGGGCCTTAGTGGGCCTTAGTGGAAAAGAGAAGAGGCAGCCAGAGATGGGCCGCGTGCCCCTCCCCTCCCTTGGTCCGAATAGGACAAGGAGAGGGGGCCGGCCCCCCTTCCTCTTTCCCCCCTCCGCGAATCCTATTCCAACTAGGATTTGGGGGGGGGGGATCCTACTCCTGGAGGGAGTAGGACTCCTCCTGGCGCGCCTCTCCTAGTCCGGCCGCACGCCCCCTTGAGCCTTTATATACGGAGGCAGGGGCACCCCAGAGGAACACAAGTTGATCCACGTGATCATATTCTTAGCCGTGTGCGGCGGCCCCTGCCACCATAGTCCTCGATAATATTGTAGCGGTGCTTAGGCGAAGCCCTGCGACAGTAGTACATCAAGATCGTCACCACGCCGTCGTGCTGAGGGAACTCTTCCCCGACACTTTGCTGGATCGGAGTCCGGGGATCGTCATCGAGTTGAACGTGTGCTAGAACTCGGAGGTGCCGTAGTTTCGGTGCTTGATCGGTCGGGCCGTGGAGACGTACGACTACATCAACCAAACGCTTCCGTTGTCGATCTACAAGGGTACATAGATCACACTCTCCCCTCTCGTTGCTATGCATCACCATGATCTTGCGTGTGCGTAGGAATTTTTTTGAAATTACTACGTTCCCCAACAGTGGCATCCGAGCCAGGTTTTATGTGTTGATGTTATATGCACGAGTAGAACACAAGTGAGTTGTGGGCGATATAAGTCATACTGCTTACCAGCATGTCATACTTTGGTTCGGCGGTATTGTTGGATGAAGCGGCCCGGACCGACATTATGCGTACGCTTACGCAAGACCGGTTCTCCCGACGTGCTTTGCACATAGGTGGCTTGCGGGTGATAGTTTCTCCAACTTTAGTTGAACCGAGTGTGGCTACGCCCGGTCCTTGCGAAGGTTAAAACAGCACCAACTTGACAAACTATCGTTGTGGTTTTGATGCGTAGGTACGATTGGTTCTTGCTTAAGCCCGTAGCAGCCACGTAAAACTTGCAACAACAAAGTAGAGGACGTCTAACTTGTTTTTGCAGGGCATGTTGTGATGTGATATGGTCAAGACATGATGCTAAATTTTATTGTATGAGATGATCATGTTTTGTAACCGAGTTATCGGCAACTGGCAGGAGCCATATGGTTGTCGCTTTATTGTATGCAATGCAATCGCGCTATAATGCTTTACTTTATCACTAAGCGGTAGCGATAGTCGTGGAAGCATAAGATTGGCGAGACGACAACGATGCTGCGATGGAGATCAAGGTGTCGCGCCGGTGACGATGGTGATCATGACGGTGCTTCGGAGATGGAGATCACAAGCACAAGATGATGATGGCCATATCATATCACTTATATTGATTGCATGTGATGTTTATCTTTTATGCATCTTATCTTGCTTTGATTGACGGTAGCATTATAAGATGATCTCTCACTAAATTATCAAGATAAAAGTGTTCTCCCTGAGTATGCACCATTGCCAAAGTTTGTCGTGCCGAGACACCACGTGATGATCGGGTGTGATAAGCTCTACGTCCATCTACAACGGGTGCAAGCCAGTTTTGCACACGCAGAATACTCAGGTTAAACTTGACGAGCCTAGCATATGCAGATATGGCCTCGGAACACTGAGATCGAAAGATCGAGCGTGAGTCATATAGTAGATATGATCAACATAGTGATGTTCACCATTGAAAACTACTCCATTTCACGTGATGATCGGTTATGGTTTAGTTGATTTGGATCACGTGATCACTTAGAAGATTAGAGGGATGTCTATCTAAGTGGGAGTTCTTAAGTAATATGATTAATTGAACTTAAATTTATCATGAACTTAGTACCTGATAGTATCTTGCTTATGTATGTTTGATTGTAGATAGATGGCCCGTGCTGTTGTTCCGTTGAATTTTAATGCGTTCCATGAGAAAGCAAAGTTGAAAGATGATGGTAGCAATTACACGGACTGGGTCCGTAACTTGAGGATTATCCTCATTGCTGCACAGAAGAATTACGTCCTGGAAGCACCGCTGGGTGCCAGGCCTGCTGCTGGAGCAACACCAGATGTTATGAACGTCTGGCAGAGCAAAGCTGATGACTACTCGATAGTTCAGTGTGCCATGCTTTACGGCTTAGAATCGGGACTTCAACGACGTTTTGAACGTCATGGAGCATATGAGATGTTCTAGGAGTTGAAGTTAATATTTCAAGCAAATGCCCGGATTGAGAGATATGAAGTCTCCAATAAGTTCTATAGCTGCAAGATGGAGGAGAACAGTTCTGTCAGTGAGCATATACTCAAAATGTCTGGGTATAATAATCACTTGATTCAGATGGGAGTTAATCTTCCAGATGATTGCGTCATTGACAGAATTCTCCAATCACTGCCACCAAGCTACAAGAAGCTTCGTGATGAACTATAATATGCAAGGGATGAATAAGACTATTCCCGAGCTCTTCGCAATGCTGAAAGCTGCGGAGGTAGAAATCAAGAAGGAGCATCAAGTGTTGATGGTCAAGACCACTAGTTTCAAGAAAAAGGGCAAAGGGAAGAAGAAGGGGAACTTCAAGAAGAACAGCAAGCAAGTTGCTGCTCAAGAGAAGAAACCCAAGTCTGGACCTAAGCCTGAAACTGAGTGCTTCTACTGCAAGCAGACTGGTCACTGGAAGCGGAACTGCCCCAAGTATTTGGCGGATAAGAAGGATGGCAAGGTGAACAAAGGTATATGTGATATACATGTTATTGATGTGTACCTTACTAGAGCTCGCAGTAGCACCTGGGTATTTGATACTGGTTCTGTTGCTAATATTTGCAACTTGAAACAGGGACTACGGATTAAGCGAACACTGGCAAAGGACGAGGTGACGATGCGCGTGGGAAATGGTTCCAAAGTCGATGTGATCGCGGTCGGCACGCTACCTCTACATCTACCTTCGGGATTAGTATTAGACCTAAATAATTGTTATTTGGTGCCAGCGTTGAGCATGAACATTATATCTGGATCTTGTTTAATGCGAGACGGTTATTCATTTAAATCAGAGAATAATGGTTGTTCTATTTATATGAGTAATATCTTTTATGGTCTTGCACCTTTGAAGAGTGGTCTATTTTTGATGAATCTCGATAGTAGTAACACACATATTCATAATGTTGAAGCCAAAAGATGCAGAGTTGATAATGATAGTGCAACTTATTTGTGGCAGTGCCGTTTAGGTCATATTGGTATAAAGCGCATGAAGAAACTCCATACAGATGGGCTTTTGGAACCACTTGATTATGAATCACTTGGTACTTGCGAACCGTGCCTCATGGGCAAGATGACTAAAACACCGTTCTCCGGTACTATGGAGAGAGCAACAGATTTGTTGGAAATCATACATACAGATGTATGTGGTCCAATGAATATTGAGGCTCATGGCGGATATCGTTATTTTCTCACCTTCGCAGATGACTTAAGCAGATATGGGTATATCTACTTAATGAAACATAAGTCTGAAACATTTGAAAAGTTCAAAGAATTTCAGAGTGAAGTTGAAAATCATCGTAACAAGAAAATAAAGTTTCTACAATCTGATCGTGGAGGAGAATATTTGAGTTACGAGTTTGGTGTACATTTGAAGCAATGCGGAATAGTTTCGCAACTCATGCCACCCGGAACACCACAGCGTAATGGTGTGTCCGAACGTCATAATCGTACTTTACTAGATATGGTGCGATCTATGATGTCTCTTACTGATTTACCGCTATCGTTTTGGGGTTATGCTTTAGAGACGGCCGCATTCACATTAAATAGGGCACCATCAAAATCCGTTGAGATGACGCCTTATGAACTATGGTTTGGCAAGAAACCAAAGTTGTCGTTTCTTAAAGTTTGGGGCTGCGACGCTTATGTGAAGAAGCTTCAACCTGATAAGCTCGAACCCAAATCGGAGAAATGTGTCTTCATAGGATACCCAAAGGAGACTGTTGGGTACACCTTCTACCACAGATCCGAAGGCAAGGCATTCAGTGCTAAGAATGGATCCTTTCTAGAGAAGGAGTTTCTCTCGAAAGAAGTGAGTGGGAGGAAAGTAGAACTTGACGAGGTAACTGTACCTGCTCCCTTATTGGAAAGTAGTACATCACAGAAAACTGTTTCTGCGACACCTACACCAATTAGTGAGGAAGCTAATGATAATGATCATGAAACTTCAGAACAAGATACTACTGAACCTCGTTGATCAGCCAGAGTAAGATCCGCGCCAGAGTGGTACGGTAATCCTGTTCTGGAAATCATGCTACTAGATCATGATGAACCTACGAACTATGAAGAAGCGATGGTGAGCCCAGATTCCGCAAAATGGCTTAAAGCCATGAAATCTGAGATGGGATCCATGTATGAGAACAAAGTATGGACTTTGGTTGACTTGCCCGATGATCGGCAAGCAATTGAGAATAAATGGATCTTCAAGAAGAAGACTGACACTGACGGTAATATTACTGTCTACAAAGCTCGACTTGTCGCAAAAGGTTTTCGACAAGTTCAAGGGGTTGACTACGATGAGACCTTCTCACCCGTAGCGATGCTTAAGTCTGTCCGAATCATGTTAGCAATTGCCGCATTTTATGATTATGAAATTTGGCAGATGGATGTCAAAACTGCATTCCTGAATGGATTTCTGGAATAGGAGTTGTATATGATGCAACCGGAAGGTTTTGTCGATCCAAAGGGAGCTAACAAAGTGTGCAAGATCCAGCGATCCATTTATGGACTGGTGCAAACCTCTCGGAGTTGGAATAAACGCTTTGATAGTGTGATCAAAGCATTTGTTTTTATACAGACTTTCGGAGAAGCCTGTATTTACAAGAAAGTGAGTGGGAGCTCTGTAGCATTTTTGATATTATATGTGGATGACATATTACTGATTGGAAATGATATAGAATTTCTGGATAGCATAAAGGGATACTTGAATAAGAGTTTTTCAATGAAAGACCTCGGTGAAGCTGCTTACATATTAGGCATAAAGATCTATAGAGATAGATCAAGACGCTTAATTGGACTTTCACAAAGCACATACCTTGACAAGATTTTGAAGAAGTTCAAAATGGATCAAGCAAAGAAAGGATTCTTGCCTGTGTTTCAAGGTGTGACGTTGAGTCAGACTCAATGCCCGACCACTACAGAAGATAAAGAGAAAATGAAAGATGTTCCCTATGCTTCAGCCATAGGCTCTATCATGTATGCAATGCTGTGTACCAGACCTGATGTGTGCCTTGCTATAAGTCTAGCAGGGAGGTACCAAAGTAATCCAGGAGTGGATCACTGGACAACGGTCAAGAACATCCTAAAATACCTGAAAAGGACTAAGGATATGTTTCTCGTATATGGAGGTGACAAAGAGCTCATCGTAAACGGTTACGTTGATGCAAGCTTTGACACTGATCCGGACGATTCTAAATCGCAAACCGTATACGTGTTTACATTAAACTATGGAGCTGTCAGTTGGTGCAGTTCTAAACAAAGCGTCGTGGCGGGATCTACATGTGAAGCGGAGTATATAGCTGCTTCGGAAGCAGCAAACGAAGGAGTCTGGATGAAGGAGTTCATATCCGATCTAGGTGTCATACCTAGTGCATCGGGTCCAATGAAAATCTTTTGTGACAATACTGGTGCAATTGCCTTGGCAAAGGAATCCAGATTTCACAAGAGAACCAAACACATCCAGAGATGCTTCAATTCCATCCGGGATCTAGTCCAGGTGGGAGACATAGAGATTTGCAAGATACATACGGAGCTGAATGTAGCAGACCCGTTGACTAAGCCTCTTCCACGAGCAAAACCTGATCAGCACCAAAGCTCCATGGGTGTTAGAATCATTACTGTGTAATCTAGATTATTGACTCTAGTGCAAGTGGGAGACTGAAGGAAATATGCCCTAGAGGCAATAATAAAGTTATTATTTATTTCCTTATATCATGATAAAGGTTTATTATTCATGCTAGAATTGCATTAACCGGAAACATAATACATGTGTGAATGCATAGACAAACAGAGTGTCACTAGTATGCCTCTACTTGACTAGCTCGTTAATCAAAGATGGTTATGTTTCCTAACCATGGACAAAGAGTTGTCATTTGATTAACGGGATCACATCATTAGTTGAATGATCTGATTGACATGACCCATTCCATTAGCTTTGCCCGATCGTTTAGTATGTTGCTATTGCTTTCTTCATGACTTATACATGTTCCTATGACTATGAGATTATGTACCTCCCGTGTGCCGGAGGAATGCTTTGTGTGCTACCAAACGTCACAACGTAACTGGGTGATTATAAAGGTGCTCTACAGGTGTCTCCAAAGGTACATGTTGGGTTGACGTATTTCGAGATTAGGATTTGTCACTCTGATCGTCGGAGAGGTATCTCTGGGCCCTCTCGGTAATGCACATCACTTAAGCCTTGCAAGCATTGCAACTAATGAGTTAGTTGTGGGATGATGTATTACGGAACGAGTAAAGAGACTTGCCGGTAACGAGATTAAACTAGGTATTGGATACCGACGATCGAATCTCGGGCAAGTAACATACCGATGACAAAGGGAACAATGTATGTTGTTATGCGGTCTGACCGATAAAGATCTTCGTAGAATATGTAGGAGCCAATATGGGCATCTAGGTCCCGCTATTGGTTATTGACCGGAGACATGTCTCGGTCATGTCTACATTGTTCTCGAACCCGTAGGGTCCGCATGCTTAAGGTTTCGATGATAGTTATATTATGAGTTTATACGTTTTGATGTACCGAAGGTTGTTCGGAGTCCCGGATGTGATCATGGACATGACGAGGAGTCTCGAAATGGTCGAGACATAAATATTGATATATTGGAAGCCTATGTTTGGATATCGGAAGTGTTCCGGGTGAAATCGGGATTTTACCGGAGTACCGGGTGGTTACCGGAACCCCCCGGGAGATATATGGGCCTTAGTGGGCCTTAGTGGAAAAGAGAAGAGGCAGCCAGAGATGGGCCGTGTGCCCCTCCCCTCCCTTGGTCCGAATAGGACAAGGAGAGGGGGCCGGCCCCCTTCCTCTTTTCCCCCCTCCGCGAATCCTATTCCAACTAGGATTGGGGGGGGGGGGAATCCTACTCCCGGAGGGAGTAGGACTCCTCCTGGCGCGCCTCTCCTAGGCCGGCTGCACCCCCCTTGAGCCTTTATATACGGAGGAAGGGGCACCCCAGAGGAACACAAGTTGATCCACGTGATCATATTGTTAGCCGTGTGCGGCGCCCCCTGCCACCATAGTCCTCGATAATATTGTAGCGGTGCTTAGGCGAAGCCCTGCGACAGTAGTACATCAAGATCGTCACCACGCCGTCGTGCTGACGGAACTCTTCCCCGACATGTTGCTGGATCGGAGTCCGGGGATCATCATTGAGTTGAACGTGTGCTAGAACTCGGAGGTGCCGTAGTTTCGGTGCTTGATCAGTCGGGCCGTGGAGACGTACGACTACATCAACCAAACGCTTCCGTTGTCGATCTACAAGGGTACGTAGATCACACTCTCCCCTCTCGTTGCTATGCATCACCATGATCTTGCGTGTGCGTAGGAATTTTTTTGAAATTACTACCTTCCCCAACACATCCTTCAACACATAACCAAGAAACCTTTGGAAATCGTCTACCTCAACCTTCAAAAAGCATCCGTTATACGAGTTATGGCAATACTCCCGAGCTCCCACCCCAGTACTGGGTGGCATCGAGGTTATCTCACCAACAACTGCATAAAAGAGATTTTCGATGTCGGCGTACTAAACTCCGGTATTCCAGAACTGCAACAATAAAATTATGACGACAACACCTCGGAGCTCAACTCCCCGGGACACATCCACAAAACCCCTGACTGGAGGCACCAAGACAATGTTCTCGTCACAAAACCATCGGAACGATTCCAAGATACCCGCGTGATCCTAAAAAAATTTAGTACAATTTGAGAAGAGAAGAGTCAAAACTCTACGTCAGGATGCCTTACCAGAGGGATGAGGAGACTGGGAAGTAAAAAGAATTCCTAAACTCTCCGATATATAATTCCTAAATGACTCAAAACATTTTTCTAGACACAACTCGGCTGCTAAAAATGATCAATCAGTGGGGGCTCCTAAGGTCGGGGAAGGCTCTGATACCAACTTGTAACGCCCTCGATGCGGCTATATCTCCCACGTGTCGAAGCACGACTTAGAGGCATAACCGCATTGAAAGCAATGTCGCAAGTGAGGTAATCTTCACACAACCCATGTAATACAATAGGGGAAAAGACACATAGTTGGCTTACAATCGCCACTTCAGACAATTACATGAATAAAGCATTACGTCATCCAAATACAATCAAGGTCCGACTACGGAACCAAAATAAAAGAAGAACCCCAAATGCGACACGGTCCCCGATCGACCCCAACTGGGCTCCACTACTGATCAACTAGAACAAAACAACACAAAGGACAAGACCTTCATCGAGCTCCTCCTGAGCTTGGTTGCGTTATCTGCACGGACTCATCGGCACCTACAAACTGGTTTTGTAAGTATCTGTGAGCCACAGGGACTCAGCAATCTCGCACCCTCGCGATCAAGACTATTTAAGCTTATGGGTAATGTAAAAGGTATGAGGTGGAGCTGCAGCGAGCGACTAGCATATATGGTGGCTAACATACGCAAATGAGAGCGAGAAGAGAAGGCAAAGCACGGTCGATAAAAGTATGATCAAGAAGTGATCCTATAGCAACCTACGTCAAGCATAACTCCAACACCATGTTCACTTCCCGGACTCCGCCGGAAAGAGACCATCACGGTTACACACGCGGTTGATGCATTTTAATTAAGGTCAACTTCAGGTTTTCTACAACCGGACGTTAACAAATTCCCATCTGCCCATAACCGTGGGCACGGCTTTCGAAAGTTCAAATCCCAGTAGGGGTGTCCCAACTTAGCCCATCACAAGCTCTCACGGTCAACGAAGGAATAGACCTCCTCCCGAGACATCCCGATCAGACTCGGTATCCCGGTTCTACAAGACATTTCGATAGGGTAAAACTAAACCAGCAACACCGCCTGAATGTGCCGACAAATCCCGATAGGAGCTGCACATATCTCTTTCTCAGGGCACACTCAGATTGTTCTAAGTACGGGTAAGCCAGCCCAGAGTTGCCCCTGGTGGCCACCGGCAGCTGACAGGTTGGACCAACACTCAGAGGAGCACTGGCCCGGGGGGGTTAAAATAATGATGACCCTTGAGTCCGCGAAACCCAAGGAAAAAGAGGCTAGGTGGCGAATGGTAAAACCAATGTTGGGCATTGCTGGAGGAGTTTTACTCAAGGCGAACTGTCAAGGGGTTCCCATTATAGCCCAACCGCGTAAGGAACGCAAAATCCGGGAACATAACACCGATATGACGGAAACTAGGGCGGCAAGAGTGGAACAAAACACCAGGCATAAGGCCGAGCCTTCCACCCTTTACCAAGTATATAGATGCATTAATTAAATAAGATATATTGTGATATCCCAACAAGTAAACATGTTCCGACAAGGAACAACATCTCCATGTTCCAACAAGGAACAAACTTCAATCTTCACCTGCAACTAACAACGCTATAAGAGGGGCTGAGCAAAGCGGCAACATAGCCAAACAACGGTTTGCTAGGACAAGGTGGGTTAGAGGCTTGGTTCACAATATGGGAGGCATGATAAGCAAGTGGTAGGTATCACAGCATAGCCATAGCAAAAGAGCGAGAAACTAGCAAGCAAAGATAGAAGTGATTTTGAGGGTATGGTCATCGTGCCTGAAATCCCGCAAGGAAGAAGTACGAGTCCAAGAAGAAGGCAAACTGACGTAGGCGAACGAATCCTCACAAACGCGACGTTATCGGAACCAACCCGAAGAAGCAACACCGGAAAGAGAGCAAACAACATGGTAAACAACCACCAAATAAACATGGCATGATGCACAACCAAGTATGATGCATGTCCGGTTTAATGAGGCATGGCATGGCAAAGTTCACAAACAATTATACAAATTAAGTGGAGCTCAATATGCAACGAGTTGCATATTGACAAAACACCACAACAAGTTATTTAGTTCGATCTTGTTTATGTACCCAACAATATTAAATGTTGGTTAACATGGCAAGAGGGTGAAGCAAAATAAAACTACCTATCTAGACAAGTTTAAATGAGGGCAGAAACAACGAACAACAATTCCGGTAAATCCCCATGTGCATATATTAGGTTTGGTCCTGTTCTGCCCTAAACCATATTTTATAGTTATGAAACATGCAAGATGATGCCACCATGTTAAACTTGGCAAAATTCTACCCCATTTACATATAAAGTTTGTTAAAAACGGAGCTATGGTTATTTAGTTATGAAATAAATCATTTTAACATGGCATTTGAGCAAAATTAAACAAACAACAATTTAAACATTTTAAACATGCATGAAAGCAGCATATTATGAAACTAGATAGAATTCTAAGCATTTTGCATATATAAGTTGTTTTAATCTGATGCATGGTTTGTGAGATAATAAATGCATGAACATGAGGGTTTTTCTGCAAATCTGTCATCTCTGGAAAATTAGAAAAATTCGCAGACGAAAAAAAAACCACATCGGGCCGAATCTAGCTGGCCCAAGAGTGCATAGAGTGAGGGCGCTGGATCTGAAGCTCACCAGGCCTCATGGGCCGGCTCGGTGGGGAGGCTGGACGCGGGCTGGCAGATGTGGGCCTGGAGATCAGGACGAGGCTGACTGGAGCCTCACGACGAGAAGTCAACGAGGGCGCGGTTGCCTGGCCTCGCTCGATGCAGAGGAAGCAGACAGAGGAGGCGAGATGCGGGGCGGCTTCAGTCAATGCAGGGCGCAGCGGCGGATGGAGCTCCTGCTCCGGCGACGCGGCGGTGCAGGGAACGAAAGAAGGTGCGGATCTGGGAGCTGTAACAGAGGACAGCGAGAGAAAGAGGGTCGTGTGAGAGCACGGAAGCTTCAGCAAAGAAGAGAAAAGGGAAGGGAGCAGGTGCGGCAAGGACGACCTTCTGGTGCTACTCACCGGCGGGATGACGGCGAGGGCGGAGCAAGGCGACTGCGTGAGCGACGAGGTGGAGGTCGGGGACGGCTCAGACTGGCCGAAGACGAGGCCATGGGCGGCGCTGAAGGAGGCGGCACACGTCCTCTGAAGCTCGGGGTCGCCGGCGGGGTTCGAAGCAGAGGAGGACCGAACGGGCGGATCGAGTCGTCCGGCCTCGGTTCCAGGCAACGGTGGCGGACGGAACTCCGGCAGGAACTTGGCGTGCGGGCGCAGCGACCTGAAGGAGGCGGCGAACAGAAGAGGTTGCGGCGTGGCTCAGGATCTGGAGGCTGTAGGTGGCGAACGATGGTTGGGGAGGGATGGATCCCGAGGGGAGATTTGTTGGAGAGTGTGGCAGCGGGTGAAGGGACAAGTCCTAGATTTTAGGGATTTGGTCTGAAATTAGACTAGGGGTGGACTATAAATATACATCACGGATTAGGTTAGGGGCTATCTCGACCCTACTATCGCAATCGGACGATCGCGAATAAAATTAGCTAGGAAGTCCAAATAAGAAAACAGTGACATTTTGTAGACGTTAGGGGATGATCCGGACACAACGGTGGCGACACCTCGGGTCGGGTCGGGGACAACTTTCGGACGCTCACGTGAGGGGTTCGATGCACTGTGCAGAGAGGGTTTCGGACCGTGAGGTCGCATCGGACAACTCCGGAAGCGAAGAGGGGAAGGAGGATGGACTAGGTGGGCTGTGGAGAGACTGCGAGGGGGAGAAGAGAGAGAGAGGGCCCGGCATCTGTTTTCGGAGACCGAAAACGTCCGACGTTAGACCGGCTATAATGCCGCTATAGTTATTCGTTGGGGCATCAAACGATCTCCGAATGCGATGAAACTTGACAGGCGGTCTATATACACTATAATAAGACCACACATCAACTCTCATCCCATTCCGAGAACATTTTCCCGCCACTTATAAAATAATATTTCGGACATGCCGCGGGCGCGTGCAAGTGTGTCTGGACTCAGAACGGACAACGGACGGAACTGGGGGAACCCGGACGGATGCAAGTTTTGAAAACATGATGATGCAATGCGGATGATGACATGACAATATGCAACACGCAAGCGAATGACATGGCAACAACATCGAATAACTGGACGACACCTGGCACATCGGTCTCGGGGCGTTACAAGTATGGAGTAATGAGTAGGGCCGAATAGGTCCATGAAAGGATCGAGAAGAGGTGTCTAGAGGGGGGGTGATTAGACACTGAGTGCCAAAAGTTGCAGTTTTTAATATTCTTAAGTTTAAGTGGAGTTTAAGCACACATTTAACAAACACAATACATATCAAGCAAGCATGCAATGAGTATATGAGAAGCGGAAAGTAAAGCATGCAACTTGCAAGAATGTAAAGAGAAGGGTTTGGAGTATTCAAACGCAATTGGAGACACGGATGTTTTTGTCGTGGTTCCGATAGGTGGTGCTATCGTACATCCACGTTGATGGAGACTTCAACCCACGAAGGGTAACAGTTGCGCGAGTCCACGGAGGGCTCCACCCATGAAGGGTCCACGAAGAAGCAACCTTGTCTATTCCATCACGGCCATCGCCCATGAAGGACTTGCCTCACTAGCGGTTGATCTTCACGAAGTAGGCGATCTCCTTGCCCTTACAAACTCCTTGGTTCAACTCCACAATCTTTGTCAGTGGCTCCTAAGTGACACCTAGCCAATCTAGGAGACACCTCTCTCCAAGAAGTAACAAATGGTGTGTTGATGATGAACTCCTTGCTCTTGTGCTTCAAATGATAGTCTCCCCAACACTCAACTCTCTCTCACATGATTTGGATTTGGTGGAAAGAAGATTTGGGTGGAAAGCAACTTGGGGAAGGCTAGAGATCAAGATTCATATGGTTGGAGTGGAATATCTTGACCTCAACACAAGTGTAGGTGGTTCTCTCTCAGAAAATGTGTATTGGAAGTGTAGGTATGTTCTGATGGCTCTCTCCTCGAATGAAGAGTGGGTGGAGGGGTATATATAGCCTCCACACAGAATCTAACCATTACACACAATTTGCCAAACTCGGTGGGACCGAATGGTTAAACTTGGTCGGACCGATTCAACAAACCTAGTGACCGTTAGGATTTTCTGTGGGACTGAGATGCAACTCGGTAGGACCGATATGGTTAGGGTTAGGGCATAACGTAATCTCGGTGTGACCGATTACACAAACTCGGTGGGACCGATTTTGGTAATCAGCTAACCAGAGAGTTGGTCAGGCAAACTCGGTGAGACCGATTACACAAACTCGGTGGGACCGATTTTGGTAATAAGCTAACCAGAAGGTTTGCATTGTAATCTCGGTAGTACCGATTGCTCAAACTCGGTGAGACCGATTTTGATAATGGACATACATAGAGAGATTACAATCCCATCTCGGTGAGACCGAGATCCCTATAGGTGAAACCGATTTGCTAGGGTTTGTGACAGTGGCTATGACATCTTAAACTCGGTGGCGCCAGATAGAAGGAATCGGTGGGGCCGAGTTTGACTTTTGGTTTAGGTCATAGGTGGATGTTGGAAGGTAGTTGAGGGTTTTGGAGCATATCACTAAGCACTTTGAGCAAGCAAGCCATTAAGCAACACCCCATCCCCTCTTGATAGTTGTCGGGTGGTGGGTGCGACATATGCCAATGGGTGGCTTATCTTTGTGGGAACCAGTAAGACATCGCCGGTGCCTGGAAGCGGGATGAGGCGAAGACATGCACGCCAGCGGATCTTACCCAACTTCGGGGCTCTCCGAGGAGATAACACCCCTACTGCTGCTCTGCGGGGTCTCCGCATGCTCACTCGATGAATCAAGTAGCTACACAACGCTCCTTGAGCTATTTTGTGGGGGGAGGAGGAAGAAAGGGCACGGCTAGCCTGCTTCTTCTCCTTGCGTGGAGTCTAGAACTAGCAGGGGGTCCAACCCTTTGCATGGGTGCTCCGGGGGGTTTATATAGGCGTACCCCCCGGGGGTACAATGGTAATCCGGCTGGGCACGGGGCCCAGCTGTCTGTGACTTCGCTCGCCGGCCTCTGCGCCGGCTGCTGGGGCCCGCCGACTGGCGGGTCCCGCCAGCTGTCAACTCCTTGGTCGACAGGCAGGCCCCACTGTCCGGGGCCAGGTCGGCGGCTGGTCACTATAGCTTCATCTTGTTGACGTGAGCTTCATCGTGGTAAGCGCGGCCACAGTACCGCCGCCTGTCGGACGATCGCTGTAGCCTTACCGCGTCTTGTCTCCTTAATGGGGCATCTTCTTCGAGGGAGGCGGCAAGCCGGCTGCGGGGAGCCGGCTCTGTCTTGGGCCGGCTGGTTGGAAGCGTGGCCGCCTTCGGCCGTCTCTCTGCGCAAAGGGGCCCACCGCCTGTGGGCCGCGCTGGTGGCCCGTCGTGGGTGAGGCCAGGGTCAACATGGCAACAGTGCTGCGCCGGACGGGTCATGCCTACCCCGTACGGCGCACTGTGCCAGGCGTGCCCCGGGATTCGAGGGTGGCAGGCTCTTCTGTAGCCACGCCCCGTCGCACCGCTGTTAGGTGGGTGCAAACTTTGTGGGTACGGTCTTGACTGCTTTACGAGGAGCCGGCTTCTTGGAGTCGGCCTTCTCATAGCCAGCTTCTTGGAGTCGGCCTTCTTATGAGGGCTAGAACCGGACCGCCTTCCGAAAGCCGGCCTTGATCGCAGCCAGCTAGGGGAAGGCGGCCCCGCATCTTGGATTCTTGAGAGCCAGGCGGGCTCGTAATTTTTTCAGAAGTGCCAGGGGAGGCCGGCTAGGCTACCCATGGCTATTTACTCCGACAGTAGTCCCCGAAGCTAATCGAGCTCCGAGGTGAGCAGTGGGGATGAGAAGCTTGGTCAGCTTCCTATCCTGAAGAGCCGGCTTAGCGGGCGTACGCCCACTTCAGATAGCCCCGCGTAGGCGGGAGGAGAGGGGACCTGCGTGCTGACCACGGGCCCTCTCGCGGCCACGTGGCGGCATGATCCTGCGAGTGCACGCGCGCGACGGGACACCGCCGCAGGCCCGGGCCCGCCACTCGCGAGCCTCGGTCCGGGCGCGGATCTCCCGTGGCCCACAGGGCCGCTCGCCTTCTCAAGGCAGTTTTCGTCTCGCCATTATGGATCGATAATCGCGGGACGTGGGGAGTGGGCACGATCGATCCCCACGCTTCCCCATGCCACGCCTCCTCGGCTCCGCCACGTGAGCCTATAAGTAGGGGGAGGAGGGGGAGCGACAGAGGTTCGCGCGCTCCCTCCCTCTCCGTCCCTCCTAACCCTCGTCTTCTTCCTTTCGCTGCCGCCGCAGCCTCCCGTCTCAGCGCCGTCGCGTCTCCACGCCACCTCGCTCCCATGGCGTTGTCAAGCTCCTGGGACGGCTCCAACGTCCATGAAGACCACGTGGAGTTCCTTCGCCAGACCCGGCGCCTGCCCGGCGCCGACCGCGTACAGGTCCGCCTGGCGCCCGCGAGGGAGATCTGGCCGGCGCCGAAGGAGGACGAGCGGGTCGTCTTCCGCTCGCACTGCCTGCGCGGCTTCGGCCTCCCGGCGAGCGGGTTTCTGCGCTCCTTCCTCGACTTCTACAACCTCCAGCCACATCACCTCACGCCCAATGCGGTGATGCTGCTGTCGGCCTTCGTCTCCCTCTGCGAAGGCTTCTTGGGGCTGCTCCCCACGCTGGAGCTCTGGGGAGAGTTCTTCCAGAGCAAGCTCGGCACAGTCATCGCCGGCGTGCCCGCCCCCTGCGGAGCCTTCATCGCCATGAGGAGGGCGAGCGAGAACAATCCATTCCCGCCCATCCCCCTGATCCAGTCGGTAAAGTTCTGGCAGAGATCTTATTTCTATGTGAAGAACGTCGCCGAGCAAGAAGACTACATCAACCTGCCGGCTTACGTAGCCGGCCCGTCGGCTGGGAGGCAGCCCTCATGGAGCTTCCGGTCCCGGTCGTTGTCTCCGGCCGGGAACGCGCCATCTCCCGGCTTCGGGTGCTGATTCAGTCGGAAGGCTTGCGCGGGGCCGACTTGGTGGCCGCCTTTGTGGAGCGCCGGATCCTTCCTCTCCAAAGCCGGCCCCATATGATGTGTCAGATGAGCGGCCGCTTCGACCCAAGCCGGCTGAGCACGTGGGAGATGCCCCACACGGAGGTGGCGCTCATGGTCAATTACATTGCTAACTATAAGCTCGGCGGGGACTGGCAATACGGCAAGGCGCCGTATTCCCGCGCAAATCCTCCACCCGTGGTAAGTTTCTCTCTTTATCTTCTTTTTCGTCGTCAGCCGGCTTCGTGACGGCCGGCTTCTGACCAGTTGGTTCTTTGAGCAGAACCCTCTTCTTGCGCCGCCGGCCGGGGTGGCAGGGATTGAACGCCAGTACGCCCCCGACCGCACGGTGGATGACGTTGACGACCCGGACTTGGGGGCGGCTGCCATGGAAGACGCCATCGTGGGGGACAGTGCCGAGCCCGGAGGCTCGAGGTTCACCGCGAGCTTCGAGGACTGGCCGTACGATTTCGAAGCCGAAGTCGCTCCGCGTCGCCAGCCGGCGGCCGACCAACAGGGCGCGGGCTCGTCCGTCGCGCCGGCTGCCGGCGGCGCGCAGAAGCGCCGGGCCACTCTAGGCCTCTTCGGCAGTCGGCCGAAGAAGTCCAAGCCTTCCGCCGCGGCGACAAAGCGAGATGAGGCGGCCGCGAAGGCGGCCCGCTTCCGCAAGGCTATGAAACAGCCCCAGGCGGTCTCGGCGTAAGTCTTCAATTGCTTTGCCGCACTCGTCATTGTTCTCTTTTCTTCGAATTTCTTCTTAACTTTTCCTCACTTGCTGGACAGGGCGCCGCTTTCCCTTGAGCGGGGCCCGGGCAGCTCCGTCGTGGGGCCGACTGGAGGGTCTTCAAGCTCCCGCCGCATGGACCCCCGCGCCGATCTTAGGGAGGCCACAGAGTGGAACGCCCGCGAAGCGCGGGAGGAGCGCGAGGCGGCGGAGAAGGCGGCCGCCCAGGCGGCGCAGGAGCAGGCCGGAGTGGTAGCCAAGGCCCAGAGGGAGGTGGCTACTGCGGAGACAGAGGCGGAAAGCTCGTGCAGCCAGTCTCCGCTGCTCGCCGTTCCTCTCCGAGCCATAGCCCCGGACACCCCATTGCCCTTGGCGGAGGAGATCATCCAAGACCCGCCGCCGTTGGAGAGGGAGGAGGACCCCGTGGCCTTGGCGGGGAGAGCGCCGCCTGCGGCGCCAGCCGGAGCGGGCCAAGGCGGTCAATCGTCAGCAGCGCCAGAGGAGCCGGCCGGCGGTGAGCCAGAGAGCAGAGCCGGCCTCGAGGTGCAGCTGGCGACGGGCCGGCGCGCTGGGAGAGGCGCCGCTCCGCCGGAGTCGCGCCGAGCCGCGGGCGCAGGCCAGCCGGCGGGAGATCTGGAGGCGGCCAGCACCGCCGTGTCCGAGTGGACTCCCAGCGGGGGGACTGGCGAGCTGGATGCGGCGGCTCAAGGTGTCCGGAGCCGGCTACGAGCTCAAGCCGCCCTGCTGCAACAGCTCAACCAAGAGTTCTTGTCAACGCGAACCACTATCCGGGTGAGTCCTTCGCTCTTGGCTGCTTTGCTTTCTTGATTTCTTCCATGGGGGCGCGTCAGCGCACCCACTGGGTGTAGTCCCCGAGATTCGGGCCGGCTGCTGCGCAGTCGGGTCGGATCTTTCTCGACGGCCACCTTACTTTGCTTTCTTTCTAAACGTTCAGGAATACCACAACCTTCGTGCTGCCGCCTTCGACTCCTAGGCTCGAGAGTTGAGCCGGCGGAACGACGACCTGGCCGACAGCCGAAGTAAGTACTTGGTTTTGTCTGTCTCCTGTGGGGGCGCGTCAGCGCACCCACTGGGTGTAGTCCCCGAGATTCGGGCCGACTGCTGCGCAGTCGGGTCGAATCTTTCTTGACGACTCTTTTCTTATTGATTTTTTTTCTTTTTCTTTGTCTTCAGGGGCCAACGCCGACTTGAGGAAGGAGCTTGGCGAAGCGAGAGCCGCCCTTTACACCAAAGAGGCCGAGTGCGCTGCCTTGGTCCAGGAACGGGATCGCCTGGCCAAGAAGCTGGCCGACCAAGAGGAAAGCCATAAAGTGGCCCTGCAGGCGGTGTGGGAAAGTGAAGCCACCTTGCTGGCGGAGTATGAGATGGAGGCGGCGAACTGGTCTAGAACCCGGCGAGCCCAGGACGAAGGCTTCGGCCGGATCGAGGACTTGATCGATGGTAAGTTGCCTTCCTCGGCCCTTCTCCTGCCCCTTGCCGCCTGGGTCTTTTAATTTATCTTGAGCTATTGCTTGTTGTTTCTTGCAGATTACTTCCCGGGCTACTCCGCCTTCGCCGCCCAAAGCATTGAGGCCCATCGCGAGGCGCGCCGGCAAGCGGGGGCCGACATCGCGCCGGATGCAAATCGAACCCTTGAGGAGCAGCTCCTGGCTGTCCAGGCACGGTTGCAGCCGGCTCATCGGATGCTTCGCCGGCTCCAACGTGCCGGGGCGCAAGTGCTGGCCGCCCTCTGGCCCGGCGAGACGATCCCCTGCACTCCAAGCCAAACTGCCGACTGGCTGGAAGTCGCAGTTGGTCGCTTCGAGGCTTGGAAAGTGTCAGCGGCCCGCCTCGGAGCCGGGCGGGCGTTGGAATTCGTTCGGGCTTGGTACCCAGGGCTGAGCCTGGACCAGCTGCGCACTTGGCGGATGGAGGCCGACGCGGAGCTGGAGGCGGTGAGGCCGGCTATCGCCCAGCGGGCTTCGACGATCGCTGAGTGCACCGACATCAGCGTTTTCGCACCCGAAATCGATGATGACGGTGTCGCTCAGCCGGAGGAGTGGTTCGGGCCGAACCCGGCGGTGGGCGAGGACTCGGCGGAGGAGATTGCCTCCAGCGACGAGGGTGAAGATGACGAAGACGAGGACGGCGGAGACGTCGAGCCAGCTGGTGGAACAACCAGCCGACCTCAGGCCGACCGTGCCTCCAGCAACGAGGCGCGTGGAAACGCGCCCTCTGCGGGAGGCGGCGACCAAGCCGAAGTTCGTCAGCCGACCGCTCCTTCAGCCGGCGCGACCATCCCCGCCAACCAGTCTGGCTTGTCGGCTGCTCCGCCAGCTTGACCTGCCATCTTTATCTTTCCTGCTTTGTTGTCTTTGAACAATCTTTTGTTAAGTTTTCGCAGTTCCACCCACTGGGGGTGTATCCAAACTATGTTGAATGCTGGCCTCTTGGAGGTCTTTTTATGTAAATATTATCATGTGCATGTTCGGTTTCCATTCACGTATGCTTGTTTATCCTTAGGCTTTTTCCTTTGCCGCCTTCCCTCTTTGGGGAGGCAAGTACTTGAGCTTTCTTGGATTAAAGTAAAGTGAATGGAAACCGGCCGGCCAGCTACTCTGGTAGCCAGTCGGCGGTGTGAGAAAAACCGGCTTTTGTTATGTTAGTCCGTTAGTCCCTAGCCGTTTTTTGTGTGAGCGGTCGTTCCTACCTTTAACTCCTGCCAGCCGGACAGCCGGTTCTTCGAACTGCGACTTTGGCAAGAGAAGGCTTGAGAGCCGGCACACTACTTGTCTGACTGCGGGTAGGACTTCTAACATAACTTCAGTCGGCCAGTCCCCGAGCCGACTAGTCAAACTCGGTGCCGGACGGAATAAGTAAATGATACGACAAGGTCATAAGCATGATATTTTTCATTCATAAATAAGGGATGGCAGTCCCCGAGCCCTCCTCGGGGAGCCTATTGTCTCGTACTTAATACAAAGGTTAGCGTGATATATACTGCCTTTCAACTATAAAATCTTCGAAGGAGGTTGGCGTTCCATGGCCGTTCCGACTCCTTGCCGGAGTCGTCTCTCTTGCGTGCCTTCGGCTTCTGTGCGTCGATCAGGTAGTAGGAGTCGTTGCCTAGAGCTCTGCTGATGACGAAAGGGCCTTCCCAAGGGGCTGAGAGCTTGTGCTGGCCGGCTGTTCGCTGAATCAGCCGGAGCACAAGGTCGCCCTCTTGGAAAGATCTTGGCCTGACCTTCCGGCTGTGGTAGCGGTGCAAACCCTGCTGGTAAATTGCAGACCGGCTGAGAGCTAACAGCCGACTTTCTTCCAGCAGGTCGACGCCGTCTTCTCGTGCTTCCTTGGCCTCCGCTTCCGTGTACATGGTTACTCGAGGCGAGTCGAATTCGATGTCAGTTGGGATGACCGCCTCGGCACCATACACAAGGAAGAAAGGGGTGAAGCCGGTTGACTTGTTTGGTGTAGTGCGCAGACTCCAGAGGACAGCCGGCAGCTCATCGAGCCAACAGCCGGCTGAGCGCTCCAGAGGTACAACCAGCCGGGGCTTGATGCCGGAGAGGATGAGGCCGTTGGCTCACTCGACCTGGTCGTTTGACTGCGGGTGGGCGACGGATGCTAAGTCCAGCCGGATACCTTGGGCTGCGCAGAAACGTGCCAAGGCTCCTTTGGAGAAATTCGTGCCATTGTCGGTGATGATGCTGTGCGGCACGCCGTACCGAGTTGTTATGTCCGCGATGAACGTCACGGCAGTCGGCCCATTCAACTTCTTGATCGGCTTCGCCTCGACCCACTTGGTGAATTTGTCCACGGCGACGAGCAAATGCGTCATGCCGCCGCGTGCCGTCTTGAATGGGCCCACCATGTCCAGTCCCCAAACGGAAAAGGGCCAAGTGAGGGGAATGGTCTTGAGTGCCGAAGCCGGCATGTGTTGCTTGGAGCTGAAGAGCTGGCATCCCTTGCAATGCTTGACTAATTCTTTGGCGTCGTCCAAAGCAGTCGGCCAGAAGAAACCATGGAGGAAGGCTTTAGCGACAAGTGATCTTGAGGCCACATGGTGGCCGCATTCTCCTTGGTGAATGTCTGCGAGGATTGCAATGCCCTTCTCTTTCTCGACGCACCGTTGGAGGATTCCAGTGACGCTGCGCTTGAGTAGTTCTCTGTTGACGATTGTGTACGCTCCGGCTCAACGCTGGACTTGTCTTGCTTCTATTTCGTCAGCCGGCAGGTCTTGGTTTACTAGGAAGTTGAGGATGGACTGAGCCCATGATGGAGCCGCGACTTCTTCTACTGCCAAAGTGGCTACCGCCACCCGGGTGGGCGGGCTGGGCGGTGAGGTGCTAGAGTCAGCCGCTGGCTGTAGTGCTGGTGCAGTCCCTGGGCCGGCTACCACAGTCCCCGAGCCGGCTGCCGAAGTCCCCGGGCCGGTTACCGCAGTCCCCGGGCCGGCTGCCGAAGTTCCCGAGCCGGCTGCCAAAGTCCCCGAGCTGGCTACGGGGGTCTTGGGGTCGGCTACTTGATTCTTCGAGCCGGACCTGGCCGCATCGGGGTCAGGCGGCACGAAGATGGAATCGGATTCCGGAGACGGCTTGATAGACGGCTTGAGGAGGCGTTGTAGAGCGACGCTGGTTGGAATTGCTTGCCGAGTGGAGCCTATTCGAGCCAGGGCATCGGCTGGCTCGTTGTCGGCTCGTGGTACATGGAGGAACTCGCATCCTTCAAAGTATCCGCTGAGTTGTTGGACCAGGAAACGGTAGCTCGCCATATTCGCGTCCTTGGCGTCCCAGTCACCGGATGATTGCTGGACTACCAGGTCCGAGTCGCCATAACATTGGATCCGGCGAATGCCAAGTTCTTTGGCAAGCCGGAGCCCATGTATGAGCGCCTCGTACTCGGCCACATTGTTGGAGGCGGCAAAGTGGATTTGTAGCATGTATCTGAGCTTGTCGCCTTTGGGAGAGGTAAGGACGATGCCGGCTCCCAAGCCGGTGCGCATCTTGGACCGGTCGAAGTGCATGCGCCAATGGGTGGAGTCGGGAGCCGGCGGCAGGTACTGGGTCTCGGCCCAGTCGACGAGGAAGTCGGCCAGTGCTTGGGACTTGATGGCAGTGCGGGGCTGGTAGAAGATCGTGTACGGGGCCAGCTCGATGGCCCATTTCGCCACCCGCCGAATGCATCCCGGCTGCCTATGATCTCGGCTAGCGGGGCAGTGCATACGACCGTGACGGGATGCTCTTGAAAGTAGGGCTTCAGCTTCTTGGCGGTGAAGTACACGCCGTAACACATCTTTTGGTAGTGCGGGTAGTTCTGCTTTGAGGCGGACATCACCTCGCTCAAATAATACACCGGCCTCTGGACCGGCTGGGCTCGGCCTTCTTCCGGGCGCTGGACTACGATGACGGTGCTGACCACCCGGCTGGTTGCAGTGATGTAAAGGAGCATGGGCTCTTTCTCGGTCGGCGCCGCGAGGACAGGCGGCGTGGCCAGCATCTTCTTCAGCTCGTGAAAAGCTTGGTCGGCCTGGTCGTTCCACTCGAAGTGAGTGCTCTTCTTCATGAGGCGGTAGAGGGGGAGAGCTTTCTCTTCGAGCCGGCTCATGAAGCGGTTCAAGGAGGCCAAGCTCCCGGTGAACTTCTGAATGTCTCGAAGCTTGGTAGGGATCGCCATTCTCTCGATGGCCTTGATCTTTGCCGGGTTGCATTCGATGCCGCGTTCGGAGACCAGGAAGCCTAGGAGCTGGCCGGCTGGCACCCCGAACACGCATTTCTCGGGGTTAAGCTTGATTTGGAACCGGCGCAGGTTCTCAAATGTTTCCTTGAGGTCTTCCAGCAAGGTGCCACGCTTCTCCGTCTTCACCATGATGTCGTCCACGTAAACGTGAGCATTCCTGCCGAGCTGCTTGAGGAGGCACTTCTGCATGCAACGCTGAAAGGTGGCACCGGCATTTCTCAAGCCGAATGTCATAGTCAGGTAGCAGAAGGCTCCGAACGGCGTGATGAAGTCGGTCTTCAGGTGGTCGTCCGGGTCTAGCATTATCTGGTGATATCCGGAGTAAGCATCCAAAAAACTCAATAGCTCGCATCCGGCCGTGGAGTCTATCACCTGGTCAATCCTTGGCAGGGCAAAAGGATCTTTGGGGCAAGCCTTGTTGAGGCTTGTGTAGTCTATACACATGCGCCACTTGTTATTCTTCTTTAGCACAAGGACCGGGTTGGCGAGGCACTCTGGAAAGAAAACTTCCATGATAAAGCCGGCCGCCAAGAGCCGGGCTATCTCCTCCCCTACAATCCTACGTTTCTCCTCCGACAGTCGGCGAAGGGGTTGTCTGACTGGCTTCGCGCCTTCTCAAACATGTAGTTTGTGCTCGGCGAACTTCCTCGGAACACCCGGCATGTCCTTGGGGGACCACGCAAAGATGTCTCGATTCTCACGGAGGAAATCGGCGAGCTCGCCTTCCTATTTGCTGTTCAGGTTTGCCCCGATGACGGCAAACCTCTCTGGATGCTCGGGGTCAAGGGGTATCTTCTTCGTCTCCATGGCCGGCTGGAAAGCTCCTTGAGCATCATGCTCCTTGGGGTCGGGGGACACGGCCGACTGCTTGCCGGCTATGGCCACGACTCGGTCCAGCATCTTCTTCTCTTCGGCGATCACAAGGGACTCGGCCAGTCGGCTGCTAGCCGCTGCGCACTCAGAGGACTTCTTGTAGTCACCGGCTACGGTGATTACGCCTTTGGTGCTTGGTATCTTCATCTTGAGGTATGCATAGTGGGGAACCGCCATGAATTTGGCCAAGGCAGGTCGGCCCAGCAATGCATGGTAAGGGCTCTCCAGGTCCACCACTTCAAACTAGATCGCTTCCCGGCGGAAATGCTCCTTGTCCCCAAAAAGTACATCAATCTTGATTTTGCCAATGGGGGCGCAGGACAGGCCGGGTACGATGCCGTGGAACACTGTCCGAGTGGGCGTGAGCTGTTTGGTCTTGACGTTCAGCTTCTCCAGGGTGTCACGATACAGGATGTTGATGCTGCTCCCGCCGTCTATCAACACACGGGAGAAGCGGGCAGCGCGTCTGTCCGTCGCAAGGGTGGCTTCCAGGACCAGAGCATAAGAGCCGGGAGACGGCATCACCTCCGGATGGTCGGCCCGGCTCCAGCTGATGGGCTTTTCTGACCAATGCATGTGTCCAGCGGGGTTGGCAGCGACCACGCCAACTTCGTGGCGCTCTTGGCGTTTGCTGCGCCGGTCTTCGGGCTGGCTCGTAAAGACGATGTAGGTTGCTTGCTCATCAGGGAACTCGTCATGCACGGCTCCGACTGCGGGCCGAGCGGCCAGAGGCAACGGAGGTAGAGGCGGCGGGCCGGCAGGCGGAGGTGGCAAGAGCCCCTCGCCCTTAGAGATTCGGGTGAGCCAGTTGCACTTCCGGGTCGTGTGGTTGGACGGCTTCGCGCCGCTGTGGAACTTGCAAGGGGCGTCGAGGGTTTGCTCGTAGGAGAAGGCGGGCTGCCAAGCCGGCCTGCCGCCCTTGGGCTTCTTGGGCGCCGGTCGTTCTTCAGGCGGTGCATCTTCGACTGTGGCCACCTTCCGGCTGGCGGGAGGCGGCGCGGGGCCCTTGCGCTTGTTGTCGTTCGAGTTGGGGTGTCGGCCGGGTTCTCCAGCCGGCGTCTTGGGCGCCGGGTTGAGCACCTTTCCGGACGCGTCTACCCGAAGCTCGGTCTTCATCGAGGAGTCGGCGGTGGCGTACTTGTCCGCTATGTCCAAAAGCTCGTCGAGGGTAGCCGGCTCGTCGCAGAGGAGCTTGTGCTTGAGGAGGGTGCCTTCTCGGCATCCGGCTGTGAAGTATTCTATGGCTTGCACCTCGTGCACCCCTTCACAGGAGTTGTGGAGCTCGGCCCAACGCGTGAGGTAATCGCGAGTGGACTCGGCGGGGCCTTGTACGCACAAGGAGAGCTGTCTGGGCTTGGGAGCCCGCTTGTAGGTGCTGGTGAAGTTGCGGATGAAGGCTTCTGTGAAGTCTAGCCAGCTGTTGATGCTACGCGGCTTGAGGCTGTTGAGCCAGGTCCGCGCCGTGCCCTGCAGCATGAGGGGCACGTACTTCACGGCGACGCGCCGATTGCCGTTGGCTATGCTAACTGCGGTGGAGTAGTCGATCAACCAATCTTCTGGCTTCACGGAGCCGTTGTACTTGGGCGTGTCTCTTGGGAGCGAGCACCCTTTGGGAAAGGGCTCGTCGCGGATGCGGGGGCCAAAGCAAGGCGGGCCGACATCGTCTTCTTCTTCCAATGCCAGGGATCGCGCCAGGCGGTCGATCCGATGACGGGCGTCGTTCTCGCCGATTCCTTCACGGCGGCCCAGCCGGCCGCTGAGAGTCGGGTGCGCCACTGGCGGTGAGGCGGGATACCTCTCTCCACGGGGCGGAGGCGGAGGCGGGTCGCCCCGCCACTCCATGGCTCGGGGATGACCGTCTGCGTCCCGCTCGATGGAGATCCGGGTCCGGCTGCGGCTGGTAACCGGCTCCTTCTCGCGTCGCGCGCGGGTATTGCTCGTAGTCGGCGTACGGGACGTCGCGCCATGTTCTCGGCGCGGGGGAAGGCTTTCCGCGCGAGCGTCGGCTTCGTGCCGCTGCGCGGCGGCGTCAATCAATTGCTGGATGCGCCGGGTCATGTGGGGAAGGTCTTCGGCCTCCAGGCCGTCCAGCTCGTCTACGGCCGCCTGGGCGGCACGCAAGTTCTCGAGCGGAGTGGCATAGACCGGGCAGTCGACTCCCAGCGTGTCGGCGATGACGGCGCCGCGTTGCTTGACAAGGCCGGCCCGGCTTGGCCCGCCCGGGGCCGGCGTGCCGAAGGCGGCGCGGTCATCCTCGCGCTGGTAGGCCTCAGTGAGGCGTCTTACGGAGGCCAGCCTCCGGCCCTCCGCGAGGAGAGCGAGGCGGCGTGCCTCCAGTGCTTCGTCGTCGGCGTCGGCCGGGAGAGGAGCGGACAAGTCGTGGGCCGCCACGCGCGGGGCGTCGCGGGCGCTCTCGTCGGTCAGGCCGCCGTGGCCGACAACCATCACTTCGGCGGTGACAGCATCGCAGCCGTCGGCTCGAGGAAGCGGGTCGTTGTAGATCGCGACGTTGGTGGGGAAGGCGTCGTAGGAGGCCGTGTCGGAGTCGACAGGCATCGGGTCAGTGGAGCCAACCGACTCCAGGTCCGCAGCGGGCTCGCTGGAGACATGGAGCTGGCCGAGAAGGTTGGCGAGGCGGTCAATGCCCGCATCGGAGGCGAGCTCGTCGGAGATGAAGGTCTCGTCGGGGAGATCGGCGAGGCCGCTTGCCGCGCAGATGCTGGTGATGCCTTGCAGCGCGTCGTGGCAAGCGCCATCGGGCGTGCCGGGCTGGCGACGCTCGCTGGGGAGGAAGAGGGTTCCCGTCCAGAACAGGTCTCCGGACGACGGTGCGCCTGGCCCCACGGTGGGCGCCAAATGTCGGGTGGTGGGTGTGACATATGCCAACGGGTGGCTTATCTTTGTGGGAACCAGTAAGACATCGCCGGTGCCTGGAAGCGGGATGAGGCGAAGACATGCATGCCGGCGGATCTTACCCAGCTTCGGGGCTCTCCGAGGAGATAACACCCCTACTGCTGCTCTGCGGGGTCTCCGCATGCTCACTCGATGAATCAAGTAGCTACACAACGCTCCTTGAGCTATTTTGTGGGGGGAGGAGGAAGAAAGGGCACGGCTAGCCTGCTTCTTCTCCTTGCGTGGAGTCTAGAACTAGCAGGGGGTCCAACCCTTTGCATGGGTGCTCCGGGGGGTTTATATAGGCGTACCCCCCGGGGGTACAATGGTAATCCGGCTGGGCGAGGGGCCCAGCCGTCTGTGACTGCGCTCGCCGGCCTCTGCGCCGGCTGCTGGGGCCCGCCGACTGGTGGGTCCCGCCGGCTGTCAACTCCTTGGTCGACAGGTAGGCCCCACTGTCCGGGGCCAGGTCGGCGGCTGGTCACTATAGCTTCATCTTGTTGACGTGAGCTTCATCGTGGTAAGCGCGGCCACAGTACCGCCGCCTGTCGGACGATCGCTGTAGCCTTACCGCGTCTTGCCTCCTTAATGGGGCGTCTTCTTCGAGGGAGGCGGCAAGCCGGCTGCGGGGAGCCGGCTCTGTCTTGGGCCGGCTGGTTGGAAGCGTGGCCGCCTTCGGCCGTCTCTCTGCGCAAAGGGGCCCACTGCCTGTGGGCCGCGCTGGCGGCCCGTCGTGGGTGAGGCCAGGGTCAACATAGAAACAGTGCTGCGCTGGACGGGTCATGCCTACCCCGTACGGCGCACTGTGCCAGGCGTGCCCCGGGATTCGAGGGTGGCAGGCTCTTCTGTAGCCACGCCCCGTCGCACCGCCGTTAGGTGGGTGCAAACTTTGTGGGTACGGTCTTGACTGCTTTACGAGGAGCCGGCTTCTTGGAGTCGGCCTTCTCATAGCCAGCTTCTTGGAGTCGGCCTTCTTATGAGGGCTAGAGCCGGACCGCCTTCCGAAAGCCGGCCTTGATCGCAGCCAGCTAGGGGAAGGCGGCCCCGCGTCTTGGATTCTTGAGAGCCAGGCGGGCTCGTAATTTTTTCAGAAGTGCCAGGGGAGGCCGGCTAGGCTACCCATGGCTATTTACTCCGACAATAGTATTGGATTTTCTTATAGACTCAATGTGATCTTGGATCACTAAAATAGAAAATGTAGAGTCTTGATCTTGAAGCTTGAGCCAATCCTTTGTCCTTAGCATCTTGAAGGGGTTCCACATCCTCTAGTCCATGCCACTCCATTGTTGAACTTATCTAAAACATACTAGGTAAAAGTGTTAGTCCAACAAGAGATATGTTGACATTAATTACCAAAACCACCCAGGGAGCACTTGTGCTTTCAATCTCCCCCTTTTTGGTAATTGATGACAACATACATCAAAGCTTTACATAAAGATATAGAGAATAGCAAGTAAAGCTTTGGAAAGACATGTAACATGCATAGGCTCCCCCTACATGTATGCAATCATGTGAATATTGAATATATGAGCATGTGAATGCGTAAACATGACAGAGTAAGCAATGTGTTACATGTATCTTGGCTATATGCATCAGAGCAAATGATGTGAATGTGAGAAATGTACCTTCATGCTCATGATTCCTTCTTCCAAACAGTATGTACATCAGCAAGAACTTCTCATTCACATGACTGTGATGCATATACTTACCTTGTGGTCTTGAGTTGGCTTAGAATGGGATGAACCTGCGCAAACAAGGTTAAATAACATAGATACACCTACTGAACAGAGCAAGCAAGAGAAACCACAAGAGAACCAAGACTGGGATGACATGTAGAGTGAGTACTAAGTACCACATTGGATATAGACATGTCCCCAAAGGTAAAGATATGCAATAAAATCAGAGATTTCCTTCCCTTAGATGTCTTGCTCCCCCTGAATCTGCTTGGGATATTGGGAGAAGATAGGGAACAGAAAATCAGAGCAACAAAAGAAGGAAACAACAGAGCTTGAGCTAAAGCAAGCAATCAAACATGTCTTTCCCCTCTTAAAGACATGTGACATCTCTCCTCTTGAACACCAAGCATCTGGGGTCTTTGATGATTTTACTTTCTCCTAGTTGAGAAACTCTCTCCCCCTGAGTATTCTCTCTTTCTCCCCCTATAGGAAGGATTAAGCTTTGATGTGATCTCTCTCTCCCCCTTTGACATCAATTTCCAAGAAGGGCTCTTCTGGACATGTGATACAAATGGGTTGGTCCTTGAGTCACAGAGCAAAGAAGCATGTCTAATATGATGCTGGTAGAGGACAAGAATCATTGAGTGGAGCTGGAGCAAACAGAAATCAGGAATACGTGGCAAGTTGGTTTTCCTGTGATGGAATCGGTGACTCCGAGTTGTGTGCTTCGGTTGCACCGAAAGATTTCGGTTGGGCCGAAGAGAACAAACCGGTGTGACCGAGTTCATCAGAGTGAAACCACTTGTCACCTCAGCTCACTAGACAAGTAAGATCTCACAAGGATATGCAAGGAATTAACTGAAAGATTTGCAATGAATTGGATGCAGAAAATGCAGAACAAAAAGGAAAGAAAAGAAACTAAAAGTTCTAGATGAAGTTTTTTTGAAAGGGGAAACAAATATGCAAATGCAAAAGCACGGAGAAACACTAGAGAACTTCATCTAGAAATGGTCGGTGACAAAGTCACCTATGTTAGAGTATATTGACTTAGGAGTCAAGTGAGAGCACTTGATCATAGGTCATACTCATCGTTTAAGCTCAAAATGGGGTTACCATTTTTCGTTTAAGCATCTTGATGTATTCACATCTTGTCGAGTTGCTTTGGCTCATGACTTGGAGTAAAGCTTCTCTAAGATGGAATAACATACCTTGGGTGGTGGTGTTGATCTTGATCATGTAGTTGAACTTGTGTGGGTTGCTCAAGGTTGATGTAGTTCATCAAGAGTGGGGAACACCACTTGGAGTTTGAGTCCATCTACCTACATGGGTTAGCTTTGCAAGGAAGAGCACTTGTGTATCCAAAATGACAATCATGAGACTCAACATAGAATTTGCCAAAGGATATGTTTGAATGGTTTCGTGCTTCCTTGTCTTCAACCACCATTGTGTAGAGACTTGGTGATGTAGAGATTGCTCAAGATGTGAGTGAGTTGCAATCTCATAGATTTAGATTCAACCAAGTACCTACATGGGTTAGATAACATGCAAGGTACAAATATATCCAAAACATATGAATAGCATCATAAGAGAAATATCAAGGATTAGTCATAGGCTCATGCCCCGCATGTATCAAATGGAGTTCCTACTCTAAGTTTGAAGCATCAATGATGTTCAATTCACCTCTCAACCTGCAAAACACTTTCTCATCAAGTGGTTTAGTGAATATATCCGCTAATTACTTATCGGTGCGAACATGCTTAAGGTTAATGTCCCCTTTTGCAACATGATCTCGAATGAAATGATGACGAACTTCAATATGCTTAGTTCGAGAATGTTGGACGGGATTGTGAGCAATCTTAATAGCACTTTCATTGTCACATAGCAATGGAACATGTTTCACATATATCCCATAATCTTTAAGAGTTTGGGTCATCCAAAGTAATTGAGCGCAACATGAACCAGCGGCAATGTATTCCGCTTCGGCGGTGGATAAGGATACCGAGTTTTGTTTCTTGGAAGACCAAGATACAAGAGATCTACCAAGGAATTGACAAGTACCCGAAGTGGATTTTCTATCAACTTTGTCTCCGGCATAGTCCGAATCGGAGTAGCCAACAAGATCAAAAGAGGACCTCTTAGGATACCAAATGCCAAAATTTGGTGTATGGATTAGGTATCTCACTATCCTTTTCACAGCCTTAAGATGACACTCTTTAGGAGCAGCTTGATATCGTGCACACATGCACACACTTAGCATAATATCGGGACGAGAGGCACATAGATATAACAATGAACCAATCATAGAGCAATAAACCTTTTGATCAACCGGTTCACCATCTTTGGTCAAATCAAGATGTCCACTAGTAGGCATGGGTGTAGTCATCCCTTTGCATTCTTGCATATTGAACTTCTTGAATAAGTCATTGGTGTACTTCGTTTGAGAGACAAAGGTACCTTCCTTAGTTTGCTTGATTTGCAAACCGAGAAAGAATTTGAGTTCACTCATCATAGACATCTCAAACTTCTCCGACATTAGCTTTCCAAACTTCTCACTAAAATGAGGGTTAGTTGAACCAAATATGATATCATCGACATAAATTTGGCACACAAATAGTTCTCCATTAACCCTTTAGTAAAAAGAGTAGAATCAATTTTACCAATTTCAAAGCCTTTTTCAATAAGGAACTTGGTCAAGCATTTATACCATGCTCTAGGAGCTTGTTTAAGACCATAAAGGGCTTTGTGAAGTTTGTAAACATGATTAGGTTTCTTAGGATTGATGAAGCTGGGAGGTTGCTTAACATAAACTTCCTCCTTGATTTTGCCATTTAGAAAAGCACTTTTAATGTCCATTTGGTACAAGGTGATATCATGGTGATTAGCATAAGCAAGTAAGATGCGAATGGACTCAAGTCTAGCAACGGGAGCATATGTCTCACCATAGTACATACCTTCAACTTGTGTGTAGCCTTGGGTGACGAGACGTGCTTTGTTGCGAACTACTTATCCATCTTCATCTTGCTTGTTGCGAAACACCCATTTGGTACCAATGATGTTGTGGTTGTTGCCGGGCTTCTCGACCAATGTCCACACTTGATTTCTCTCAAAGTTGTGTAGCTCTTCATGCATAGCATTTATCCAGTCCGGATCCTCTAATGCTTCTTCAACCTTCATAGGTTCAATGCTAGAGATGAATGAGTAATGTTCACAAAAGTTAGCTAAACGAGTTTTAGAGCGAGTGATTCTCCCGGTTTGGATATCATTGTAGATTTGCTCGACGGGATGATCCTTAGCAATTCTTGCTCGAATTCATGAAAGCTTTTGCTTGGGTCGGGGTGGAACATCCTCTTCATCTTGGCCTTCTTCTTGGCCTTCTTCATTGTTGACGTTGTCGTTCTCTTGTCGTGGTGGAGAAGGAGGTTGTTGATGTTCATCTTGGTGTGCTTCCTCGTTTTCGTCATCTTGGCGTGTCCCACTTGTGGATGCTTCCGTATCAACTCTTGGTTCACCTTGTCGTGAGGTAGAAGCTTCCACTTGGACGGACGAGGTACTCTCCTTCACTTCCGTTGGATGAATCTTGCCAATGGACAAGTCTTGAATTGCTTCCGAAGGGTCTTTGTCTCCTACATCATTTGGCAATTGCTCTACTTGCGAGCCGTTAGATTCATCAAACTTCACATCTACTGTCTCTTCAACCTTTCGGGTGAACTTGTTGTAGACACGATAAGTGTGAGAGTTTGAGCCATAACCAAGTAGGAAACCTTCATGAGATTTAGGAGCAAATTTAGAACGACGATGCTTATCAAGAATGTAGAACTTTGAGCCGAATACTCGAAAGTATCCAACTTGGGGTTTGTTACCGGTGAGGAGCTCGTATGCCGTCTTGCCGAGTAGCTTGTGAAGATACAAGCGATTTGTTACATGACAAGCTGTCTCAACCGCTTCCGCCCAAAAGTGCTTTGGCGTTTTGTACTCATCAAGCATCATTCTTGCCATCTCGATAAGAGTCCGGTTCTTCCTTTCAACAACTCCATTTTGTTGAGGTGTGTACGTAGCCGAGAACTCATGTGAAATTCCTTCTTCGTCAACAAAGGTGTCCACATTTGCGTTCTTGAACTCTGTTCCGTTGTCGCTCCGAACCTTCTTGATCTTCACGTCAAACTGATTTTGGGCCTTCCTAGCGAAGTTTTTGAAGATCTTTTGGACCTACGATTTGTCGTCAAGAAAGAACACCCACGTAAATCTTGAAAAATCATCAACTATGACTAGACCAAATGAGTTACCACCGAGACTCTTGTAGGCATTTGGACCAAAGAGATCCATGTGAAGTAGCTCGAGTGCTCTTCTTGTGGTCATGATGTTCTTTGCGTGGTGACTTCCTCCAACTTGTTTCCCTGCTTGACAAGCACTACAAAGTCTATCCTTGTCAAATATGACATGTTTTATTCCAAGGATATGATCACCTTTAATAAGCTTATCAAGATTTCGCATACCAACATGACCTAGTCTTCTATGCCACAACCAGCCTTTAGAAGATTTGGTAATTAAGCAAGTTCTAGGTTGAGCCTTTTTAGTGAAATCAACAATGTAAAGATCTCCTCTACGTATACCGATAAAGACCATTTTATGATTGTCTCTACGAAACACTTGGCAATCTACTTCAGTGAATAAGACATTGAAACCGAAATCCACAAGTCTAGAAACTGAAAGTAAATTGTATCCAAGGGATTCAACGAGCATGACATTTTGTATGGAGCTATCATGAGAGATGGCCACCTTACCAAGGCCAACCACCTTACCCTTTGAATTATCACCAAAAGTGACATATTTTCGAGGGCCGTCGTTTTCAGCAAGCTCACGGAACATATCTTTATCTCCGGTCATATGATCAGTACATCCACTATTAAGGACCCATTCCTTTCCTCCAGCCATGTAGCCGCAAAGATTTGCCATAAGACCAAAGTGTCTCATCGCATCATCGAGATCATAGTCACTATCATCATCATCATCATCATCATCATCCTCATCCGAGTATTCATGTTCAACATCATCTTGTGATTAATCAATTCCTGGAGAGGGCAATTCATTAGATAAATGATCATTTCTATAGTTATCTTTATGAATTCTAATAGCTCTGGAAATGATATTGCTAATGATTCCAACATCTCCTTTGGCACTCGTAAGATTAGTAAGCTCAAATAAGCAGTCACCAAATTTGGGATAATTGGAACTCATCTTAATCAAAGCAATAGACTTATGGAGGATTTTATCTAGATCTTTCAAGGAGTAATTAGGAAAGAGTTCCTCAAGAAATTTCCATATGGTGTAGGCACACTGGAGAGTAGGCAAACATCTAATCAAGTTTCTAGGCAAGCCTCTAATGATGAGCTCAACAGTTCTAAGATTGCGAATCATGTCAATATCTTCATCTAGGGTAGGGTGCAAAGGATCAACATGAGGTGCACAAGGGCTAGTAATGTACTTGTTCAAATGATATTCATTGAAAATCTCAAGCATTTCATTTTTCCACTCATGAAAATACTCTCCATCAAGAATAGTCACTCTATGTCTAAGACTCCCCAAAGTAGGCACATCCATCTTCCTCCAATGGTGTTTAAACCAAGGCAATGGAGACCAAAGCTCTGATACCAATTAAAGGATCGAGAAGAGGTGTCTAAGGGGGGGGGGGTGATTAGACACTGAGTGCCAAAAGTTGCAGTTTTTAATATTCTTAAGTTTAAGTGGAGCTTAATCACACGTTTAACAAACACAATACATATCAAGCAAGCATGCAATGAGTATATGAGCAGCGGAAAGTAAAGCATGCAACTTGCAAGAATGTAAAGAGAAGGGTTTGGAGTATTCAAACGCAATTGGAGACACGGATGTTTTTGTCGTGGTTCTGATAGGTGGTGCTATCATACATCCACGTTGATGGAGACTTCAACCCACGGAGGGTAACGGTTGCGCGAGTCCACGGAGGGCTCCACCCATGAAGTGTCCACGAAGAAGCAACCTTGTCTATTCCATCACGGCCGTCGCCCACGAAGGACTTGCCTCACTAGCGGTAGATCTTCACGAAGTAGGCGATCTCCTTGCCCTTACAAACTCCTTGGTTCAACTCCACAATCTTTGTCGGAGGCTCCCAAGTGACACCTAGCCAATCTAGGAGACACCACTCTCCAAGAAGTAACAAATGGTGTGTTGATGATGAACTCCTTGCTCTTGTGCTTCAAATGATAGTCTCCCCAACACTCAACTCTCTCTCACAGGATTTGGATTTGGTGGAAAGAAGATTTGGGTGGAAAGCAACTTGGGGAAGGCTAGAGATCAAGATTCATATGGTTGGAGTGGAATATCTTGACCTCAACACAAGTGTAGGTGGTTCTCAGAAAATGTGTATTGGAAGTGTAGGTATGTTCTGATGGCTCTCTCCTCGAATGAAGAGTGGGTGGAGGGGTATATATAGCCTCCACACATAATCTAACTATTACACACAATTTGCCAAACTTGGTGGGACCGAATGGTTAAACTCGGTCAGACCGATTCAACAAACCTAGTGACCGTTAGGATTTTTGGTGGGACTGAGACGCAACTCAGTAGGACCGATATGGTTAGGGTTAGGGCATAACGTAATCTCGGTGTGACTGATTACACAAACTCGGTGGGACCGATTTTGGTAATCAGCTAACCAGAGAGTTGGTCAGGCAAACTCGGTGAGACCGATTACACAAACTCGGTGGGACCGATTTTGGTAATAAGCTAACCAGAGGGTTTGCATTGTAATCTCGGTAGTACCGATTGCTCAAACTCGGTGAGACCGATTTTGGTACTGGACATACACAAAGAGATTACAATCCCATCTCGGTGAGACCGAGATCCCTATCGGTGAAACCGATTTGCTAGGGTTTGTGGCAGTGGCTATGACATCTTAAACTCGGTGGCGCCGGATAGAAAGAATCGGTGGGGCTGAGTTTGACTTTTGGTTTAGGTCATATGTGGATGTGGGAAGGTAGTTGAGGGTTTTGGAGCATATCACTAAGCACTTTGAGCAAGCAAGCCATTAAGCAACACCTCATCCCCTCTTGATAGTATTGGCTTTTCCTATAGACTCTATGTGATCTTGGATCACTAAAATAGAAAATGTAGAGTCTTGATCTTGAAGCTTGAGCCAATCCTTTGTCCTTAGCATCTTGAAGGGGTTCCACATCCTCTAGTCCATGCCACTCCATTGTTGAACTTATCTGAAACATACTAGGTAAAAGTGTTAGTCCAACAAGAGATATGTTGACATTAATTACCAAAACCACCCAGGGAGCACTTGTGCTTTTCAGTCCATGTGAAGCAGCTCGAAGGAACGTGATGTCGTCATGATTGTCTTCGAGGGATGCTTGGCCCTCGTCATCTTTCCAGCTTCGCAGGCACCACACAGATGGTCCTTCTTGAACTTGACGCCCTCGATGCCTACGACATGCTTCTTCTTCGCGAGAGTGTACAAGTTCCTCATGCCAGCATGCCCTAGCCTCCGATGCCAGAGCCAGCACTCTGAAGCTTTTTCTAGAAGACATACGACCAATTGTGATCCTGCTGAGAAATCTACCATGTACAAATAGTCTTTCCAGTATTCTTCAAAGACTAGAGATTTGTCAGATTCCATAAGCACAATGCAACGATATTTTCAAAATATCACAATCATGTTCAAGTCACAAAGCATTGAGACAGACATTAAGTTGAAACCAAGGGATTCAACAAGCATCACTTTATCCATGTGCTGATCCTTTGAGATTGCAACTCTACCTAGACCCAATACCTTGCTTTTACCAGTGTCAACAAATGTAATGTGACTCTTGTCAGATGGTCGTAGGGTTGAGTCCATGAGAAGACTCCGATCACCAATCATGTGGTTAGTGCATCCACTGTCCATAATCCATTCAAAAGCCTTTGGTGTCGTATCCTACAGTGCAGTTTGGGGGATAGGCTTCACCAAGGGAAGTGTGAAGCATAAACATTTGTCGAACAAGCATATTATCAAAGTTCAGATCACGGTTAGGAAAAGTAGGATGTATGGCAAGGAATCGTGGGACAAAATACATAATAAGACCATTTGGGCATTTTATCTTGCGCCCCACAGGATGTTTAAGGTCCCCAGCATAAGCATCATACGCCTTTGATTTCAGGCTGGAGACCTTTCCCTGCAAAAGAGAGTTAATTTTTCTTAGCCACCCACATCCTCAGGGGTGGCTTCGAAGCAATAAGTCTAAGTGCAGTATCTAAGAAATTTGGCTTTGGAGCCCTAGCAAATATCCTTGCTGGAGGTGAATAATACTCATAAGAGTAAGCAGAGTAGTTCTTGGTCTTATGAACATGGCGGTTTGATGAAATGCGCTCATATTCATAGGCCTGAGTATGGTTTCCCTGCAAAACATTGGTGTTAGGGTGACTCTGGTGAGTCCTCTGTCTGTATGAAGCCTTTGGACCATATGAATCCTTTGGTCTGGGGTTTGTCTTCTTCCCAGGTGGTGTCATGTTGACATTCACCTGAAGATTTTCAAGAAAACTCTTGGGCACCCAGATCTTCTTCAAAGGGGTCCATTCCTGCAGTTAGTACCAATATACCTGGCAAACACTTCACTGTTTTGATTCTTAAACAGTTTATAGTTTGCATCAAAGGAGTCATCAATGATAATAGGGTTAGCACAAGTGAAGCTAGATAAGGTAGATGGATCCACTGAAGGTCCCTTTGCAGCAACCCATGAGGTTTTGGGGTACTTCTCAGGCTTCCATTAGGAACCATCAACATTCATTTTCCTCTCGAACCCTACACCTTCTTTCCTAGGATTTTGGTTCAGAATCTGTTTCTTGAGGACATCACATAGTGTCTGATGCCCTTTGAGACTTTTGTACATTCCTGTCTCAAGAAATGTCTTCAACCTGGCATTCTCATCAGCAATAGTAGTGGTATCCTCAGCAGAGGGGTTAGTTACCACATCAGCAGTTGAAGATATTGCAATAGTAGCAACAGTAGAACATCCAACAATAGAGACAACATTATCACGCTCAAGACATTTTAGACATGGTGGTTCAAATCCTTCCTGAGCGGGACTGATCTGTTGAGCGCGGAGTGACTCGTTCTCCTTTTGAAGATCTTCATGAGCTGATCTCAAGTTCTCAAGCTCTTGCTTCCTTTGAAGATAATCATAGGAGAGCTTTTCATGAGTAGTTGATAGCGTTTCATGACGACTTTCAAGTTCTTCGTACTTAACATGAAGAAATTTAATGTCATCAATTAAGGACTGAGATCGGGTCATTTCCGCGTCCAGCAGGTCATCGCTTTTGTCTAGCAATTTTTGAATATATTCCATAGCATTATGTTGCTCAGTTGCAATTTTAGCAAGTGTTTTGTAGCTAGGTTTAGATTCACATTCAGAGTCATCTTCACTTGATGTTTGAAAGTAAGCATCGCGTGAGTTTACCTTGGCACCACATGCCATGAAGCAGTAGGTGGGAGCAGAGTCATCCTCATCATGAGCATCAGCGTTGGTGTCGAGGCCATTGTCTTCAGTGTTGAAGATGGACTTGGCGACGTATGCTGAAGCTAGAGCCAGGCTTGCCACACCTGAATCAGATTCCTCTTCAGACTCCACCTCCGCCTCCTCAGATGCAGACTCCTCCTCTGAATCCATCTCCTTACCAACAAATGCACGAGCCTTGCTGGATGATCTCTTCTTGTGTGATGAAGACTTCGACGAAGACTTGGAAGAAGGCTTTGAGGGTTTCTTCTTCTTCTTGTCATCAGAATCATATTCCTTGCTATTCTTCTTCTTGTTGTTCTCATTGTCCCATTGAGGACATTCAAAGATGTAGTGACCAGGTTTCTTGCACTTGTGGCACGTTCTCTTCTTGTAGTCACGGGAGGAAGCTTCATCATTTCTTGAGCTGGGTCTTGAAGACTGTCTGAAGCCTTTCTTCTTGGTGAACCTCTGGAACTTCTTCACTAGCATGGAAAGTTCCTTTCCAATGTCTTCAGGATCCTCAGAACTACAGTCAGATTCTTCTTCAGATGAGGAAACAACCTTTGCCTTCAAAGCGCGAGTTCAGCCATAGTTGGGACCATAGATATCTCTTTTCTTAGATTGCTGAAACTCATGTGTGTTGAGCCTCTCAAGTATGTCAGACGGATCAAGAGTCTTGAAGTCAGGTCGTTCTTGAATCATCAGGGCCAGTGTGTCGAATGAGCTGTCAAGCGATCTCAGAAGTGTTTTGACGATTTCATGCTTGGTGATTTCAGTGGCGTCGAGTGCATGAGCTCATTTGTGATATCAGTGAGGCGATCGAATGTGAGCTGGACATTCTCATTGTCATTTCTCTTGAAGCAGTAGAAGAGGTTGCGGAGAACACTAATCCTTGAGTCTCTCTAGGTTGAGATGCCTTCGTTGACCTTGGAGAGCCAGTCCTAGACTAGCTTCGCAGTTTCCAGAGCACTCACACGGCCATACTGTCCTTTGGTCAGATGACCATAGATGATATTCTTGGCAGTCGAGTCCAGTTGAATGAACCTCTTGACATCAGCAGTAGTGACACCTTCACCGACCTTGGGAACACCGTTCTGGACGACATACTAGAGGTCGATGTCAATTGCTTCAAGATGCATGCGCATCTTATTCTTTCAGTAGTGGTAATCAGTGCCATCGAAGATAGGGCACGCAGTGGAGACTTTGATTATCCCTGCAGTCGACATAGCTAAAACTCCAGGTGGTTAAACTGAATCACACAGAACAAGGGAGCACCTTGCTCTGATACCAATTGAAAGTGCTAGTTATCGACTAGAGGGGGGGTGAATAGGTGATTTTTATGAAAGTCTTCAAAACATAAGGGCTTTGAAGACAAACAACACAAATGAACATATTGATATGCAGCGGAAGGTAGACTACACTAGACAAGCCATAGTCAAGTAAGCAATGAAGTGAAAGCACGAAGACTATCAGCAGCTAGGTAGTATGGATCAGGATGGAAGATAGTACGAAGCCAAACAACAATAGTCTTCACACATTGAAGTCAATCAAATCATGCAAGCAGGCAATGACTTCACGAAGACAAACTGTAAGTAAAGAGAGGTAAAGGATAGAACCAGTTGCTTGGTGAGGACAAGGATTTGTTGGACCAGTTCCAGTTGCTATGACAACTGTACGTCTGGTTAGGGAGGCTGAGATTCAACTTAGAAGACCGTGTCTTCACCTTATTCCCCTTCAGTTAAGGACACACAGTCCTCGCCCAATCACTCTGGTAAGTCTTCAAGGTAGACTTCCAAACCTTCACAGACTTCGTTCACCGGCAATCCACAGTGACTCTTGGATGCTCAGAATGTGATGCCTAATCAGCTGGAGGATTCACAGTCCTCAAGTGTAACAAGTCTTCAGATCACGCAAACAGAAAGACTTCAGTGATGCCTAACACTCTTTGGCTCTGGGTGTTAGGGCTTTGTCCTCGCATGGATTTCTCTCTCAAATGCTTTGGAGGTGGGTTGCTCTCAAAATGACAAAAGCCGTGCACTAACTCTGAGCAGCGACCAATTTATGGTGTAGGGGGTGGGCTATTTATAGCTAGGAGGCAACCTGTCCTGATTTGTCCAAAATGACCCTGGGTCACTAAGGATCTGACACGTGTCCAACAGTCAGATTTCAAACACACGCGGCAGCTTGACTTAGGCTACAAGTAAAGCTGACTCATCCAGCTCTGGATAAGATTTGCTCTCATTGTCTTCGCTCGAAGACATAGGATTTTGTTTAACATCACATCTGTCACTCTGACTTTGTTCACTTGGACCCCACTTAATAGTACGGTCGTTCCTATGACATAACAAAGAAGAAAAGGAAACTACAAAACAACTATGTCTTCGTACTCCATAGTCTTCACGTGAATGTCTTCTCAAGTCATAATCTTCGTTGTGAATATCTTCACAGACCACCATTGTCTTCCATATCTTCACACATTTTAGGGGTCATCTCTGGTAGGTAAACTGAATCAGTGAGGGACTACTACCTGTGTTATCCTGCAATTCTCACAAACACATTAGTCCCTCAACCAAGTTTGTCGTCAATACTCCAAAACCAACTAGGGGTGGCACTAGATGCACTTACATATACAGTATTCTAATCATATCATAAACATGCAAAATTCTCACCATATCATACACATAATAGTCTCATCATATCATCCAACAAAAATCATGTCGTCACATCATAATCACGATATAGCTATAGAAGTTGCATGTGACATGTCTCATCATACATAATGTTGTACTTCTTGAGGCGTCGGTTCGTATCCCTCTCTCGCACTAGCGTGAACCTAAACTAACTACTGGTTGTCGCTCCGAAACCGGAAACCGGTACACTTGGGCCTAACACTCGGGCCACTTATCGTATACTCCTGGCGTAGCACTTCTTCATCATCGATGATCTATGCACCTGCATCGTCACATGAGTCGATGATATGCAACATATATAGTTTAGCAACAGAAAGAGACAGACTTGGCAAAAATAGAAGCAACATATCATAAGCATAAATAACAAAGTTCATCATACCCAAAATGCCCTAACTAGAGTGATCTTTGCTAGTTGAGGAGGACGGTTTAATTACATTTCAAATAAAGTTTCGTCGTGCATAACTCAAAGTTTCATCATTTAGGAAGTATGGACTAAACAGACACATTGTCATATATCGACAATCACTCCAACATGTAGTGCCATCCATCCAAGTCAGGGAGATAGTCCTCGAGCTTAGTGAAGGGCTTCAGGTCAAGACGCTGAGCGGCTACGCGTGTTCGGACATCTCCCGCGACATTTGCCCTTTGTCGTAGAACATCCCTGTTTTTTCGAGGACCTCTTCATGATCATTTGGGCAAGTTCACGCTGGATGTGATAGAACTCAGCTCGAAGTCAATGATCCTGGATATCTCCTGTGTTCTTTGCTCATTGCAGAATATGGGCATCGCCAGATGTAGGTGGCATGTGAAGGTTCTGCTGATCCCGTCTATACTCCAGCATGTGGTGTAGGACATAAAATCCATCACTAAGAATATCACTCGGTTGTTGGATGCAGCAGAAGTCGGTCTTATGGCCGAAGGCGGGCCTGCCATTCCTTGCCTTATTGGTCTTGATCTCTCCACCCCGTATGCCGTAGAAAAAGATAGCATTGTCGAGAACAGACTTGATGTGGGTGTAATCCTTTTTGTTCATGTTCTTCGACGAGTCCAAGTAAAGAGCGTGGGAGAATCGAGGGTAAAGGATGATGAGGACGGTGCGTTCGTGGCTGCGCAAAATAAGTACACCTCAAATTAATTAGCCTCCACCGTGCAAATGAATGATTGAAATCGAAGGAAGGATATCCGCTCAGATGACTTGCATGGAATGCTAAAGGCACGAGAATCATCTCCTTGTCCTTATTGGCGACCATGAAATCGACGATGTAGTCCCTCGCGTATTCACGGTGCTCTGCACAGACTGCCAAGAAGCCCTTGTGCATGAAGTATGGGTCAGTGACACAGATATAAGGTATCTGCTCAATCCCGATGATATAGTTCATTTACAAGGCAAAAGGGCGGACAAATGTAAAATCCAGCTTTTTCAAGTGAAACATGTCGAAGATGTAATCGAATCGAAGGAAGAACTTCTTCGCGGGGAATGTGTCGACGTACAACCTTTGTCACGGCACGTTAACCACGTAGAGTGGGTACCCTGGATTTTCTGAGGCGATTGGGTTTTTCTCTCTCTACAGCACATCGTCATGAAGTCTCCTTGGATCGCCGCCATGTATGGCCTCTACCGTTGCCTTAGGTAGGATTGGTTCACCGGGGATATGGTATTTCACCGCACCGGGGACAGGTATACGGTCTTGAACCCGAGGCTGCGAAGGCGGCTGGATCATAGCAGCAGCTTCATTGTTGCCTTTCCTCGCTCTCTTCCTATGCTTCTTTGGTACTTGAAGGTCGTATATAATACATTCAGCCTCCTGAGGCGGCAATTCAGGCACCAACTCATGACGCTCAAACCCTGAGTAATCATACTGCTCAGCCATCAATCCTCTGTCATCATAGGTGCCAGTATTGAGATACTATAGAGTGTCATCCTCATCCTCATCCTCATCCTCATCCTCATCTATGGCATCAATATCATACATTGCTTCTTCGACAGCGGTGACATCATCAATGATTAATGGAGCCTCTTCCTCACCCCATCTGCTATCACCCGGCATGACAGGCGATGCTAAGTGGGTAGGTGGGGTGTTGATGTTCATACCTTGCTGAGGTTGTGTGGTCGTGGGTGTGCTCCCGGCCACCTCCAGATGAAGCAGACTCTTTGGCCACAACAGGACCCACCTCTTGCAATCACCAAGTCACCGTGGGGTCTCATCGTCATCTCCCCCTAGTAGTACCGGAGGAGCCAAATTCCTATGGCCCGTTTTGACACTGGCCACAGAAACCTTGAAGACGTCAGGGGGGATCGGCCGGCTGTGGAACAATTGTTCCTCCGGCTTCATTATCGTCACCTTCCCCACGTCCACCTTCTGGCCGCTTATGGTGTACAATATGGTGCACAGGGTTACATCGGCCTGCAAAGACATGTCTGTGACGTGAGACATCCGAAAGGCAACGAAAACATGAGATTATACATCTATTGAAGAGGGTCGGTGTGACAGGTACCGTGAGGGCGTCGAGCTCAGCCAAAGGCGAAGCACCGTCGAGCATGTCTGAGATGGAGGACGGGCTACTATGAGCAGGTGCGGGAGCAGGTGTTGGTGCAGGTGCGGGAGCAGGTGCTGGTGCAACGCTAGTCGAGCTGCTACCTGATGTCTACCACACAACCTTCTTCTTGTAGACGTTGTTGGGCCTCCAAGTGCAGAGGTTTGTAGGACAGTAGCAAATTTCCCTCAGGTGGATGACCTAAGGTTTATCAATCCGTAGGAGGCGTAGGATGAAGATGGTCTCTCTCAAGCAACCCTGCAACCAAATAACAAAGAGTCTCTTGTGTCTCCAACACTCCAATACAATGGTAAATTGTATAGGTGCACTAGTTCGGCGAAGAGATGGTGATACAAGTGGTATATGGATGGTAGATAAAGGTTTTTGTAATCTGAAAATATAAAAACAGCAAGGTAACTAATGATAAAACTGAGCGTAAACGGTATTGCAATGCGTTGAAACAAGGCCTAGGGTTCATACTTTCACTAGTGCAAGTTCTCTCAACAATAATAACATAATTGGATCACATAACTATCCCTCAACATGCAACAAAGAGTCACTCCAGAGTCACTAATAGGAGAGAACAAACGAAGAGATTATGGTAGGGTACCAAACCACCTCAAAGTTATTCTTTCCAATCAATCCGTTGGGCTATTCCTATAAGTGTCACAAACATCCCTAGAGTTCGTACTAGAATAACACCTTAAGACACAAATCAACCAAAACCCTAATGCCACCTAGATACTCCAATGTCACCTCAAGTATCCGTGGGTATGATTATACGATATGCATCACACAATCTCCGATTCATCTATTCAACCAACACATAGAACCTCAAAGAGTGCCCCAAAGTTCCTACCGGAGAATCACGATGAAAACGTGTGCCAACCCCTATGGATAGGTTCATGGGCATAACCCGCAAGTTGATCACCAAAACATACATCAAGTGAATCACGTGATATCCCATTGTCACCACAGATACGCACGGCAAGACATACATCAAGTGTTCTCAAATATTTAAAGACTCAATATGATAAGATAACTTCAAAGGGGAAACTCAATCCATTACAAGAGAGTAGAAGGGGAGAAAACATCATAAGATCCAACTATAATAGAAAAGCTGACGATACATCAAGATCGTACCACCTCAAGAACACGAGAGAGAGAGAGAGAGAGATCAAACACATAGCTACTGGTACATACCCTCAGCCCTGAGGGAGAACTACTCCCTCCTCGTCATGGAGAGCACCGGGATGATGAAGATGGCCACCGGATAAGGATTCCCCCTCCGACAGGGTGCCGGAATGGGTCTAGATTGGTTTTCGGTGGCTGCGAAGGCTTCTGACGGCGGAACTCCCGATCTATTGTGCTCCCTGGTAGTTTTAGGGTATATGGATATATATAGGCGGAAGAAATACATCAGGGGAGCCACGAGGGGCCCAGGAGGGTGGAGGGCACGCCCCCTGCCTCGTGGCTCCCTCGTTTCTTTCGTGACGTGCACTCCAAGTCTATCGAATAGGTTTCCTTCCAAAAATAACTTCTCCAGAAGGTCTCATTCCGTTTTGACTCCGTTTGATATTCCTTTTCTTCGAAACACTAAAACAAGAGAAAAAACAGGAACTGACACTGGGCTCTAGGTCAATAGGTTAGTCCCAAAAATAATATAAAAGTGGATAATCAAGCGCAATAATGTCCAAAACAGAAGATAATATTGCATGGAGCAATCAAAAATTATAGATACATTGGAGACGTATCAGCATCCCCAAGCTTAATTCCTGCTCGTCCTCAAGTAGGTAAATGATAAAAACAGAATTTTTGATGCAGAGTGCTACTTGGCATAATTTCAATGTAATTCTTCTTAATTGTGGTATGAATATTCAGATCCGAAAGATTCAAGATAAAAGTTCATATTGACATAAAAGTAATAATACTTCAAGCATACTAACTAAGCAATTATGTCCTCTCAAAATAACATGGCCAAAGAAAGTTCATCCCTACAAAATCATATAGTTGAGGAGGCCCATTGTTGGAATATACAAGCCAAGTTCTATAATGAAAAATTCCCACTAGTATATTAAAGTGACAAAACAAAAGACTCTCTATCATGAAGATTATGGTGCTACTTTGAAACACAAGTGTGGCAAAGGAGAGTAGCATTGTCCCTTCTCTCTTTTTCTCTATTTTTTTGGCCTTCTCTTCCTTTTTATGGCCTTTCTCTCCCCCTTTTTTTTAATTCCTCACTTGGGACAATGCTCTAGAAAATGATGATCATCACATTTCTATTTATTTACAACTCAATTATTACAACTCGATGCTACAACAAAAGATGACTCTATATGAATGCCTCCGGCGATGTACCGGGATATGCAATGAACCAAGAGTGACATGTATGAAAGAATTATGAATGGTGGCTTTGCCACAAATACTATGTCAACTACATGATCATGCTAAGCAATATGACAATGATGAATGTGTCATGATAAATGGAATGGAGGAAAGTTGCATGGCAATATATCTCGGAATGGCTATGGAAATGCCATAATAGGTAGGTATGGTGGCTGTTTTGAGGAAGATATAAGGAGGTTTATGTGTGAAAGAGTGTATCATATCACGGGGTTTGGATGCACCGGCGAAGTTTGCACCAACTCTCAATGTGAGAAAGGGCAATGCACGATACCGAAGAGGCTAGCAATGATGGAAGGGTGAGAGTGCGTATAATCCATGGACTCAACATTAGTCATAAAGAACTCACATACTTATTGCAAAAATCTATAAGTCATCAAAAACCAAGCACTACGCGCATGCTCCTAGGGGGATAGATTGGTAGGAAAAGACCATCGCTTGTCCCCGACCGCCACTCATAAGGAGGACAATCAAAGAACACCTCATGTTTCAAATTTGTTACATAACGTTTACCATACGTGCATGCTACGGGACTTGCAAACTTCAACACAAGTATTTCTCAAATTCACAACTACTCAACTAGCACGACTTTAATATCACTACCTCCATATCTCAAAACAATCATCAATCATCAAACTTCTCTTAGTATTCAGCACACTCATAAGAAAGTTTTTACTATTCTTGGATGCCTAGCGTATTAGGATTATTTAAGCAAATTACCATGCTATTTAAGACTCTCAAAATAATATAAGTGGAGCACGATAATTCATCTATTTCTTCAAAGTAAAACCACCACCGTGCTCTAAAAAGATATAAGTGAATCACTAGAGCAAATGACAAACTACTTGAAAAGATATAAGTGAAGATCAATGAGTAGTCGAATAATTATGCAACTATGTGAAGACTCTCTAACATTTAAGAATTTCAGATCTCGGTATTTTATTCAAACAGCAAGAAAAACCTAACAAAATAAATTGACGCTCCAAGCAAAACACATATCATGTGGTGAATACAAATATAGCTCCAAGTAAAGTTACCGATGAACGAAGACGAAAGAGGGGATGCCTTCCGGGGCATCCCCAAGCTTAGGCTTTTGGTTGTCCTTGAATATTACCTTGGGGTGCCTTGGGCATCCCCAAGCTTAGGCTCTTGCCACTCCTTATTCCATAGTCCATCGAATCTTTACCCAAAACTTGAAAACTTCACAACACAAAACTTAACAGAAAACTCGTAAGCTCCGTTAGTGAAAGAAAACAAAACACCACTTCAAGATACTGTAATGAACTCATTATTTATTTATATTGGTGTTAAACCTACTTTATTACAACTTCTCTATGGTTTATAAACTCTTTTACTAGCCATAGATTCATCAAAATAAGTAAACAACACATGAAAAACAGAATCTGTCAAAAACAGAACAGTCTGTAGTAATCTGTAACTAATGCAAACTTATGGAACCCCAAAAATTCTAAAATAAATTTGTGGACGTGTGGAATTTATCTATTAATCATATGCAAAAATAATTAACTAAATATCACTCTCCAATAAATAATGGCAGCAATTCTCGTGAGCGCTAAAGTTTTTGTTTTCTTACAGCAAGATCAACAAGACTTTCCCCAAGTCTTCCCAACGGTTCTACTTGGCACAAACACTAATTAAAAACAAAAAACACAACCATAAAAGAGTATAGATTAATTATTTATTACTAAACAGGAACAAAAATCAAGGAACAAAAATAAAGTTGGGTTGCCTCCCAACAAGCGCTATCGTTTAACGCCCCTAGCTAGGCATGATGATTTCAATGAAGCTCACATAAAAGATAAGAATTGAAACATAAAGAGAGCATCATGAAGAATATGACTAGCACATTTAAGCCTAACCCACTTCCTACGCATAGGGATTTTGTGAGCAAACAACTTATGGGAACAAGAATCAACTTGCATAAGAAGGTAAAACAAGCATTACTTCATAACTTTAAGCACATAGAGGGAAAACTTGATATTATTGCAATTCCTACAAGCATATGTTCCTCCCTCATAATAATTTTCAGTAGCATCATGAATGAATTCAACAATATAACCAGCACCTAAAGCATTCTTTTCATGATCTACAAGCGTAGAAAAATTTACTACTCTCCACACAAGCAAAAAATTTCTCATTCGGGATAATGGGAGTATCATAAGAGACTTGAATACTATAAATTGTTTCCACATTAAAAGAGTAATGTTCATAGAAGGGGTACTCATAATCATGACAAGTTTTATAAATATAATCACTACTTTTTATAGCATATGTTTCATCACAATAATCATCATAAGTAGCAACTTTGTTCTCATCATAATCAATTGAAACCTCTTCCAAGATACTGGAATCATTACTAAATAAAGTCATGACCTCTCCAAATCCACTTTCATAAATATAATCATAATAAGTAGGAGGCATGCTATCATCATTATAAATTTGCATATCAAAACTTGGGAGACTAAAAATATCATCTTCATTAAACGTAGCATCCCCAAGCTTGGGATAAACATTAATGGCAACAAATATATTCTCAAAAACATCATCTTCATCAAGCATAGCATCCCCAAGCTTGGGCCTTTTCATATCATAAGCATAATCACTCTCATAATTAATAGTATGGATAGCACCAATAGTATAGCAATATCATATTCTTCCAAGCAAGTGCCAAAAAGATTTTCAAGATCATAAGAAGTATCATTATCTTCCACAATTATATTTTCATGAGGCACAATAGTAATAGGAGCAGCATTATTTGGGAGAGATATATTTTTACCTCTCTTCCTTTTTCTTTTCTTCTTCTTCACCACATCATGTGTGGGTTCAATCCTCCTTTTGGAGCTCCTTATTAATGAGATTGGTTGAATAGAAGGCTCCTCCTCGTTACCTGATTCATCATAAGAAGTATCAGGAGGGTATTGGGAAGTCTCTTCCATTTCATTAGTATTATCTTCATATTCTATATGTTTTCTTTTCTTTATGTAATTGGCAATATAAGGATTTTCAATGCAATTCACCACACAATACATATAAATTTCCTCTAGATCAAAACCAAGAAGTTTATAACGGGCAAATTCTGGAAGATGCTTAGTTATACATTTCATTTCTTCGTAACCCATAAGCAAACTAATTTCATTATAATGTGCAAGGGAAATAAAGTCATCAAAATTTTTGGACATGATTAGATCATGAAACAATTTGCATCGGGGAGCTAAATGACCTTGTTCATTGCAAAGTCCACAAGTACTGCCAAGAAAATTTAAATCTTCAGCACAAACATCTAGCCTTTCTTGCAACAATTTAGTTTCTAAGTGCTTATGCCTCTTGCAATATCTATCTTCCCTATTTGGTGTGTACTTGCAAACCCAATGCACTCCACAAAAATTGACATGTTTATAGGAGACATTTTCATCATAACTAGTGCAATCATCATTAGTACTATGGATATTCAAAGAGTTCATACAAACAACATCGCAATCATGCTCATCATTCAAAGATTTAGTGCCAAACATTTTAATGCATTCTTCTTCTAACACTTTGGCACAATTTTCCTTTCCATCATACTCACGAAAGATATTAAAAAGATGAAGCGTATGAGGCAAACTTAATTCCATTTTTATAGTTTATTTTATAGACTAAACTAGTGCTAAAACAAGAAACAAAAAGATTCGATTGCAAGATCTGAAGATATACATTCAAGCACTCACCTCCCCGGCAACGGCGCCAGAAAAGAGATTGATGTCTACTACACAACCTTCTTCTTGTAGAAGTTGTTGGGCCTCCAAGTGCAGAGGTTTGTAGGACATTAGCAAATTTCCCTCAAGTGGATGACCTAAGGTTTATTAATCCGTAGGAGGCGTAGGATGAAGATGGTCTCTCTCAAGAAACCCTGCAACCAAATAACAAAGAGTCTCTTGTGTCCCCAACACACCCAATACAATGGTAAATTGTATAGGTGCACTAGTTCGGCGAAGAGATGGTGATACAAGTGGTATATGGATGGTAGATAAAGGTTTTTGTAATCTGAAAATATAAAAACAGCAAGGTAACTAATGATAAAAGTGAGCGTAAACGGTATTGCAATGCGTTGAAACAAGGCCTAGGGTTCATACTTTCACTAGTGCGAGTTCTTTCAACAATAATAACATAATTGGATCACATAACTATCCCTCAACATGCAACAAAGAGTCACTCCAAAGTTACTAATAGCAGAGAACAAACAAAGAGATTATGGTAGGGTACGAAACCACCTCAAAGTTATTCTTTCCAATCAATCCGTTGGGATATTCCTATAAGTGTCGCAAACAGCCCTAGAGTTCTTACTAGAATAACACCTTAAGACACAAATCAACCAAAACCCTAATGTCACCTAGATACTCCAATGCCACCTCAAGTATTCGTGGGTATGATTATACGATATGCATCACACAATCTCAGATTCATCTATTCAACCAACAGATAGAACCTCAAAGAGTTCCCTAAAGTTCCTACCGGAGAATCACGACGAAAACGTGTGACAACCCCTATGCATAGGTTCATGGGCGGAACCCGCAAGTTGATCACCAAAACATACATCAAGTGAATCACATGATATACCATTGTCACCACAGATACGCACGGCAAGACATACATCAAGTGTTCTCAAATCTTTAAAGACTCAATCCGATAAGATAACTTCAAAGGGGAAACTCAATCCATTACAAGAGAGTAGAGGGGGGAGAAAACACCATAAGATCCAACTATAATAGCGAAGCTCGCGATACATCAAGATCGTACCACCTCAAAACACGAGAGAGAGATCAAACACATAGCTACTGGTACATACCCTCAGCCCCGAGGGAGAACTACTCCCTCCTCGTCATGGAGAGCACCGGGATGATGAAGATGGCCACCGGAGAAGGATTCCCCCTCCGGCAGGGTGCCAGAACGGGTCTAGATTGGTTTTCGGTGGCTACAGAAGCTTCTAACGGTGGAACTCCAGATCTATTGTGCTCCCCGATAGTTTTAGGGTATATGGGTATATATAGGCGGAAGAAATACATCAAGAGAGCCACGAGGGGCCCATGAGGGTGGAGGGCGCGCCCTAGGGGGGTGGGCGCGCCCCCTGCCTCGTGGCTCCCTCGTTTCTTTCCTGACGTGCACTCCAAGTCTATCGGGTAGTCTTCCTTCCAAAAATAACTTCTCCAGAAAGTTTCATTCCGTTTTGACTCCATTTGATATTCCTTTTCTTCGAAACACTGAAACAAGGGAAAAACAGGAACTGGCACTAGGCTCTGGGTCAATAGGTTTGTACCAAAAATAATATGAAAGTGGATAATCAAGCCCAATAATGTCCAAAACAGAAGATAATATAGCATGGAGCAATCAAAAATTATAGATACGTTGGAGACGTATCACTACCGAAGAAGTTGGCAAGGGGAAAGTCCACTGCATCATTATTTGGATTTTGCCTCCTCCAATTGACAATAGCCGGAAGCAACATACCATACGAAGCTGCAGTCTCCTGTTTTGCAGTAGCTACCGCTGTTGTGACCGTCTCGGTTGATTTCTTATCAACCGCAATCGCAACCTTCTTGTCGATGTTTTCTTCAGTTAACTGATACGTCTCCAATGTATCTATAATTTTTGATTGTTCCATGCTGTTATATTATCAATCTTGGATGTTTTATAATCATTTTATATCATTTTTTGGTACTAACCTATTGACATAGTGCCAAGTGTCAGTTGTTGTTTTTTCCATGTTTTTTACATCGCAGAAAATCAGTACCAAACGGAGTCCAAATTCCACAAAACTTTATGGAGATTTTTTATGGACCAGAAGACACCTAATGGGCCCTGGCTACTCCTGGGGAGTGCTCCGAGGAGAGAACAACCCACCAAGGCGCGCGAGGGGGCCCAGGCGCGCCCTGGTGGGCTGTGCCCACCTCGGGTGCCCCTCGGACCGCCTCTTTGCTCTATAAATACCCAATATTCCCAAAACCCTATGGGAGTTGACGAAATATTCATCCAACCGCCGCAGAGTCCAGAACCACCAGATCCAATCTAGACACCATCGCAGATGGGGTTCACCACCTCCATTGGTGCCTCTCCAATGATGCGTGAGTAGTACTTCGTAGACCTTCGGGTCCGTAGTTAGTAGCTAGATGGCTTCCTCTCTCTCTCTCTCTCTGAATTCTCAATACAATGGTCTCTTGGAGATCCATATGATGTAACTCTTTTGCGGTGTGTGTTTTGGGATCGATGAACTTTGAGTTTATGATCAGATCTATCTTTTTATATCCATGAAAGTATTTGAGTTTCTTTGATCTCTTTTATGCATGATCTCTTATAGCCTTGTATTTCTTCTCCGATATTTGGGTTTTGTTTGGCCAACTTGATCTATTTATGTTGCAATGGAAGAGGTGCTTTGTAGTGGGTTTGGTCTTACGGTGCTTGACCCCAGTGACAGATGGGGAACTGACACATATGTATCATTGCTACTAAGGATAAAATGATGGGGTCTATCTCTACATAGATAGATCTTGTCGACATCATGTTATCGTTCTTATTGCATTACTCTGTTTCTCCATGAACTTAATACACTAGATGCGTGCTGGATAGTGGTCAATGTGTGGAGTAATAGTAGTAGATGCAGGCAGGAGTCGGTCTACTAATCTTGGACGTGATGCCTATGTAATGATCATTGCGTGGATATTGTCATGATTATTTGAAGTTTTGTCAATTGCCCAACAGTTATTTGTTCACCCACCATTTGCTATTTTTCTCGAGAGAAGCCACTAGTGAAACCTACGGCCCCCGGGTCTCTTTCTCATATTATTTGTCTTTGCGATCTATTTTTCTTTGCTTTTATTTTCAGATCTATTAATCCCAAAAAATACAAAAATACTTTGCTGCACTTTATTTTATTTGCGATCTATTTATTCAATCTATTACAACTTTCTCCCGTCAATGCACAAATTTCTGGCGCCGTTACCCGAAAGGGATTGACAACCCCTTTAACATGTCGGGTTGCGAGTGGTTGTTATTTGTGTGCGGGGGCTGTTTACGTTGTGTTGCTTGGTTCTCCTACTGGTTCGATAACCTTGGTTTCATCTCTGAGGGAAATACCTACCATCGCTGTGCTGCATCATCCCTTCCTCTTTGGGGAAATACCGACGTAGCTTCAAGCGACATTAAAAGGAATTTTTGGCGCCGTTGCCAGGGAGGATCTTCGACATATACCAGGTTCCTAATCACAAATCTCTTCTCCTCACAATTTACATTATTTGTCATTTGTCCCTCGTTTTCCTCTTCCCCACTTCACAAAATTTTGCCGTTTTATTCGCCCTCTTTTTTTCGTTTGCTATTTTTCCGTTCTCTTAAACTCTCTTCTCTACCGCCATGACCGACCGTAGAGAAGCTCAGGGTTTTCTCCTAAGTTTCAATGCTTTGGATAACCCCTCTGTCCTCTCTAAGCTCATAGATAATGATGCTATGGAAAGACTTACCGGGGTTGCTAAGGAAAACTCTAATAATTTTGATGAAGATGATCCCGGAATTTTTTGTTATTTGCTTGATGAATCTTTGAAAGATGCTTGGGATAGGCTATTAATTCAAGCTAGCTATGTGCCCCAATATGAGATAGAGATATACTTGCAAAGTTTTTATGTTGGTCCACCTTCTTCCTTCAAGCAAGTTTTGGATTCTATATTTGAAAACAGTTTTCTTGAAGGGGATGGCGTTGATACTTATGAAAAGATGAAAGCCATATTTGGGCACCTCAAGGGAGAAAATATTGAATCAACTACCCTTATGTGATTTTATCAAAATGAAACAATTAAAGAGATGAAGGCTAGTTTAGATACAAATTTTCGCAACGTGCTTAATCTGTCTTCTGCTATCAATGGCCATGTGCTTTCACAAAATAGAAAATTAAATGCCATTGATAGAAAATTTTCCCTTTTCTTTCAAAAGGACAAGGATGACAAAACTTACATCCTTGCTTTATGCCTAGCTAAGGGCGTAAAACTATAGCGCTTGTTGGGAGGCAACCCAACAAATAAAATTTATTTTTGCTTTTTGCTTTCTGTTCTTAAGTGTTAGAACAATTATGCCACTGTTATGATTGAGTTTTATTATTTTAATTAGTGTTTGTGCCAAATAAAGCCTTTAGGATCTTCTTGGGTGATAGTTGTTTGATCTTGGTGAAAAACAGAAACTTTTGCGCTCACGAAGATAATTCTCATTTTTAACCAGAAAGCGATAAAATACCTATTCATATTCCAGTAGATCAATATGCAAATTGCTCAGACCGTCCTAATTTTTCAGAATTTTTGGAGTTACAGAAGTATTCGAAATAGTCAGATTGCTACAGACTGTTCTGTTTTGACAGATTCTGTTTTCTTTGCGTTGTGTGCTTATTTTGATGGCTCTATAGTTTTCTTTGATTAGTTTTTTGCTATTGAAAAGTTGGAATACAATAGATATAATGCAAGAACAAAATATGAATTGGTTTGATACAACACTTATATTAGTGATTTATTTTTCTTATACTAACGAATCTCACGAAGGTTTTGTTGAGTTTTGTGTGATTGAAATTTTCAAGTTTTGGGTTATCTTACGATGGATGAAGGAATAAGGAGTAAGAGCCTAAAATTGGGGATGCCCCAGCATCCCCCGCTATTATTCAAAAGAGAGCAAGCAACTAAGGGCCTCTTTGATTCACAGGATTGTCAAAATGAAGGAATAGGAAAAATGCAGGAATATGGTGACATGTCCCATAGTATCCTACAGGATTTGAAAGAATGTTTGATAGCATAGGAAAAAAAAGGAATTCTACAAAGAGGTTTGAGTGGATGGAAATTTTCCTCCAAAATGTAGTACAAATGGATAATATGGAAACATTCCTAAGGATGCCAATCCTATGAATCAAACGAGCATCACAGGAAAAATTCCTAAGGGTTTAAATCCTCCAAAAATCCTATGCAATTCCTTTGAATCAAAGGAGCCCTAATCTTGGGGATGCCCCCGAGTGGCATCCCCTCTTTCTTCTAACGACCATCGGTATTTTACTCAAAGCTATATTTTTATTCGTCACATACTATGTGTTTTGCTTGGAGCGTCTTGTATGGTATGAGTCTTTGCTTGTTTTATTTTGTGTTTTAAGTCTTGATTCCTTGCTGGACGCACCTATTTGAGAGAGCCAAAATTATGTCATGACTTGTTAGAATTGCTCTCTATGCTTCACTTAAATTTTTTATGATCTATGGACTTGCTCTAGTGCTTCACTTATATGTTTTTGAGCACGGTGTGCTTTAGTATTTTTGAAGAAATGCTCTCTTGCTTCACTTAGATTTATTTGAGAGTTAGTAAAATTTTCAAGAAAGTCTCTCTTGCTTCACTTAAATTAATTTGAGAGAAAGAAAAAAAATTATGCTCATGATCTTCACTGATATTTGTTTGAGCTTGTCAAAAGCAACATATGAAAATTAGTCCCAAAGTGATAGATATCCAAGAAGGATACAATAAAAAAAATCATGAATATCATTGGACAAAATAAACTTGATTCTTTGTAATAGTTTTGAGATATGATGATGTGATATGTGAGTTATGTTGATGAGTAATTATGCTTTAGTAAGAATATTGGTGTTAAGGTTTGTGATTCCCTATGCAAGCACGAAAGTCAATAATTATGCAATGAAATTATATCCTACTTGTGGTGCATTATTCGGTGTTAATTATGCTCAATGCTCGCTTATGAGATTATCCGTTTTTTGGTTGGTCGCTTCTCAATCTTTTGCTAGCCTTCATTTTGCACTAAGTATGATCTCTACTTGTGCATCCAAAAACCTTTAACCCAGTTTTGCCACATGAGTCCACTATATCTACCTATATGCGGTATTATTTTGCCGTTCTAAGCAAATTTGTATGTTCCATCTATAATTTTCAAAATAAACTTCTCTTTTGTGTGTTCGTTTCGCTCGCAGAGCGGTGAGGGGTGGCTAATATTTTCCATGCTAGATGTGTTATTCTCAAGATGAGTGTTTATTTACTTGTCATTGCACGAGAGTAAGGCAAAGGTATTAGGGATGCCCAGTCCCGAAATGAAAAATTAATTTAGTTTATGTTGTCAAATAATAAATTCCTTGGAAAGTGTTGGTATGGAAGGCACCCGTGGATACTGTTAGCCATGAAAAGTGAAAGTATGGTTGAAAAAGGAATAAACTTTATTTTTTGTTTGGGAACCGCCTATGATATATCTAAGCATGGAAAGTGTTGGGAACTCTAAGTCTTTTTTGTTGGTGGGATGGATACACCTCCCAAAATGTTTTTATCTCTAAGTTTTTCGCTTTGAGCTCTGGCACCTCTACAACTCCCTACTTCCCTCTGCGAAGGGCTTTTCTTTTACTTAATGCAATTTTTATTTTGAATTTGAGTCTCCATCTTCTCTTATAAAAGCACCAACTAGGAGGCAATATGACCGTACTTGAGTATTGGGTGTAGCTAATATGCGAGTGTGTTTCATGAATGGATCAATGATTGAGCATAATGTGCTAGGGATAACTTATTTTAGCGTTGATATTTTGAAAGACATGGTTGCTTGTTGATATGCTTGAGTATTTAAATTATCATGTCAAAACTAGACTATTGCTTTGAACAATATAAAAGTCCAAATGTCCATGCTATACAGAAAAGAAATATGATATGACATGATAGGCAGCATTCCACATCAAAAATTCTGTTTTTATCATTACCTACTCGAGGACGAGTAGGAGTTAAGCTTGGGGATGCTGATACGTATCCAATGTATCTACAATTTTTTATTGTTCCATGCTATTATATTATCAATCTTGGATGTTTTATAATCATTTT
>NC_053023.1:63459996-63597536 GCF_003073215.2 Triticum urartu | reverse complement strand
TTTTGCAACAAATATATGGTAGGCCCTTCACAAAGAAAAACTCATTTCGGGCACTCGAAAAATGGAAAATGAATTTTCCGTGCACAGAAAATGAAAACTCCCTTAGGCAACATTGTTTGGAATTCCAAGATGCACCCTTGTGCACAATATTAGATCATTTGAACAAACTATGCCATGAATGTGGCCATAAGATTGATCATTTGGCTTGAAAGCCATGAATCTTCACGCATGACAGCTCATTTCTGAGAACACTTTTTTAAAATAATTTCCATATTACAAGTTTATTATTTTTCCTGGAAACTTCGTCACATATAATGACACAATGCGAAGGTTTTCCAATTTTTTTGAATTTTTTTGAATTTTTTATGCCCGTTTCAAAATACGGTCAAAACGGCGGGCTTGACAGTTCCTAGCTAGTGGTTGAATCTTGGAAAACTTTTAATGTTTCTCTGATTAAATAGATAATTATGTACCTAGAAATAATTTTTGGAAAAAATAAATAGTAAACTATGAGGCAGCCACAGTTCAAATTTGACCCACTTCCTATTGAATCGACGGTAATTTGTCTTTTTCACCAGAGGTGGATCAAAACTTTTGACACCCAACCATTTTGTCAATCGTGCATTAAATATGGCCTAGTATTTTAGAAAATTGATTTGGCCCAATTTTGCAACAAATATATGGTAGGCCCTTCACAAAAAAACTCATTTCGGGCACTCAGAAAATGGAAAATGAATTTTCCGTGCACAGAAAATGAAAACTCCCTTAGGCAACATTGTTTGGAATTCCAAGATGCACCCTTGTGCACAATATGAGATCATTTGAACAAACTATGCCATGAATGTGGCCATAAGATTGATCATTTGGCTTGAAAGCCATGAATCTTCACGCATGACAGCTCATTTCTGAGAACACTTTCTTAGAATAATTTCCATATTACAAGTTTATTATTTTTCATGGAAACTTGGTCACATATAATGACACGATGCGAAGGTTTTACAATTTTTTGAATTCTTTTAAATTTTTTTATGCCCGTTTCAAAATGTGGTCAAAAGGGCGGGCTTGACCGTTCCTAGCTAGTGGTTGAATCTTGGAAAACTTTTGATATTTCTCTGATTAAATAGATACTTATGTACCTAGAAATAATTTTTGGAAAAAATAAATAGTAAACTATGAGGCAGCCACAGTTCAAATTTGACCCACTTCCTACTGAATCGACGGTAATTTGTCTTTTTCACCAGAGGTGGATCAAAACTTTTGACACCCAACCATTTTGGCAATTGTGCATTAAATATGTACTAGTATTTTAGAAAATTGATTTGGTCCAATTTCGCAACAAATATATGGTAGGCCCTTCACAAAAAAAACTCATTTCGGGCACTCGGAAAATGGAAAATGAATTTTCTGTGCACAAAAAATGAAAACTCCCTTAGGCAACATTGTTTGGAATTCCAAGATACACCCTTGTGCACAATATGAGATCATTTTAACAAACTATGCCATGATTGTGGCCATAAGATTGATCATTCGGCTTGAAAGCCATGAATCTTCACGCATGACAGCTCATTTCTGAGAACACTTTTTAAAAATAATTTCCATATTACAAGTTTATTATTTTTGCTGGAAACTTGGTCACATATAATGACACAATGTGAAGGTTTTCCAATTTTTTGAATTCTTTTGAATTTTTTTTATGCCCGTTTCAAAATGCGGTCAAAACGGCGGGCTTGACCGTTCCTAGCTAGTGGTTGAATCTTGGAAAACTTTTGATATTTCTCTGATTAAATAGATACTTATGTACCTAGAAATAATTTTTGGAAAAAATAAAGAGGAAACTATGAGGCAGCCACAGTTCAAATTTGACCCACTTCCTCTTGAATCGATGGTAATTTGTCTTTTTCACCAGAGGTGGATCAAAAGTTTTGACACCCAACATTTTGTAAATTGTGCATTAAATATGGCCTAGTATTTTAGAAAATTGATTTGGTCCAATTTTGCAACAAATATATGGTAGGCCCTTCACACAAAAAAACTCATTTCGGGCACTCGGAAAATGGAAAATGAATTTTCCGTGCACAGAAAATGAAAACTCCCTTAGGCAACATTGTTTGGAATTCCAAGATGCACCCTTGTGTACAATATGAGATCATTTGAACAAACTATGCCTTGAATGTGGCCATTAGATTGATCATTTGGCTTGAAAGCCATGAATCTTCACGCATGACAGCTCATTTCTAAGAACACTTTTTTAAAGTAATTTCCATATTACAAGTTTATTATTTTTCCTGGAAACTTGGTCACATATAATGACACAATGCGAAGGTTTTCCAATTTTTTGAATTCTCTTGAATTTTTTTATTCCCGTTTCAAAATGCAGTCAAAACGGCGGGCTTGGCCGTTCCTAGCTAGTGGTTGAATCTTGGAAAACTTTTGATGTTTCTCTGATTAAATAGATACTTATGTACCAAGAATTTTTTTTGGAAAAAATAAAGAGGAAACTATGAGGCAGCCACAGTTCAAATTTGACCCACTTCCTGCTGAATCGACGGTAATTTGTCTTTTTCACCAGAGGTGGATCAAAACTTTTGACACCCAACCATTTTGGCAATTGTGCATTAAATATGTACTAGTATTTTAGAAAATTGATTTAGTCCAATTTTGCAACAAATATATGGTAGGCCCTTCACAAAAAAAACTCATTTCGGGCACTCGGAAAATGGAAAATTGAGTTTTCATCTAAAGAAAATGAAAACTTTCTTAGGCAACATTGTTTGGCATTTGAAGATGAACTCTTGTGCACAATATGAGATCAATATTTGTTTTTTTCATGTGAAAAAGTAGAAGAAAAACAAAAGAAAAAACAGAATCATATGTGCTCTATTCCCATTGGTGGAATTCGTTGTCACACAGATCGATGACATGGCGCCCATCCATCCATCCATCTCTCCATACCACATCCATCCATCTATGTACAGAAAAAAAAGAAAATGAAAAAGAAAACCCCACCCGCATCCACCTACCCAAACCCTACCCAGATCCCATCGATCCCCTCCTCCCATCGACCCCCTCCTCCCCCCATCTCCTCGCCGTCGCCATCGACGGCGCTCCCCACCGCCGCCATCGATCCCTCCCACTGCCGTCTCCCTCCCTCAGATCGAGCTCCCCCTCCCCTCTCCCTCCCACCTCTCGAAGCTCGCGCGTCCCACCGCCGCGCACCATGCTCCTCTGCAGCTTCTGCGGCGATGCAGCCTCCGCAGACTACCACGCCACCTCCTCCTTCCAGATCGCGGCTGCCACCTCCCTCCGGCGAAGCACTCCGCCGTCCATGGCATCCCCCACGCCCTACTTCTCTCGCCCTTCCCCTTCCCCCATCCAACCAAACCAACCAGCCCACCCGGCACCCTTCCTCCTCCAAGAAAGCAAAGCCGCACCCTCTCCCCTCGGATCCATGGCGCTGCTTAGCGTCGGCGGCCGCGGGCTCTCTCCCATCGGTGCACTGCTGCCGCCCCCACCCTCTTCCCTTCTCGAGCTGCTCAGGCGGCGCCCAGATCTGGCTCAGCGGCGGCCGGGACTTGCTCCACGGCGTGCGGCTCAGATCCTCTCCCCACTGAATGAACAGCCTTGGCTCGTTCAGTTTTGTAATCACTAGTATGTTCAGCCTTGACATTGAATCTGAATTAACAGTCTTGCTGTTTTATTCGGTAATTCCTTTTGATCCTTGTGACTGCTGCACTAAGCTCTCACCTGTAGCATGGTGCTAAACAACTGGTAAATTAGGATATATACAAGAGATGTTTCTATTTTGCACTGCTCATACTGTACATACTGTCTTCAATAAAAACTGTATCAAATTTTGTGGCGCATGCCATGATCCATCTGATGGATTTCTTGCACCTGCAAACCTTGATGTATAATTACACACTTTGATAAATCCAATACCTTATTACAAATCCATTCGGCCAGTTAGATCTTAAGCCTTTGCAAGATCGGTTGATATGATCTATTATGTGAGCATTTTACTAAATCCTTATGCTACTTCCATTTGTGTTTTATGATAAACTGATGTGTAACATTTTGCATAGAAGTAATTATCTTTCTCTGTATTCAACAGTGAATTATATAACTGAGATTTATTTTGGCAGGCCAATGCTGCTAATGAACGAATGATAATTCATGCGTTTCTTTGCAGGTTGCTCCGATCTGGTTGTGTGAAGGAACATCCAAGGTCTGCTACTGTTGTTGTGCTTCCTTGAACAATCTGGTGAAGGACAATTTGGTCCATAGGTCGTCCCCCCATGCTATCTCTCTCTGCTGCATAGTTAGGTTAAGTTTTTTTGTTCTCTTTCTAGTTTAAGCATAAGCAGATTCCAGTAGGTCTCTATGTATGTGGATCATGAGTTAGAATATCTAATCTAATTACGGACTGCAGACTTGCTATGTCATGATCAAACTTGCTTGCATTCAGTTCAGAAAATTTCTGAATTCTCTGGTGTTTGCTTTCACTCAATGATTGTGGTACTGGTAGTCAAATTAGATGCCTCCTTTGATGTAATTCACTCGTTTCCCTGCCATGATTTATCTTGAATTTTGGTAGTGTGACAAACACATTAGCAAATCTAAATAACTTTGACATATTTGCTCTATTATCTTGCACTGGATTGGCACCTTTCATTACCCTATACAAATATATCTCAATTCCGCTAACACTGTTCCTTGTGTATGGTCTTAACCCTTTTGGTTGCATGATACTTCTATAACTGTAGCCTTTAATGAATTCAATGTATGATTGTGATGAGAATTATATGATACCTACCTGTTTTTATCCTTGATCAGTATCATTTATGGTCTCTATTCTTATTACTTGCTGTACATTTAGTGCCTATACATCGTTGTATTTTGCGGGTCTAGTCCTTCACTGTTATAGTTTGAAACCACTTCATAACTCATAATTTGTTTGTCATGATTCATTGCTTATGAAAATTATTACACATATGTTGAAAATTGCATAGAAGAATTTTGTGCCATCTCTGCAACTGTGCTAGATGTGATGTTCCTGAAACTTATTATGGTATCTGTACTGTCCTTATGTTGCAACACTACAATTATTATTTCTCATCCTTACGCAGACAAGAAAGCTAACTTTGCTCTAGCCTTGTCATCAAAGAATCGAAATAAATAAAGGTCGACGCATCTTTAAAATGACATGTCAAACTTAGTTTTTGAGGCTATGTTGCATTTGTAGTTCTTGCTCTATTAAATTTGAGGCTACGTTGCATTTGTAGTTCTTGCTTTGTTAAATCTGAGATTGATGAAAATGGTATATAGAAAGCAAAAAGTTGTAGCCACATAATGATGTTGTATGGTACCCCCAGCAAGTAATATGCTTGAATCAATTTGATTTTTCCTGATTATAATTATCTTATAGTATCGTGATGTTGGCAGGTATATGCGAGTCCGGCAGTGCGGTGGCAGTCCCCGTGGAACGAGCGCTGGACTACTCCCTTGGCTAGGCGTACCTGTGCAAGCATGAATGGAGCGAAGACTTACTGTTGGTGTTGCCCGCCAAGTTCTCCAGCCCGTGGTGAACCGAGGCTATCTCAAGTGCTTCGTTGGTTGGGTTGCGTTCTTTGCTGCTGGTCTCATGAATGGGGTACATTTCTGAAACTGAACTAGCTTGAGTGCCTATTTTCTTCTTAAGTTGTCATTTTACCAAACATTTGTTGATTGTAGAAATGTTATATTTAGTTCCTGATTAATGATTTTCATCAATAAATTGTTGGTCACATGAGTCAAGCTTGTGCTCATATTTAGCTAGTTTTGGATGTATGTCGATCCAAATGTCCAGAAAAATAGAAGCTAACCATGTCAAAAGTTAGAGCACTCTTGATTGCTATATTAGGGCAGCACTGACCATGTGCTGTTTTTCTTGAAGGAAGTTATTTTTCTTGGAGGAAGGGCAAGGAGGAGGCAACACGTTGGAAGCTGGAGGACCCAGGGATGGATAATATGTGTTGGTCTCGCCGTCTACCTGGCCCTTTTGTTGATAAATCCATTGCGCAATGTAAGCTTCCTGTGGCTCCTCTTTGAACTAGTGAGACATGTTGTATCTGCATGAATTTGGTCCATCTTAATAGTATGGAATGCCTTTACAACAATATATGTGATCCTTGACTAGTTAGTTTCTAGAATGCTAGTCCGTATGGAATCTTTTTTATATCTTTTTTAATGCGAGTCAGCACCAATCCTTGACAGGGTGACCGTGGAAGGGATGGAAATTCATATTGCTGTTTGTAATGAAGGTCACAGCCTAATCCTGAATATGGTCGTCTAGTGAGTATGGCATATGGTTCATATGGCAGGAGCATGTGCCCAGTTTGCGATCGCTATTGACAGGAGCTCCATTTCGAAGAAGATTGAAGACAATTGTGGAGTTGTAAATTACTGTAGCCAGCTATCACACTTGTAGAGATTTTAATATTGTGATTCCAATTGTATTACGTGTTATTGGTAGAGCAAGAGCTCCATACTGATTTTGGCTGTTGTTATTTGAAGTATTACATGTGTTTTTGTTGGGGAACGTAGTAATTTCAAAAAATTTCCTACGCACACGCAAGATCATGGTGATGCATAGCAATGAGAGAGGAGAGTGTTGTCTACGTACCCTCATAGACCGAAAGCGGAAGCGTTAGCACAACGCGGTTGATGTAGTCGTATGTCTTCACGGCCCGACCGATCAAGCACCGAAACTACGACACCTCCGAGTTCTAGCACACGTTCAGCTTGATGACGATCCCCGGACTCCGATCCAGCAGAATGTCAGGGAAGAGTTCCGTCAGCACGACCGCATGGTGACAATCTTGATGTTCTACCGCCGCAGGGCTTCGCCTAAGCACCGCTACAATATTATCGAGGATTATGGTGGAGGGGGGCACCGCACATGCTAAGAGATTAATGATCAATTGTTGTGTTCATGGGGTGCCCCCCTGCCCCCGTATATAAAGGAGCAAGGAAGGGAGGCGGCCGGGCTAGGAGGAGGGCGCGCCAAGGGGGGAGTCCTACTCCAATCGGGAGTAGGACTCCTCCTTCCCTTGTTGGAGTAGGAGAGAAGGAAAGAGGGGGAGAGGAACAAGGAAAAGTGGGCTGCACCCCTTGTCCAATTCGGACCAGAGGGGGGACACGCGCCTCCTTCCTTTTGGCCTCTCTCCTCTATTCCCGTATGGCCCAATAAGGCCCATATACTCCCCGGCGAATTCCTGTAACTCTCCAGTACTCCGAAAAATACCCGAATCACTCGGAACCTTTCCGATGTCCGAATATAGTCGTCCAATATATCGATCTTTACGTCTCGACCATTTCGAGACTCCTCGTCATGTCCCCGGTCTCATCCGGGACACCGAACTCCTTCGGTACAGCAAAACTCATAAACTCATAATATAACTGTCATCGAAACCTTAAGTGTGCGGACCCTACGGGTTCGAGAACAATGTAGACATGACCAAGACACGTCTCCGGTCAATAACCAATAGCGGAACCTGGATGCTCATATTGGCTCCCACATATTCTACGAAGATCTTTATCGGTCAGACCGCATAACAACATACGTTGTTCCCTCTGTCGATCGGTATGTTACTTGCAAGATTTGATCGTCGGTATCTCAATACCTAGTCAATCTCAGTTACCGGCAAAGTCTCTTTACTCGTTTCCGGTAATACATCATCCTGCAACTAACTCATTAGTTGCAATGCTTGCAAGGCTTAAGTGATGTGCATTACCGAGAGGGCCCAGAGATACCTCTCCGACAATCGGAGTGACAAATCCTAATCTCGAAATACGCCAACCCAACAAGTACCTTGGAGACACCTGTAGAGCACCTTTATAATCACCCAGTTACATTGTGACGTTTGGTAGCACACAAAGTGTTCCTCCGGTAAACGGGAGTTGCATAATCTCATAGTCATAGGAACATGTATAGTCATGAAGAAAGCAATAGCAACAAACTAAACGATCAAGTGCTATGCTAACGGAATGGGTCAAGTCAATCACATCATTCTCCTAATGATGTTGATCCCGTTAATCAAATGACAACTCATGTCTATGGTTAGGAAACATAACCATCTTTGATCAACGAGCTAGTCAAGTAGAGGCATACTAGTGACACTCTGTTTGTCTATGTATTCACACATGTATTATGTTTCCGGTTAATACAATTCTAGCATGAATAATAAACATTTATCATTGATATAAGGAAATAAATAATAACTTTATTATGCCTCTAGGGCATATTTCCTTTCAGTCTCCCACTTGGACTAGAGTCAATAATCTAGCTCACATCGCCATGTGATTTAATACCAACAGTTCACATAACCATGTGATTAACACCCATAGTTCACATCGACATGTGACCAACACCCAAAGGGTTTACTAGAGTCAATAATCTAGTTCACATCGCTATGTGATTAACACCCAAAGAGTACTAAGGTGTGATCATGTTTTGCTTGTGAGAGAATTAGTCAACGGGTCTGCCACATTCAGATCTGCTATGTATTTTGCAAATTTCTATGTCAACAATGCTCTGCACGGAGCTACTCTAGCTAATTGCTCCCACTTTCAATATGTATCCAGATTGAGACTTAGAGTCATCTGGATCAGTGTCAAAACTTGCATCGACGTAACCCTTTACGACGAACCTTTTGTCACCTCCATAATCGAGAAACATATCCTTATTCCACTAAGGATAATTTTGACCAATGTCCAGTGATCTACTCCTAGATCACTATTGTACTCCCTTGCCAAACTCAAGGCAGGGTATACAATAGGTCTGGTACACAGCATGGCATACTTTATAGAACCTATGGCTGAGGCATAGGGAATGACTTTCATTCTCTCTCTATCTTCTGCCATGGTCGGGTTTTGAGTCTTACTCAACTTCACACCTTGTAACACAGGCAAGAACTCCTTCTTTGACTGTTCCATTTTGAACTACTTCAAAATCTTGTCAAGGTATGTACTCATTGAAAAACTTATCAAGCGTCTTGATCTATCTCTATAGATCTTGATGCTCAATATGTAAGCAGCTTCACCGAGGTCTTTCTTTGAAAAACTCCTTTCAAACATTCCTTTATGCTTTGCAGAATAATTCTACATTATCTCCGATCAACAATATGTCATTCACATGTACTTATCAGAAATGTTGTAGTGCTCCCACTCACTTTCTTGTAAATACAGGCTTCACCGCAAGTCTGTATAATACTATATGCTTTGATCAACTTATCAAAGCGTATATTCCAACTCCGAGATGCTTGCACCAGTCCATAGATGGATCGCTGGAGCTTGCATATTTTGTTAGTACCTTTAGGATTGACAAAACCTTCTGGTTGCATCATATACAACTCTTCTTTAATAAATCCATTGAGGAATGCAGTTTTGTTTATCCATTTGCCAGATTTCATAAAATGCGGCAATCGCTAGCATGATTCGGACAGACTTAAGCATAGATACGAGTGAGAAACTCTCATCGTAGTCAACACCTTGAACTTGTCGAAAACCTTTTTGCGACAATTCTAGCTTTGTAGATAGTAACACTAATATCAGCGTCCGTCTTCCTCTTGAAGATCCATTTAATCTCAATGGCTCGCCGATCATTGGGCAAGTCAATCAAAGTCCATACTTTGTTCTCATATATGGATCTCATCTCAGATTTCATGGCCTCAAGCCATTTCACGGAATCTGGGCTCATCATCGCTTCCTCATAGTTCATAGGCTCGTCATGGTCAAGTAACATGACCTCTAGAACAGGATTACCGTACCACTCTGGTGCGAATCTCACTCTGGTTTACCTATGAGGTTTCGGTAGTAACTTGATCTGAAGTTACATGATCATCATCATTAGCTTCCTCACTAATTGGTGTAGTAGTCACAGGAACATATTTCTGTGATGAACTACTTTCCAATAAGGGAGCAGGTACAGTTACCTCATCAAGTTCTACTTTCCTCCCACTCACTTCTTTCGAGAGAAACTCCTTCTCTAGAAAGGATCCATTCTCAGCAACGAATATCTTGCCTTCGGATCTGTGATAGAAGGTGTACCCAACATTTTCTTTTGGGTATCCTATGAAGATGCACTTATCCGATTTGGGTTTGAGCTTATCAGGTTGAAACTTTTTCACATAAGCATTGCAACCTCAAACTTTAAGAAACGACAGCTTAGGTTTCTTGCCAAACCATAGTTCATACGGTGTCGTCTCAACGGATTTAGATGGTGCCCTATTTAACGCGAATGTAGCTGTCTCTAATGCATAACCCCAAAACAATAGCGGTAAATCAGTAAGAGACGTCATAGATCGCACCATATCTAATAAAGCACGGTTACGATGTTCGGACACACCATTACACTGTGGTGTTCCAGGTGGCGTGACTAGTGAAACTATTTCACAATGTTTTAACTGAAGGCCAAACTCGTAACTCAAATATTTTCCTTCTGCGATCATATCATAGAAACTTTTATTTTTGTTACGATGATTCTCCACTTCACTCTGAAATTCTTTGAACTTTTCAAATATTTCAGATTTGTGTTTCATCAAGTAGATATACTCATATTTGCTCAAATCATCTGTGAAGATCAGAAAATAATGATACCTGCCGCGAGCCTCAATATTCATCGGACCACATACATCAGTATGTATGATTTCCAACAAATCTGTTGTTTGCTCCATTGTTCCGGAGAACGGAGTCTTAGTCATCTTGCCCATGAGGTATGGTTCGCAAGCATCAATGGATTCATAATCAAGTGATTCCAAAAGCCCATCAGCATGGATTTTCTTCATGCGTTTTACACCAATATGACCTAAACGGCAGTGCCACAAATAAGTTGCACTATCATTATTAACTTTGCATCTTTTGGTTTCAATATTATGAATATGTGTATCACTACGATCGAGATCCAACGAACCATTTTCATTGGGTGTGTAACCATATAAGGTTTTATTCATGTAAACAGAACAACAATTTATTCTCTTACTTAAATGAATAACCGTATTGCAATAAACATGATCAAATCATATTCATGCTCAACGCAAACACCAAATGACACTTATTTAGGTTCAACACTAATCCCGAAAGTATAGGGAGTGTGCGATGATGATCATATCAATCTTGGAACCACTTCCAACATACATCATCACTTCACCCTTAACTAGTCTCTGTTCATTCTTCAACTCCCGTTTCGAGTTACTACTCCTAGCAACTGAACCAGTATCAAATACCGAGGGGTTTCTACGAACACTAGTAAAATACACATCAATAATATGTATATCAAATATACCTTTGTTCACTTTGCCATCCTTCTTATCCGCCAAATACCTGGGGTAGTTCCGCTTCCAATGACCAGTCCCTTTGCAGTAGAAGCACTCAGTTTCAGGCTTCGGTCCAGACTTGGGTTTTTCACTTGAGCAGCAACTTGCTTGCCGTTCTTCTTGAAGTTCCCCTTTCTACCCTTTGTCCCTTTACTTGAAACTAGTGGTTTTGTTTACCATCAACACTTGATGCTTTTCTTGATTTCTACCTTCGTCGATTTAAGCATCGCGGAGAGCTTGGAAATCGTTTCTGTTATCCCTCGCATATTATAGTTCATCACGAAGTTCTACTAACTTGGTGATGGTGACTAGAGAATTCTGTCAATCACTATTTTATCTGGAAGATTAACTCCCACTTGATTCAAGCGATTGTAGTACCCAGACAATCTAAGCAGATGCTCACTGCTTGAGCTATTCTCCTCCATCTTTTAGCTATAGAACTTGTTGGAGACTTCATATCTCCCAACTCGGGTATTTGCTTGAAATATTAACTTCAACTCCTGGAACATCACATATGTTCCATGACGTTAAAAACGCCTTTGAAGTCCCGATTCTAAGCCGTTAAGCATGGTGCACTAAACTATCAAGTAGTCATCATATTGAGCTAGCCAAACGTTCAGAACGTCTGCATCTTCTCCTGCAATAGGTCTGTCACCTAGCGGTGCATCAGGGACATAATTCTTCTGTGCAGCAATGAGGATAATCGACAGATCACGGATCCAATCCGCATCATTGCTACTAACATTTTTCAACTTAGTTTTCTCTAGGAACATATAAAAATTAAATGGGGAGCAACATCGCGAGCTATTGATCTACAACATAGATATGCTAATACTACCAGGACTAAGTTCATTGATAAATTAAAGTTCAATTAATCATATTACTTAAGAACTCCCACTTAGATAGACATCCCTCTAATCATCTAAGTGATCACGTGATCCAAATCAACTAAAGCATAACCGATCATCACGTGAAATGGAATAGCTTTCAATGGTGAACATCATTATGTTGATCATATCTACTATATGATTCACGCTCGACCTTTCGGTCTCAGTGTTCCGAGGCCATATCTACATATGCTAGGCTCGTCAAGTTTAACCTGAGTATTCTGCGTGTGCAAAACTGGCTTGCACCCGTTGTAGATGGACGTAGAGCTTATCACACCCGATCATCACGTGGTGTCTGGGCACGACGAACTTTGGCAATGGTGCATACTCAGGGAGAACAATTTTATCTTGAAATTTAGGGAGAGATCATCTTATAATGCTACCGTCAAACAAAGCAAGATAAGATGCATAAAAGATAAATGTCACATGCAATCAATATAAGTGATATGATATGGCCATTATCATCTTGTGCTTGTGATCTCCATCTCCGAAGCACCGTCATGATCACCATCGTCACCGGCATGACACCTTGATCACCATCGTAGCATCGTTGTTGTCTCGCCAATCTTATGCTTCCACGACTATCACTACCGCTTAGTGATAAAGTAAAGCATTACAGCGCAATTGCATTGCATACAATAAAGCGACAACCATATGGCTCCTGCCAGTTGCCGATAACTCGGTTGCAAAACATGATCATCTCATACAATAAAATTTAGCATCATGTCTTGACCATATCACATCACAACATGCCCTGCAAAAACAAGTTAGACGTCCTCTACTTTGTTGTTGCAAGTTTTACGTGGCTGCTACGGGCTGAGCAAAACCTTTCTTACCTACGCATCAAAACCACAACGATAGTTTGTCAAGTTGGTGCTGTTTTAACCTTCGCAAGGACCGGGCGTAGCCACACTCGGTTCAACTAAAGTTGGAGAAACTGACACCCGCCAGCCACCTGTGTGCAAATCACGTCGGTAGAACCAGTCTCGCGTAAGCGTACGCGTAATGTCGGTCCGGGCCGCTTCATCCAACAATACCGTCGAACCAAAGTGTGACATGCTGGTAAGCAGTATGACTTATATCGCCCACAACTCACTTGTGTTCTACTCGTGCACAACATCAACGCACAAAACCTAGGCTCTGATGCCACTGTTGGGGAACTTAGTATATAGTAATGGCGCACCACATGTCTGGTGCGCCATTAGTGTCAATTCCATCTATAGCCCTTTTCCTAGTAGTGAGTAGATCACTGGACATTGGTCAAAATTATCCTTAGTGGAATAAGGATATGTTTCTCGATTATGGGAGTGACAAAAGGTTCGTCGTAAAGGGTTACGTCGATGCAAATTTTGACACTGATCCAGATGACTCTAAATCTCAATCTAGATACATATTGAAAGTGGGAGAAATTAACTAGAGTAGCTCTGTGCAGAGCATTGTTGACATAGAAATTTGCAAAATACTTACGGATCTGAATGTGACAGACCCGTTGACTAAAATTCTCTCACAAGCAAAACATGATCACACCTTAGTACTCTTTGGGTGTTAATCACATAGCGATGTGAACTAGATTATTGACTCTAGTAAACCCTTTGGGTGTTGGTCACATGTCGATATGAACTATGGGTGTTAATCACATGGTGATGTGAACTATTGATGTTAAATCACATGGCGATGTGAACTAGATTATTGACTCTAGTGCAAGTGGGAGACTGAAGGAAATATGCCCTAGAGGCAATAATAAAGTTATTATATATTTCCTTATATCATGATAAATGTTTATTATTCATGCTAGAATTGTATTAACCGAAAACATAATACATGTGTGAATACATAGACAAACGGAGCGTCACTAGTATGCCTCTATTTGACTAGCTCGTTGATCAAAGATGGTTATGTTTCCTAACCTAGACATGAGTTGTCATTTGATTAACGGGATCACATCATTAGGAGAATGATGTGATTGACTTGACCCATTCCATTAGCATAGCACTTGATCGTTTAGTTTGTTGCTATTGCTTTCTTCATGACTTATACATGTTCCTATGACTATGAGATTATGCAACTCCCGTTTACCAGAGGAACACTTTGTGTGCTACCAAACGTCGCAACGTAACTGGGTGATTATAAAGGTGCTCTACAGGTGTCTCCGAAGGTACTTGTTGGGTTGGCGTATTTCGAGATTAGGATTTGTCACTCCGATTGTCGGAGAGGTATCTCTGGGCCCTCTCGGTAATGCACATCACATAAGCCTTGCAAGCATTGCAACTAATGAGTTAGTTGTGAGATGATGTATTACGAAACGAGTAAATAGACTTGCCGGCAACGAGATTGAACTAGGTATTGAGATACCGACGATCGAATCTCGGGCAAGTAACATACCGATGACAAAGGGAAGAACGTATGTTGTTATGCGGTCTGACCGATAAAGATCTTCATAGAATATGTAGGAGCCAATATGAGCATCCAGGTTCCGCTATTGGTTATTGATCGGAGACGTGTCTCAGTCATGTCTACATTGTTCTCGAACCCGTAGGGTCCGCACGCTTAAGGAAAAGGAGGGAGTCCTACTCCCGGAAGGAGTAGGACTCCTCCCTGGCGCGCCTCCTCCTGGCCGGCCGCCCCTCCCCCTTGCTCCTTTATATACGGGGGCAGGGGGCACCTCTAGAGACACAAGTTGATCTTCGTGATCGTTCTCTTAGCCGTGTGCGGTGCCCCCCTCCAGCATAATCCTCGATAATATTGTAGCGGTGCTTAGGCGAAGCCCTGCGATGGTAGAACATCAAGATAGTTACCACGCCGTCGTGTTGACGGAACTCTTCCCCGACACTTTGCTGGATCGGAGTCCGGGGATCGTCATCGAGCTGAACGTGTGCTAGAACTCGGAGGTGCCGTAGTTTCGGTGCTTGATCGGTCGGGCCGTGAAGATGTACGACTACATCAACCGCGTTGCCATAACGCTTCCATTGTCGGTCTACGAGGGTACATAGACAACACTCTCCCCTCTCGTTGCTATGCATCACCATGATCTTGCGTGTGCGTAGGAATTTTTTTGAAATTACTACGTTCCCCTTCATGTTCACCGTTGATACTACTCCATCTCACGTGATGATCGGACATGGTTTAGTTGATATGGATCACGTGATCACTTAGAGGATTAGAGGGATGTCTATCTAAGTGGGAGTTCTTAAGTAATATGATTAAATTGAACTTAAATTTATCATGTACTTAGTACCTGATAGTATCTTGCTTGTCTATGTTGATTGTAGATAGATGGCCCGTGTTGTTGTTCCATTGAATTTTAATGCATTCCTTGAGAAAGCAAAGTTGAAAGATGATGGTAGCAATTACATGGACTGGGTCCGTAACTTGAGGATTATTCTCATTACTGCACAGAAGAATTACGTCCTGGAAGCACCTCTAAGTGCCAAGCCTGCTGCAGGAGCAACACCAGATGTTATGAACGTCTGGCAGAGCAAAGCTGATGACTACTTGATAGTTCAGTGTGGCATGCTTTACGGCTTAGAACCGGGTCTTCAACGATGTTTTGAACGTCATGGAGCATATGAGATGTTCCAGGAGTTGAAGTTAATATTTCAAGCAAATGCCCGGATTGAGAGATATGAAGTCTCCAATAAATTCTATAGCTGCAAGATGGAGGAGAATAGTTCTGTCAGTGAACATATACTCAAAATGTCTGGGTATCATAATCACTTGACTCAACCGGGAGTTAATCTTCCTGTTGATAGTGTCATTGACAGAGTTCTTCAATCACTGCCACCAAGCTACGAAAGCTTCATGATGAACTATAATATGCAAGGGATGAACAAGACTATTCCCGAGCTCTTCGCGATGCTAAAAGCCGTAGAAGTAGAAGTCAAGAAGGAGCATCAAGTGTTGATGGTCAATAAGACCGCCAGTTTCAAGAAAAAGGGCAAAGGGAAGAAGAAGGGGAACTTTAAGAAGAACAGCAAACAAGTTGCTGCTTAGGAGAAGAAACCCAAGTCTGGACCTAAGCCTGAGACTGAGTGCTTCTACTGCAAGCAGACTGGTCACTAGAAGCGGAACTGCCCCAAGTATTGGCGGATAAGAAGGATGGCAAAGTGAACAAAGGTATATGTGATATACATGTTATTGATGTGTACCTTACTAATGCTCACAGTAGCACCCGTGTATTTGATACTGGTTCTGTTGCTAACATTTGCAACTCAAAACAGGGGCTACGGATTAAGCGAAGATTAGCTAAGGATGAGGTGACGATGCGCGTGGGAAATGGTTCCAAAGTCGATGTGATCGCGGTCGGCACGCTACCTCTACATCTACCTTCGGGATTAGTATTAGACCTAAATAATTGTTATTTGGTGCCAGCGTTAAGCATGAACATTATATCTGGATCTTGTTTGATGCGAGACGGATATTCATTTAAATCAGAGAATAATGGTTGTTCTAGTTATGTGAGTAATATCTTTTATGGTCATGCACCCTTGAAGAGTGGTCTATTTTTGCTAAATCTCGATAGTGGTGATACACATATTCATAATATTGAAGCCAAAAGATGCAGAGTTGATAATGATAGTGCAACTTATTTGTGGTACTGCCGTCTAGGTCATATCGGAGTAAAGCGCATGAAGAAACTCCATACTGATGGACTTTTGGAACCACTTGATTATGAATCACTTGGTACTTGCGAACCGTGCCTCATGGGCAAGATGACTAAAATGCCGTTCTCCGGAACTATGGAGAGAGCAACAGATTTGTTGGAGATCATACATACAGATGTATGTGGTCCAATGAATGTTGAGGCTCGTGGCGGATATCGTTTTTTTCTCACCTTCACAGATGATTTAAGCAGATATGGGTATATCTACTTAATGAAACATAAGTCTGAAACATTTGAAATGTTCAAAGAATTTCAGAGTGAAGTTGAAAATCATCATAACAAGAAAATAAATTAGTATCTACGATCTGATCATGGAGGAGAATATTTGAGTTATGAGTTTGGTCTTCATTTGAAACAATGCGGAATAGTTTCGGAACTCACGCCACCCGGAACACCACAGCGTAATGGTGTGTCCGAACGTCGTAATCGTACTTTACTAGATATGGTGCGATCTATGATGTCTCTTACTGATTTACCGCTATCGTTTCGGGGATATGCTTTAGAGACGGCCGTATTCACCTTAAATAGGGCACCATCGAAATCCGTTGAGACGACGCCTTATGAACTATGGTTTGGTAAGAAACCAAAGTTGTCATTTCTGAAAGTTTGGGGTTGCAATGCTTATGTGAAAAAGCTTCAACCTGATAAGATCGAACCCAAATCGGAGAAATGTGTCTTCATAGGATACCCAAAGGAGACTGTTGGGTACACCTTCTATCACAGATCCGAAGGCAAGACTTTTGTTGCTAAATTCGGAGTTTTTCTAGAGAAGGAGTTTCTCTCGAAAGAAGTGAGTGGGAGGAAAGTAGAACTTGATGAGGTAACTATACCTGCTCCCTTATTGGAAAGTGGTTCATCACAGAAAACGGTTTCTGCGACACCTACACCAATTAGTGAAGAAGTTAATGATGATGATCATGAAACTTTAGATTAAGTTGTTACTGAACCTCGTAGGTCAACCAGAGTAAGATCCGCACCAGAGTGGTATGGTAATCCTGTTCTGGAAGTTATGTTACTAGACCATGATGAACCTACGAACTATGAAGAAGCGATGGTGAGCCCAGATTCCGCAAAATGGCTTGAGGCCATGAAATCTGAGATGGGATCCATGTATGAGAACAAAGTGTGGACTTTGGTTGACTTGCCCATTGATCGGCAAGCAATTAGAATAAATGGATCTTCAAGAAGAAGACTGACGCTGACGGTAATATTATTATCTATAAAGCTCGACTTGTTGCAAAAGGTTTTCGACAAGTTCAAGGGATTGACTACGATGAGACCTTCTCACCCGTAGCGATGCTTAAGTCTGTCCGAGTCATGTTAGCAATTGCCGCATTTTATGATTATGAAATTTGGCAAATGGATGTCAAAACTGCATTCCTGAATGTATTTCTGGAAGATGAGTTGTATATGATGCAACCAGAAGGTTTTGTCGATCCAAAGGGAGCTAACAAAGTGTGCAAGCTCCAGCAGTCCATTTATGGACTGGTGCAAGCCTCTCGGAGTTGGAATAAACGCTTTGATAGTGTGATCAAAGCATTTGGTTTTATACAGACTTTTGGAGAAGCATGTATTTACAAGAAAGTGAGTGGGAGCTCTGTAGCATTTCTGATATTATATGTGGATGACATATTACTGATTGGAAATGATATAGAATTTCTAGATAGCATAAAGGGATACTTGAATAAAAGTTTTTCTATGTAAGACCTCAGTGAAGCTGCTTACATATTGGGCATCAAGATCTATAGAGATAGATCAAGACACTTAATTGGACTTTCACAAAGCACATACCTTGACAAAGTTTTGAAAAAAGTTCAAAATGGATCAAGCAAAGAAAGGGTTCTTGCCTGTGTTACAAGGTGTGAAGTTGAGTAAGACTCAATGACCGACCACTGCAGAAGATAGAGAGAATATGAAAGATGTTCCCTATGCTTCAGCCATAGACTCTATCATGTATGCAATGCTATGTACAAGACCTGATGTGTGCCTTGCTATAAGTCTAGCAGGGAAGTACCAAAGTAATCCAGGAGTGGATCACTGGACAGCGGTCAAGAACATCCTGAAATACCTGAAAAGGACTAAGGATATGTTTCTCGTTTATGGAGGTGACAAAGAGCTCATCGTAAATGGTTACGTTGACGCAAGCTTTGACACTGATCCGGACAATTCTAAATCGCAAACCGGATACATGTTTATATTAAACGGTGGAGCTGTCAGTTGGTGCAGTTCTAAACAAAGCATCGTGGCGGGATCTACGTGTAAAGCGGAGTACATAGCTGCTTCGGAAGCAGCAAATGACGGAGTCTGGATGAAGGAGTTCATATCTGATCTAGGTGTCATACCTAGTGCATCGGGTCCAATGAAAATCTTTTGTGACAATACTGGTGCAATTGCCTTGGCGAAGGAATCCAGATTTCACAAGAGAACCAAGCACGTCAAGAGACGCTTCAATTCCATCCGGGATTTAGTCCAGGTGGGAGACATAGAAATTTGCAAGATACATATGGATCTGAATGTTGCAGACCCGTTGACTAAGCCTCTTCCACGAGCAAAACATGATCAGCACCAAGGCTCCATGGGTGTTAGAATCATTACTGTGTAATCTAGATTATTGACTCTAGTGCAAGTGGGAGACTGAAGGAAATATGCCCTAGAGGCAATAATAAAGTTATTATTTATTTCCTTATTATTTCATGATAAATGTTTATTATTCATGCTAGAATTGTATTAACCGGAAACATAATACATGTGTGAATACATAGACAAACAGAGTGTCACTAGTATGCCTCTACTTGACTAGCTCGTTGATCAAAGATGGTTAAGTTTCCTAACCATAGACATGAGTTGTCATTTGATTAACGGGATCACATCATTAGGAGAATGATGTGATTGACTTGACCCATTCCGTTAGCTTGGCACTTGATCGTTTAGTTTGTTGCTATTGCTTTCTTCATGACTTATACATGTTCCTATGACTATGAGATTATGCAACTCCCGTTTACCGGAGGAACACTTTGTGTGCCACCAAACGTCACAACGTAATAGGGTGATTATAAAGGTGCTCTACAAGTGTATCCAAAGGTACTTGTTGGGTTGGCGTATTTCGAAATTAGGATTTGTCACTCCGATTGTCGGAGAGGTATCTCTGGGCCCACTCGGTAATGCACATCACTATAAGCCTTGCAAGCATTGCAACTAATGAGTTAGTTGCGGGATGATGTATTATGGAATGAGTAAAGAGACTTGTCGGTAAGGAGATTGAACTAGGTATTGAGATACCGATGATCGAATCTCGGGCAAGTAACATACAGATGACAAAGAGAACAACGTATGTTGTTATGTGGTCTGACCGATAAAGATCTTCATAGAATATGTAGGAGCCAATATGGGCATACAGGTCCCGCTATTGGTTATTAACCAGAGAGGTGTCTCGGTCATGTCTACATAGTTCTCGAACCCGTAGGGTCCGCACGCTTAACGTTCGTTGACGATATAGTACTATATGAGTTATGTATGTTGGTGACCGAATGTTGTTCGGAGTCCGGGATGAGATCACGGACATGACGAGGAACTCCTGAATGGTCCGGAGATAAAGTTTGATATATGGGATAATAGTGTTTGGTCACCGGAAGGGTTCCGGAATTCACCGGAAGGGGTTCCAGATGTTTCCCGAAATGTTTGGGTACGAGAACACTTTATTTGGGCCAAAGGGGAAAGCCCACAAGGTTTTTGGAAAGCGCAAAAGGAAGTTTTGCGGAGTCCAGGGCCAGACTCTAGGGTCCCTGGCATCTGGGTCCAGACGCCGAGAACCCTGGCGTCTGGCCTTGGAGTCCGAGAAGGACTCTTGCCTTTCGGGTGAAACCGACTTTGTGGAGGCTTTTACTCCAAGTTTCGACCCCAAGGATCAACATATAAATAGAGGGGTAGGGCTAGGACCCAAGACACATCAACAAACACCAAGCCGTGTGCCGGCTACCCCGTCCCGTCTAGTTTATCCTCCGTCCTAGTTTTCGTAGTGCTTAGGCGAAGCCCTACGGAGATTGTTCTTCACCAACACCGTCACCACGCCGTCGTGCTGCCGGAACTCATCTACTATGTAGCGACCCGACCTCAGATGGTCAAGTCTCTATGCTTCAGTGTCATCCCTGGATCGCTAATGCTGACACACACATTACTCGTAGGATTTATAACAGAGTAGCAATCACACACTATTACATCGAATGTCTCCCAAGAGAACTTATTACAATAACATGGCTTAAGGCCATCTAATGCGATAACAGCGGAAGGCTTGGAAGATAAGGTGAGTCCATCAACTCCAACGGCATAGCTGAGCTGCACGGCAACGACCTAACGAACCTTACTCCTCGTCTGAAAACTCTGCAACATGATACGTTGCAGCCCGAAAACGGGTCAGCACATGGAATATGCTGGCAATATAACACAGTAGAGCAGAAACAGAATAATGCTATCAGTACATGCATATATGGCTGGTGGAAAGCTCTATGGTTATAGTTTTTGCGAAAAGCAAATTTTTCCCTACAACAAAGGAATAGATTTTTATTTAACTATCATGATGGTTGAAACATCATTGAGAAGGTACCCCCAACTCAATCCCAATTAAAGTGATTAACAACCCAACAGTATTAATTAAACATGGTGAGATACATGTGATAACCCAAGTACTAGATACTCAAGAATTGTCCATAACCGGGGACACGGCTAACCATGATTAGATTGTACACGCTGCAGAGGTTTGCCCACTTTTCCCCACAAGACTCGATCGCCTCCGTTGGATTTCTCGCACTACAGGGTGTTTGAGAAACGGATGACCGAGACATAGTCTTTCAGAAATGTTAACTCTCTACTCCGGGTAGACCATATCAAACCTACAAAACCCACTACCTGCTGATCTACCTCTTCAAGAGCTTCATGTAACTTACTAAACTATGCTAGAGCCCATAATAGCTTGTGGCTGCACACGGAAGTTTCTAGCATGAATCATCTCAGTTCCCTATGAGCCTGGGTGGCGGTCCATAGGAAGATCACACAGGTACCTCGGGATTTCCAAAAAATTACATACAACACTGGGTTCCCCAGGTGCCTCAATCCACCCAGTTGTTTGGTTAAGTTGCCACCTTAAGTTGAACCATAATTAACAATCTCACATCTGTCATGAATTTCATTCAAACCCAAACCACGTCTACGAGCATAGCATAGCAATATAAGCAATACGTAGAAGTAACTCCCAAGGGTTTGAATATAACAGGGCAATAGGTTCTACCTCAGCAACTACTTCCCAACCCACAAGTTAATGACATCCTAATCATGCAATGTTTGAGGATTGGAACTAATGCATAAAAACTGGGTAATAATGGGATATGATCAAGGTGTTACTTGCCTTGCTGACGATCCGCGAATCCTAGAGACTCGTAGTAACACGCTTCGCACTCCGGGAATTCTATCGCAAGGAAACAATAACGTACATAAGTAACAAACAACGATGCACAAGCAAAACTCAAATAAGAGAGGTTGACCAGAAAGTTCAACTTAAGAACTCCAGTACGCAAAAAGAATCAAATCAAACGACGCAACGAAAGTCAAACAGCGAAAGAAAGAAGCTTTGTTTACTAATCTGAAACTAGGTCAAATTTTACAGTAACAAAAACTTGTTTGAGTTGGTTAAACGGAAAGAGGGTTTCGAGACGAAACTCCAGGCGCTTGAATCGCCTGATTCCGATAAACGAGCGAAAATATAAACAGAAGCTAAGATCGGATCAGAAATCGCGATCAGAAAAATCGCGGAATAAATCCGGGAAAAAGAAAAATGTCGAATAGATTAACGAACGAACGTTCGTTATCTGGACCTAAACGAAGAACGTAGCGAACGAGCGAACACTCGCTAAAAAAATAAACCGGAGAAAAACCGATCTAAAAAACGAAAACTAGGGTTTTGAAAAAAATAAAACCGAACGGTTTTTTTAGAAAAACCAGCGGTTGGAACCGGCGGCTACCTCCGGCGAGGGGCTCCGGCGAGGGCTTGGGCGGCGGGGCGGCGGCGGCACGGGGCGGCTGGGTGCGGCGGCGGCGCGGGCGGCGGGCGACAGCGGCGCGCTGCAGCGGCGGCGGCGGGAGGCGCGGCGCGGCTCGGGGCGGGGTGCGGCGGCGTGGTGGTGTGGTGGTGGGGGGCCGGGGCGGCGCGGTATATATAGGAGGGGGCGGCGACTTGGAGTAGGGGGCAAGGCGCGGCGGCGGAGGCGGAGTCCGGCTCGGACTCTGTCCGAGTCGGCGGCGGCGGCGGCGCTCGCGGGCGGGGAGGCGGCGGCGGCGGCTGGGCCTTAGGCCCAGTCGGCGCGGGAACCCTTTTTTTTAAACTTCGCCGACCGAAATAAAATCCTAAAAAAAACTTAAAAATGCCAAAACAAATTTTCACCATCTAAATAAAATATTTAGGACGAGTTGAACATTTTCTTGGCCCTAAAATGCAATTTTGAAAACGTGCAATTTTTCTAATGCAAATAGAATCCGAATAAAACCAAATAAAATCCAATAAATGATTTTAATATTTTTCCTCCAATATTTCAATTATTTTGGAGAAGTCCTATTATCTCCACTCATTTGATTTAATATGAAATATTTTTCGGAGAGAAAATTTATAAAATCAAAATCCTCGTTTCATTATTTGATAAAAAATCAAATATGAAAACCGGAAAATCCCCAACTCTCTCTCCATGGGTCCTTGAGTTGCTTAGGAATTCGAGGATTGCGGAACGGAAATGCAACAAATCATGATATGCATGGATGATCTATGTATAACATTCCAAATTGAAAATTTGGGATGTTACAAACCTACCCCCCTTAAGATGAATCTCGCCCTCGAGATTCGGGTTGGCTAGAAAATAGGTATGGGTGGTCCTTGCGGAGATCATCCTCTTGTTCCCAGGTGGCTTCATCCTCGGTATGGTGGCTCCACTGAACTTTGCAAAACTTGATAACCTTACTGCGGGTGACTCTGCTGGCAAACTCAAGAATCTTAATTGGCTTCTCCTCGTAAGTCAAATCACTGTCCAACTGAATCGCCTCCAAGGGTACTGTATCTCTTAATGGTATATCAGCCATCTCAGCATGACACTTCTTCAGCTGTGAAACGTGGAACACATCGTGGACTCCTGACAATCCCTCAGCTAACTCCAACTTGTAGGAAACTTCTCCCATCCGTTCCAAAATGCGATACGGTCCTACAAATCTTGGGGCTAACTTTCCCTTAACTCCAAAACGTTTCACTCCTCGCAAGGGCGATACTCGGAGATATGCTCTATCTCCAATTTCGTAGGTTACCTCCTTGCGTTTTGAGTCTGCATAACTCTTCTGCCAGGACTGAGCAATCTTCAGTCGGTCTCGGATCAGTTTTACCTTCTCCTCAGATTCTTTAATCAAGTCTGGTCCAAACAACTGTCGGTCTCCTACCTCATCCCACATCAACGGTGTTCTGCACCTGCGTCCATACAGGGCTTCAAATGGTGGCATCTTCAAACTGGCTTGGTAGCTATTGTTGTATGAGAACTCTGCATACGGCAAATTGTCATCCCAACTAGATCCATAATCTAGCGCACATGTTCTCAACATGTCCTACAAAATTTGATTGATTCTCTCAGTCTGTCCATCTGTCTGTGGGTGAAACGATGTACTGAACTCCAATCTCGTTCCCAAAGTCTGGTGTAACTGATGCCAAAACTTTGAAGTAACCTGTGTTCCTCGATCCGATACGATGGTCCTCGGAACTCCATGCAGACATATGATCCTGGACATATAGATCTTGGCCAACTTTGCACTTGTACAGGTGGTTTTTACTGGGATGAAGTGAGCTACTTTGGTCAAACGATCAACTACTACCCATATGGAATCATATCCTGCTTAGTCCTGGGTAATCCGGTGATAAAGTCCATGCCAAGTTTATCCCACTTCCATTCGGGTATCGGCATAGGCTGTAACAGTCCTGCTGGGTAATACGGCTACATACTCGGCAATATCCTTCTTCATACCAGTCCACCAGAAACGTTCCTTCAAATCCAAATACATTTTGGTGTTTTCGAGGTGTATCGAGTATGGTGAGTCATGCGCCTCTTGAAGTATTAACTTTCTGATCTCCTGATTATTGGGCACGTAAATTCGGTCCTCAAACCATAGGGTATCGTGCTCATCCTCATGAAAACCTTTGGCCTTTCCTTTGCCCATCTTCTCCTTTATCTCGGCAATCTCTTTATCATCTTTCTGAGCTTCCCGAATCTTGCCCAGCAATGTCGACTGAACCTCTATTGTGGCAATGAACCTTCTAGGTACAATCTCTAATCGAAGTTCCATGATGTCCTTTGCTAATTCCTTCGGCAGTCCTTTACTTTCAAGGATATTAGCATAACTCTTCTGACTCAATGCGTCTGCTACGACTTTGCCTTTCCTGGATGATAGTGTAGCTTCATGTCATAATCCTTTATAAGCTCCAACCATCTCCTCTGCCTAAGGTTCATCTCCTTCTGGGTGAAGATGTACTTCAAACTCTTGTGATCCGTGTACACATCACAACGGTTTCCAATAAGGTAATGTCTCCAAGTCTTCAACGCATGCACTACGAATGCTAGCTCCAAATCATGTGTAGCATAATTCAACTCATGAGGTTTTAGTTGTCGTGAGGCATACGAAACAACTCTTCCATCCTGCATAAGCACACATCCAAGTCCTAAGTGAGAGGTGTCGCAATACACTTGGAACTCCTTATGTATATCTGGCAGTACTAGCACTTGGGCTATAGTCAAACGTTTCTTTAACTCCTGGAAACTTGCTTCACAATCTTCTATCCATTTAAAATTGGTATCCTTCTTCAACAGTTCAGTCATTGGTTTTGCAATCTTGGAAAAGTTCTCAATGAATCTCCGGTAGTATCCTGCGAGTCCAAGAAAACTGCGGATCTCGCTAACTGAGGTGGGTGCCAACCATTCAGTGACTGACTGAACCTTGCTGGGGTCTACTGCTATACCTTCTCCTGATATAACATGTCCAAGGAATCTGACTTCCTTCAGCCAAAACTCGCATTTGCTAAACTTAGCATACAACTGGTGTTCCCTGAGCTTCTCGAGAACTAAACGCAAATGCTCTTTGTGCTCCTCCTCGTTCTTCGAGTATACCATGATATCATCAATAAACACCACAACAAACTTGTCCAAATACTCCATGAACACCTTGTTCATCATGCTCATGAAATAGGCAGGGGCGTTAGTCAGTCCAAATGACATGACCGTGTACTCGTATAATCCATATCGCGTCGTGAACGCTGTCTTTGGTATGTTATTCTCTCGTATCTTCAACTGATGATACCCTGATCGTAAATCGATCTTTAAGAACACTTTAGCTCCTTGCAACTGATCAAACAGATCGTTGATCATCGGCAGTGGGTACTTGTTCTTTATTGTCACTTCATTCAAGGCTCGATAATCAACAACCATCCTTAGGGATTTATCTTTCTTCTGAACCAAGAGTACTGGGGCTCCCCAAGGTGATGAACTCCTTCGGATGTATCCTTTCTCCAATAACTCCTTGATTTGTTTCTTAATTTCCTCCAGATCATTCGCGGGCATCCGATAGGGTCTCTTGGATATTGGTCCTATTCCTGGTAACAGCTCTACCAAAAACTCAATATCTCTGTCCGGTGGCATGCCTGGTAACTCCTCTGGGAAAACATCCGGGTAATCCTTTACTACCGGCACTTCCTCCTGAACAACTCCCGTAAGGGCATTCACTTGGCTCCTTTTAGGCACATGCCTAGACACATACTTAATCCTTTTTCCCTCCGGGGTGGTGAGATAAATCGACTTACTCGCACAGTCAATGCTTCCTCCATACTTTGACATCCAGTCCATACCCAATATTACACCCAATCCTTGCGACTCCAAGATAATTAGGTCGGACGGAAACACATGTGTGCCAATGGTTAAGGGTATCTGGTCACACCATCGGCTAGCCATATATTCTACTCCGGGTGAACTCACTAAAATAGGGGTCCTAAGGGTTTGGGTTGGTAGTTTAAACTTATCCACGAATCCCCTTGATATGTATGAATGCGATGCACCAGTATCGAAAAGAACAAGAGCGGTAAATGACTTAACAAAAACTTACCTATTACCGCGTCCGGCTGCTCTTCAACCTCCTCCACGTTAACGTGGTTCACTTGTCCTTTGTTGAATGGATTGGGCTTCTTCCCAGTGCTTCCATTTCCGTTTCCATTCCTTCCTTTGGGGCAATCATTGGCATAGTGCCCTGTCTTCCCACACTTAAAACAGGTAACCTGACTTAAGTCTCTTTTGGCGGGAGTGGACGGGTTGGAGCGGTTCTAATTGTTGTTAGCTCCGTTCCCATTCCCATTCTTAGCACCACTGTGGTTATGTGATCCTCCTCCAGTGTGGTTGTGACCTTCATGGTTATGAACAAGTCCTCCCGAGTTCGGGGTTAGGCGAGGCTTCTGCGGAGCTCCTGAGTTATACTTCCCTTGTCCATACTTTCTCTTGCGGCTCTCAATCTGCTGCTGTTTCCCTTCAATCATAAGAGCCTTATCTACCAACTCCTGGTAGTTGTTGAAGGTTTCTACCATCAACTGCATGCTCATCTCATCGTTCAGCCCTTCCATAAACTTCTCCTGCTTCGCGGCATCTGTGGCCACATCATTAGGGGCATAGCATGATAACTTGCTAAACTCATCCACGTACTGAGCCACAGTACGGTTCCCCTGGCGTAGGTTGCGAAACTCCCGCTTCTTCATCTGCATAGCTCCAGTTGAGACATGGGCGGTGCGGAAAGCTTGCTAAAACTGGTCCCAAGTGACATTGGCTACAAGAAACACTAGTAGAAAAAGGGTCAAACGTGAAGCACATTAGTACCGGTTTCTATTTGAGCCGGCACTAATGTATACATTAGTGCCGGTTCCAACGGCTAGCCGGACCGCTTTCATTAGTACCGGTTCGTGGCGAACCTTTAGTACCAGTTCGTGCCACGAACCGGTACTAATGAGAGTGGTGGCAGGATGTTGTCAGACTGGGGCCCCTCCAGCCCCTTTAGTACCAGTTCTTGGCACGAACCGGTACTAAAGGTCGTCCTACATAAACCCTTCGTCCACCCGAGCTCGCTCTGTTCTTCCCCTTTCCCCTCTCCTCTCTGTTCTTCCCCTCTTCCTCTCGAGCTCATCACACATTTTGCCCAAAATTTGTCAAGATTTGAAGGCCCCCATCCATTCAAATGATCACAAAGGTTAGCAACTTTGTCCTTTCATCTCTGATTGCTAGATTAGCTCTTGCAATGATTTATATAGTGATTAATTTGTGAGTTTAGTAATTTGGGAGGATATATATATATATGTGCTAGTATTTGATTTATATGCAATTTGAGGTCAAAAATAACACTTAGTTTGCATATGTAGGTGTGGTTTACTTAGTGCCTTCTAAATCTCCGTCGTAACCACCGTCGATCGCCCGCACCGTCCCGTCGCCGGCACCACCTTGTGGTGAGCCTCTTGTTCATGAAATTTTATATAAAAATTGATGTTTGTGTGATTTGGATATATAGTTACTCATATAATTATCTTACCCGTACGTTGTTTGTTATACATATAGTGCCATGGTTTTGATATCCGTCCCCGTCGGCCCTCGTCCTTGTTATGATTCGGATGTGGTATATATATTCTCTTTTAAAACTAGTTGCATTTCGTGTTTATGACAAATTATGCCCATCAAGTTGACATAGAAATTTTTTCTAGGAGGTATGTGAACCAGAAATTCCAACCGACCCTATTGTCGAGAGGTTAAATTTAGTTGAAAGAGAAAACGAGTACTTGAAAGAAAAATTGAAAAGAATTGAGGGGGAGAAGATGGAATTGGGGTTGCATGTTGCCGATGTCGTCGATGATCACAAGATCAAGATGGAGAAAATGCGCTTGAAGATTAGAAAGATTAGAAAATATGCCATCGATAGTGAGGCTTGGTATCATTATGCTGTTGGATCCATTGTTACCTTAGTTGCGATCTTGATCGTATTTGTTGTTGCATTTAAATGCTTTAGCTAGAGAGTTATTTGTTTGTTGCATTTAAGTGTTGTATGAACTTTATGTATGAACTTGTATTAATTTGGTCTATTCGGTGTTGTGTAATGAAGATGAGCCGGCAATGGATGTACGATGACCGATGCTCTCCCCAGTTCGTTGAGGGCGTGCATACTTTTCTGCTTGCGGCTGAGACAAACAAGCAGGCGGATGGTTTTATGCCTTGTCCATGTGCTCGCTGTAAGAATGGTCACAATTACTCTACGTCAAGAACCATTCACGTCCACCTGTTTAAGTCCGGTTTCATGCCCCACTATAATGTTTGGACCAAGCACGGAGAAAGAGGGGTTATGATGGAAGACAATGAAGAAGAAGAGGACGATGACAGCTATCCTGGCCATGGGTTCCCTGAATACGATGATACAACAATGGGGGAAGAAGCTGAGCCGGTAATGCGGGAAGAAGCTGAGCCGGCAATGCGGGAAGAAGCTGAAGAAGAGGCATCAGATGAGCCCGTTGATGATCTAGGTCGGGCCATTGCCGATGCAAAGAGAAACTGTGCAGGTGATTTGGACAAGAAGAAGTTGCAGCGCATGTTAGAGGATCACAAAAAATTGTTGTACCCGAATTGCGTAGGTGAAAAGAAAAAGCTGGGCACCACACTGGAATTGCTGCAATGGAAGGTAGAGAATGGTGTATCTGACAAGGGATTTGGAAAGTTGCTGGTAATGATAAAGGATATGCTTCCAAAGGACAACGAATTGCCCGAGAGTACGTACGAAGCAAAGAAGGTTGTCTGCCCTCTAGGGTTAGAGGTGCAGAAGATACATGCATGCCCTAATGATTGCATCCTCTACCGCAGTGAGTACGAGGATTTGAACACTTTCCCGGTATGTGGTGCATTGCGCTATAAGATCAGCCGCGATGACCCTGGTGATGTCGAGGGCGAGCGCCCCAGGAAGAAGATTCCTGCCAAGGTGATGTGGTATGCTCTTATAATACCACGGTTGAAACATTTGTTCCAAAACAAAGAGCATGCCAAGGCGATGCGATGGCACGGAGAAGACCGTAAGAAAGACGGAAAGTTGAGAGTACCCGCTGACGGGTCGCAGTGGAGAAAAATCGAAAGAAAGTACAGGAAGGAGTTTGCAGATGATGCAAGGAGCGTATGGTTTGGTCTAAGCGCAGATGGCATTAATCCTTTTGGGGAGCAGAGCAGCAACCATAGCACCTGGCCTGTGACTCTATGTTTGTGTAACCTTCCTCCTTGGTTGTGCATGAAGCGGAAGTTCATTATGATGCCAGTGCTCATCCAAGGCCCTAAGCAACCCGGCAACGACATTGATGTGTACCTAACGCCATTAGTTGAAGAACTCTTACAACTGTGGAATGGAACAGGTGTACGTGTGTGGGATGAGCACATGGGGGAAGAATTTGACCTAAAGGCGTTGCTGTTCATGACCATCAATGATTGGCCTGCTCTCAGTAACCTTTCAGGACAGACAAACAAGGGATACCGCGCATGCACGCACTGTTTGGATGATACCGACAATATATATTTGGCTAATTGTAAGAAGAATGTGTACCTGGGACATCGTCGATTTCTTCCGAGCAGGCATCCCGTAAGAAAGAAAGGCAAGCATTTCAAAGGTGAGGCGGATCACCGGATGAAGCCTCGCCACTGTACTGGTGCTGATGTACATGATATGGTCAAGGATTTGAAGGTGGTCTTTGGAAAGGGTCCTGGTGGACAACCTGTTCCGAATGACGCTGACGGACGCGCACCCATGTGGAAGAAGAAATCTATATTTTGGGACCTGCCCTATTGGAAAGACCTAGAGGTCCGCTCCGCAATCGACATGATGCACGTGACGAAGAATCTTTGTGTGACCCTGCTTGGCTTCTTGGGCGTGTATGGGAAGACAAAAGATACACCTGAGGCACGAGAGGACCAGCAACGTATGCATGGAAAAGACGGCATACATCAGGGTCATGCAAGCTACGCTCTTACCAAAGAAGAGAAGGAAATCTTCTTTGAATGCCTGCTCAGTATTAAGGTACCGTCTGGCTTCTCGTCGAATATAAAGGGAATAATAAACATGGCAGAGAAAAAGTTCCAGAACCTAAAGTCTCATGACTGCCACGTGATTATGACGCAACTGCTTCCGGTTGCATTGAGGGGGCTTCTACCGGAAAACGTTCGATTAGCCATTGTGAAGCTATGTGCATTTCTCAATGCAATCTCTCAGAAGGTAATCGATCCAGAAATCATACCAAGGTTAGAGAATGATTTGGTGCAATGTCTTGTCAGTTTCGAGTTGGTGTTCCCACCATCCTTCTTCAACATCATGACGCACGTCCTAGTTCACCTATGTGAAGAGATTAACGTTTTGGGTCCTGTATTTCTACACAATATGTTCCCCTTTGAGAGGTTCATGGGAGTCTTAAAGAAATATGTTCATAACCGTGCTAGGCCAGAAGGAAGCATATCCAAGGGCCGTCAAAATGAGGAGGTCATTGAGTTTTGTATTGACTTTATTCCTGACCTTAAGCCGATTGGTGTTCCTGAATCGCGGCATAAGGGCAGACTGGATGGAAAAGGCACGCTAGGAGGGGAACAAATAATATGTATGGACGGACATTCTCTCACTGAAGCACACTACACAGTTCTACAAAATTCCGCCTTGGTGGCTCCGTATATGGATGAACACAAGAATTTGCTACGCTCCAAACACCTGGAGCGGTCTGATGACTGGATTACACGTGAACAAACCAGGAGTTTCGCCAGCTAGTTGCAGACACGTACCATGCATGACACCTCTATTGAAGATGACCTGTACTTGCTGTCCCAGTTACCATCTTCGAATATAATGACTTTCAAAGGGTACGAGATAAATGGTAATACATTTTACACGATCGCCCAAGATAAGAAGAGCACCAACCAAAACAGTGGTGTCCGCTTTGATGCAAAAACCAAGACAGGAAAGGAAACATATTATGGTTATATACAGGACATATGGGAACTTGACTATCGACGTGGTTTGAAGGTCCCTTTGTTTCGGTGCAAATGGGTCAATATGACACAAGGCGGGGTAACAGAAGACCCGCAGTACGGAATGACAACAGTGGATCTCAACAATCTTGCGTATGCAGACGAACCATTCGTCCTAGCCAATGATGTGGCACAGGTTTTCTATGTGAAGGACATGTCTACCAAGCCAAGAAAAAGAAAAGATAAGGAAGCGAATGCATCGTACGATGAGCCAAAGCGGCACATAGTTCTTTCTGGGAAGAGAAACATCGTGGGAGTGGATGACAAGACAGACAAGTCAGAAGATTATGAAAAGTTTGATGAAATTGCTCCATTCACAGTGAATATTGACCCGAGCATCCATTAAATGATGAAGATTTTCCATGGTTACGGCGCAAAGGGACACACGCGAAGAAAAAGTTTCACACCCAAAGATCTGGGATGTGATCGGCTTCACTATCATCACTTTCTTCTATGTTTCACACCCAGAAGGGAATCTCTGTAATAGTTAGGGTAGTTAATTATGTGTTTTGGCATTTGAAACGCGAAGAAATTTTATGTGCAAACAAATTCTTTCATGCCTTTACTGATTTTTAAAGTTAAGTTATTCACAAACTAGTGATTCACACTAATTTCAAATAATTCAAAATTTAAACTATTCAAATTTGAAAACTACGGGCACTAACAGAAAGTTTGTAATTTTTTGTACCTAAAGCAAAAATATTCACAAAGAAACTCTAAATACACAAAAATAAACTCAAAAATAAATAAAGCAAAAAAACTAAAAAAAGCCCGCCTACTAGGCCAGAGCGGCCTGCATACGACTAGAAACCCAACCTGTTGTTGGGCCAGGATGCAGGCCCGCAAAGGCCCAGTAGGCCAACAGGGCAGCACAGAACATGTAGGCCCAGTAGGCCTGCTTTGGAGAGGAGCTCGAGAGAGCTACCGCACGGGGGTTTATAAACCAGTGCGGTCGCCCCTCGGCTAGCGATGTGGGACTAAACTTGCGCATCGCACCTGCGCCAGCGCACCCCCTTTAGTACCGGTTCGTGGCACCAACCGGTACTAAAGGGGGGCCTTTAGTACCGGTTGGAGCCACCAACCGGTACTAAAGGGGGTGCGGTTCCCGCCGCTTGGCCTGGCCAAAACAGGCCTTTAGTACCGGTTGGTGGCTCCAACCGGTACTAAAGGTGCCTTCTATATATACAACACTTACGAAAATTTCATTCTCCCTCTGTTTCTTCCTCTGTTTCCCCATTGAAGCACCGCCCGCGCGCCCCGATCGATCGACGCCGTCGCCGTCGCCGCCCCTGTCCGCGTCGCCGCCCCCGTCCCCGTTGCCGCCCCCATCCCCGTCGCCGCCCCGTCCCCATCGCCGCCCTCGTCTCCATCGCCGCCCTGGGCCCGTCCCCGTCGCGCCGTCCCCGTGTCGCCGCCCCCGCGTCACGCCCCGGCCCGTCGCCGCCCCCGGCCATCGCCTCGCCGTCGCCCCGCTGTGAGCTCTCCCCCTCTAACCCCTCTCCCTCGCCCCCGGCGGCCACCATGGGCGCCGCCCCTCCCCGAGCCCATACACACACACACAAGCATGATGAACACACACACACGTACATATGTATGAATTAATGCATGTATATATTAGTATATACGTATTTTGTATGTTTAATTAGTTTAGATTTTTTAGATTATTATTTTTTCACTAGTATATATGTATGAATGCATGTTAGATGGATATAATTAGTGTTTAATTATTATGGAAATTTTTTATATAATGTTGTTTTTCAGTTTTTTAATGGATGTATAAAAGTTGTGTTTTTTGTTTTTAGTGTTAGATGCTTAATTAGTATGAAATAGCATATAGAATTTTGACATATGCAATGATAGCATAATTAGTGTTATATAGAAATGTTAGAAATTTTAGTTATCAAAATCCAATCATTAAAAAAATGTTACTTTTTGCAGGCATATAGCTAGTATTTGTTCTCGATGATGCCCGGCCCGCATCCTCGTCGTTGACCTGTCCGCGACGACGTCCGACTGACCCATGTCCAGGACTGGGCTCCGCCGGGCTGGCACTGGGAGGTGCTGCCTGGAGGGGCGCGCCTCTTGATGAGGAACCCGGCCCCGAGTCCCGTCGTCGACCCTGATCTCATTTGGTGGCGTTCACGTGGGCCAGTCTCGGTGCGGAGGGAGCCGGCCCCGCCGGAGGTGGTACGTCACCGTGTCAGGGAGGAGGACGAGCACGTCCATCGCTACATGGTTGCGTTAGAGGGCGGCAGGTTCTCCAATACCTGGCAGTTTCTTCAGGGATCTCACTTCAGCTATGATCCTGTGAGGGTTCCTTCTCTTTGGGTGTCCACCGCCCGCGTCGCAGGAACCGCGAGTGTCCTAGATTCTTCTGTAGTATTCGATCTTTATTAGCTACCTAACCAGTGATGTACTCGATATATAATATTCAAGACGATGTATTCGAGATTATATATTATTCGAGACGATGTATTCGAGATTATATCTATTATTCGAGACGGTGTATTCGAGATTATATCTATTATTCGAGACGATGTATTCGAGATTATATCTATTATTCGAGACGATGTATTCGAGATTATATCTATTATTCGAGATGATGTAATTCAAATACTAAATTGTTTTATATTTCTTTTGGCATAGTTAAATAAAAGCTATGGCGGACAATACCGATAGAGAGGAGAACAAACCATGTTTGATATAATACGCGGGCCAGATGATGAACAGAATGAAGAAGATTATGACGGCTCTGAATTTCTAAACAACAGCGGAGAGGGTGATATGATATTCGATCGCGACAACCGAATTGATGAAGTCATGAACTACGATTATGACAACACCGGAGAGGTATATATATTTATATAAGCAGGCATCTGGTGATCATCACATGTTTTAAATGAGTTGAAGATATATTAACGAATCGATCTTTCTTCTTTCAGCCATCCGGATCGAGCAAATCTTCAGGCAACAGGACGAAACGAGGCCCGAACAAAAAGTTGAAGGAGGGCGTAAAGTATAATATCGAGGCAATCAAACCTAATGGCGAACCATTAATGCCTAAGAAGATTGCGGACAAGTTCGTTCGTCAGTGCGGAGTTCTTGTGAAGGACCAACTCCCGATATCCCTTCAAGAATGGAGAGAGCCAGCAAAGCCATGTCCAGATCTTACTTTTGTCAACGATAGACAAAAAAGTCTGCTTTGGGATACTCTCATGGAACATTTCACCCTACCAGATCATTTCACAGAAGCAGATGTGCAGAAAGTCAAGGACGCTGCTCTTAGGAAGATGGCGGTTGCATTCAAGAACCACAAGAATCGTGAATGGGACAAGTACGTCAAGGGAGGAAGGAAGACTCCAGTATTCGAGGGAACACTAGAGAATCAAAGTGCTCATTGGGACAATTTCGTGAAATTCAAGGATTCGGAATTATCTAAGGAACGGTGAAGAATAAACAAGGCCAATGCCGCAAAAAAGGATAAGTTCCATAAGCTGGGGCCAGGTGGCTATGCGGTGGGAATGCCTAAGTGGGATAAGTCTGAGAAAGAGATGCTGGATGCAGGTGTCACTCCAGAAACATTGAGCTGGCCCCCCAGGTGCAAGACTTGGTTCTATGCGCATGGGGGGGGAGTTGGACCCGAAGACAGGCAAAGTTTCCAAGAAGGCATGTCTGGACGGAGCCGAAGATAAGCTACTTGTTGCAATAGAAGAGGCTCGATCCGGGTTGTTCGAGCCCAACAGAGAGAACGACGAGCTTACACGTGCCCTGGGAAATCCTGAACACCCGGGAAGAACACGAGGCATGGGCGCTATTCCGTGGTATGAGGGGTTTTCGGACTGGAACGCCGACTACAGAACCCGTGCGAGAAAGAAGATTGCGGAGGAGAAGAAGAGGAAGATGGAGGAGGAGCAGAGGAAGCTCGACTATGAACGCCTTCAAGGCCTAGAATCAGCGCACGTGGACTTGGCAATCAAATTCCAGCGGCAGCAGGAGTTGATCGACTCACTTAGCCAGCAAAGGGGGTCTCAGCAGCTGCAGCAGCTAGGGGATGATCCAACATTGGATACCACCGCCCCATCCATGCCGAGAAGCAGCGTGGGTTCCGCCCCGTTTGACGCAATGCTGGATAGATACCCCGTGGATGACATCACGGAGAACACTAACTGCGAGCTACACTTCAAAATTAAGAACATATCCTTGAAGGTGGCGGACGGCGTTGCTTATACAAATTCCCCCGATGCAACCTTCCATTGCAACCCGATTCCAGCAGGCTATGCTCGTGTCGTGGTTGATGAGGTGGTGGACCAATATTCGGGGCTAGAGCTTGACATTCCTGGAGGTGACGAGGAGCACACACTCGGAGATGCCAAACATCGTATCATCCTACGGAGAAAGGATTGCATCATCTTTCGAAGGCCACCGACACCGCGTCACCCGACTCCTCGTCGAAGTCCGCCACCGAGTCAGCAGACTCCCGCTCCTCCAAGTCCACCAACGCGTGAGGCCACTCCTCCTCCTCCAAGTCCGGCAAAGTGTCAGGCCACTCCTCCTCCAAGTCCGACACAGCGTCAGACGTCCACTCCTCCTCCAAGTCCGGCACAACCTCAGGCCACTGCAAGTCCGGCACAGCTTCAGGCCACTCCTCCTCGTCCAACTCAGCCCCGTCAGCCGTCTCCGCCGCCTCAGCAATCGCAGAAGAGACACCCCGCAGCTATGGTGCGTAGCGGTACGAGTCGAGGTCATAGTACAGGAAGTACAGGCGGAGGCAAGCGATATAAATATGGTCCAAACCTCACTACTCCTCTTCCTGAGAGGGCTTATGACAGGACCGAGGAGCAAACCAATGCCATAGTGCGGGCAGAAGTCGACGCCCATTTTGGACCGAAACCGCCACCGCCGCCAAGGGAGAAAGTGCCTGTGGAAGTAGTTGACCACTTCATTCGTATGGCTCAACCACCAGCTCCTAAGCCTGTTGACACAGACTATGAGCGCCACATCAGGAAGTTACATCGACAACGTCTACAGAAGGAGGCGAGCTCGAGCTCGAGCAAACAACAAGCAGTTGTCAAAAATGTGGGAAAACCATTGCCCAGCTGGGAGAACAGGCGACGCAATCGATCCCCCCGCTTGTTGTGCCGCGAACAACACGTGACAGTACGCGCGCCCAATATTATTGTGGGCAAACAGTTTACGTTCCCGAGGTGGGCGATGTGGTAATAACCCAGGAGCATATAATGCTGGCTGAAACTCTCAACATCACTGTTGGACAACTCCTCGAGATCGAGGACATGCCTGTGCTTACAGAGGAGGAAATAAAATGGAAATATGCCCGGGGCCAACCTTTGGTCAAGCCAGAAGAGGTCAAGAAGCTCCCAACGAGAATGTATGAATTGCATCAATGGTACATGGACATTACCAAGAGATCCGATCGAGAGTCCCTCATGGTGCAAGTCAATAAGGATCATTACTACCATGAGAAACCTGTGACCGTTGAGTATTCTGAACTGTTTCAGTTATACAATCAAGACGCACTCGACAAATCTATCGTCAGTTGCTATTGTCTGTAAGTGATTTCTTTCTGTAATTTAAGTCTCAAGCTAGCTGTAGTGATCCTTTTGATCAATCATTACCTGTAATTATCCTCACTATATTCTTTTCTGTGGTATTATGCAGGATGAAGATGTATGAAATGAGAAAAGGTGGACGCTATGGCATTGGGTTCATTGACCCAAACACCATTAATGAATACACATGGAAAATAAACAAGCATCATGAAAAGCAGGTAGAGGACAGCATGCTAGAGTTCTTGAAGCGCCTCAAATACAATGAAGATATACTACTTCCTTACAACTTCCAGTGAGTCACACTTTCTTGTACTACAAATTCTCTGTTTTTGCCTACTAGCTAGCTACATGTTTTTGCTTACATATGCCCGCTTAATTAAGACATGCAAACATGTGTGCATGCAGATTTCACTGGATCTTGTGTATCATTAAAGTTGACGCCGGAATAGTTCAAATACTGGACTCACTACTCAAAGCAAATAGTGACTATAACATCTTGTTTGGGATAGTCAACAGGTAATTTCAATCATTATTAACTATATATCTCAGCCTATTTAGTTCATCATTTCATGAAATGAACTATTTAATAACCCCTTTATTCATTTTCTTTGTCGGCGGGCAGGGCTTGGGCAAGGTTCATCAGCGTCACCGAAGGCGGATGGAAACGACAGCTGAAATGGTTTCGACCCAAGGTAAGTAATTAAGTAGTACTAGCTAGCTAGCTAGCTGCCATCTCTTTAATTATCATGCTTGATTAATTATTATCTGATCAAATTAAATTCCATTCTCGTAATAAAGGCCTTGAAGCAGGCGTAGGGGACTGATCTGTGTGCATTTTGCGTTTGCGAGAACATTCGCATGATGGCGTCCGAAAGGAGCAGATCTCAAAGACAGGAATGGGTACGCTTGTCAGAACACTATTCACAATTTTTACACCATTATCGATATCTAGTCACACAACTAATACACATGCATATTGATCTCCTTCTTAACAGTTCAAAGAGGTGCGGGACAAGCTCCTAGAAACGGAGCGCGTAGAAGCACTTCAAGAGGAAATAGCGGGATTTTTGCTCGACCAGGTCATAAATCCGAAGGGAGAATACTATTACCCGCTACCGCCCGCATCGACCAGGTCATGAACCACTTCCAATTGTCAACGTGCTCCGAAGGCACCAATTAGGCTAATGCCACTGGCTCCGAAGGCAACATGCATATGTAGGAGAAATTGTATATAGCTATACATGTGTGTATGTGTGAATTAATATGGTGGTTTGTGAGACATTGATGATATATATATGATTGGTTCTACTAGAAATTCTATTTATATATATATATATATGCATAACGTGTACAATGTGTAGTATCGTAAAATACCAGCAAACGAAAAAGAATTAAAATGGAAAACACAAAATTAAATGAAAAAGAAATCATAAAACCAAAAACCCCCCAAACATTTTAGTACCGGTTGGTGTTACCAACCGGTACTAAAGGGCTCCCGGCCCCCGGAGCTGGCTCGTGCCACGTGGTTGCCCTTTAGCACCGGTTCGTGCTGAACCGGTACTAAAGGGGGGGGGGCCTTTAGTGACCACACTTTATATGGAACCGGCACTAAAGGGCCTTACGAACCGGTGCTATTGCCCGGTTCTGCACTAGTGAAAAGTGGCTGTGTAATTCTCCCACCATGAGGCTGCTAGTCCATCCAATTGATGTGCGGCAAAGCGCACCTTCTCAGCATCTATGCAACCTGCGGTGTTCAACTCCCTCCCAATTCGGCGTAGCCAATCATCAGCAACAATAGGCTCGGTGCTACTGGAAAACACCGGCGGCTGTAACCTTAGAAAACGGGCTAGGTTGTCCACTGGCGGGTGGGTTGTTGTTGTTGTTGCCCTGATTCTGAACTAGCAATTGCATCAAGGCATTCTGCTGCTGGATCAACTGGGTGAGCTCCGGCAGAAAGGCAAAACCGGTGTCACGTCTCGGAGGCATCTGATGGGTTTAGATGGAAGAGATTAGAATAGAAAAGGGGTCTAATGAGAAAGCACTACCCATATGCACATAAGACAAACACAATCATTTCACTCAATCAATCAAGCAAGGGCATACAAACGGTCTAGAACTATCGCAAAAGTGCTCACTACTACTATATACATGGGGGAAATACTACTAATGGTTGGTGGTCATCTAGAAATTTTGATCGATGGAAGACTCCATGATGTCTGCTCTAGCTTCGTCTTCAAAGTCATCATCACTAGGGTCGGAGTCGGTGTCGTCGATGATGATGTAGTCCTCGGGGCGTATTTCCTTGGGTTCTTCTTCTTCTATTGGTGCTGGTCCTCCCATGAATACTCCGATCTTCTTGACTAAGTCGTCATTCTTCTCCAGTAGTGTCTTGATTTCCTCCTCATATCTATCGCGGGTAAACTTGAGTTCTTCCTCCAGCTCAATGATCCTAGTCTTCGCCTTCTTCAAGTCCATCATGTCCACACACATCTGGTTCTCCTGACGTCGAATGTGCTGGTTTAACTCCTGGATGAAAGCTGCAATGGATCTATCCTTCTTAGTGCTGATTACTTCCCATTGCTCGTCTCGGTGCCCACATATTTGGTAGATAGTGTCCTTAAGCTCCCTGTTGTAAACTTCTCCAATGCGTCCCATGGTGATGTGAGCTGCCATAATCTTTCTTAAACTCCAGGTTGGTGCGTCGAAGGAAAATTCTATGGGTTTAGAAGTTGGCGAGAACGTCCTTCCTGGAACTTGTACTTGAATCATCCAGCGCTCCTCTTCAGGTAAAGTGGCGTTGTACGTCCCGGTGAAGCTTGGTATTCCAATGTTCAAGTACCTAGTGACTTCCTTCAAATGGCGTCCAAAAGGTGTGTCTTCATCCGGTTGTGCAAACTTGTTCTTCATCTCCGTCATCCTAAAGAGTAGAAAATGGAGAGGAGTCAGAAATGAGAAGAGAAGTGTGACCTAGGGTTTATCTTAGGGGTCGTGTCCTACACTCAGCGTGTGCTCTGATACCATCTTGTAGCGACCCGACCTCAGATGGTCAAGTCTCTGTGCTTTAGTGTCATCCCTGGATCGGTAATGCTGACACACACAGTACTCGTAGGATTTATAACAGAGTATCAATCACACACTATTACATCGAATGTCTCCAAAGAGAACTTATTACAATAACATGGCTTAAGGCCATCTAATGCGATAACAGCGGAAGGCTTGGAAGATAAGGTGAGTCCATCAACTCCAACGGCATAGCTGAGCTGCACGACAACGACCTAACGAACCTTACTTCTCGTCTAAAAAGTCTGCAACATGATACGTTGCAGGCCGAAAATGGGTCAGCACATGGAATATGCTGGCAATATAACACAGTAGAGCAGAAACAGAATAATGCTATCACTACATGCATATATGGCTGGTGGAAAGCTCTATGGTTATAGTTTTTGCGAAAAGCCAATTTTTCCCTACAACAAAGGAATAGATTTTTATTTAACTATCATGGTGGTTGAAACATCATTGAGAAGGTACCCCCAACTCAATCACAATTAAAGTGATTAACAACCCAACAATATTAATTAAACATGGTGAGATACATGTGATAACCCAAGTACTAGATACTCAAGAATTGTCCATAACCGGGGACACGGCTAACCATGATTAGATTGTACACTCTACAGAGGTTTGCGCACTTTTCTCCACAAGACTCGATCGCCTCCATTGGATTTCTCGCACTGCAGGGTGTTTGAGAAATGGATGACCGAGACACAGTCTTTCAGAAACGTTAACTCTCTACTCCGGGTAGACCATACCAAACCTATAAAACCCACTACCTGCTGATCTACCTCTTCAAGAGCTTCACGTAACTTACTCAACTATGCTAGAGCCCATAATAGCTTGTGGCTGCACACGGAAGTTTCTAGCATGAATCATCTCAGTTCCCTTTGAGCCTGGGTGGCGGTCCATAGGAAGATCACACGGGTACCCCGGGATTTCCAAAAAAATACAGACAACACTGGGTTCCCCAGGTGCCTCAATCCACCCAGTTGTTTGATTAAGTTGCCACCTTAAGTTGAACCATTAATTAACAATCTCACATCTGTCATGAATTTCACTCAAACCCAAACCACGTCTACGAGCATAGCATAGCAATATAAGCAATACATAGAAGTAACTCCCAAGGGTTTGAATATAACAGGGCAATAGGTTCTACCTCAGCAACTACTTCCCAACCCACAAGTTAATGACATCCTAATCATGCAATGTTTGAGGATTGGAACTAATGCATAAAAACTGGGTAATAATGGGATATGATCAAGGTGTTACTTGCCTTGCTGACGATCCGCGAATCCTAGAGACTCGTAGTAACACGCTTCGCACTCCGGGAATTCTATCGCAAGAAAACAATAACGTACATAAGTAACAAGCAACGATGCACAAGCAAAACTCAAATAAGAGAGGTTGACCAGAAAGTTCAACTTAAGAACTCCGGTACGCAAAAAGAATCAAATCAAACGAAGCAACGAAAGTCAAACGACGAAAGAAAGAAGCTTCGTTTACTAATCTGAAACTAGGTCAAATTTTACAGTAACAAAAACTTGTTTGAGTTGGTTAAACGGAAAGAGGGTTTCGAGACGAAACTCCAGGCACTTGAATCGCCTGATTCCGATAAACGAGCAAAAAGATAAACAGAAACTAAGATTGGATCAGAAATCGCGATCAGAAAAATTGCGGAATAAATCCGAGAAAAAGAAAAACGATGAACAAATTAACGAACGAACGTTCGTTATCTGGACCTAAACGAAGAACGCGTTCGTTAAAATGAACGAACGAGCGAACACTCGCTAAAAAAATAAACCAGAGAAAAACCGATCTAAAAAACGAAAACTAGGGTTTTGAAAAAGAAAAAAAAAACGAACGGTTTTTTTTAGAAAAACCAGCGGTTGGAACCGGCGGCTACCTCCGGCGAGGGCTTGGGCGGCGGGGCGGTAGGGTGCGGCGGCGGCGCGGGTGGCGGGCGGCGGGAGGCGCGGCGCGGCTCGGGGCGGGGTGCGGTGGCGGTGGTGGTGTGGTGGTGTGGGGGCCGGGGCGGCGCGTATATATAGGAGGGGGGCGGCGACTTGGAGTAGGGGGCAAGGCGCGGCGGCGGAGGCGGAGTCCGGCTCGGACTCTGTCCGAGGTGGCGGCGGTGGCGGCGCTCGCGCGCGGGGAGGCGGCGGCGGCGGCCTGGCGCAGCTGGGCCTTAGGCCTAGTCCGCACGGGAACCCTTTTTTTTTAAACTTCGCCGACCGAAATAAAATCCTAAAAAAACCTAAAAATACCAAAACAAATTTTCACCGTCTAATAAAATATTTAGGACGAGTTGAACATTTTCTTGGCCCTAAAATGCAATTTTGAAAACGTGTAATTTTTCTAATGCAAATAGAATCTGAATAAAACCAAATAAAATCCAATAAATGATTTTAATATTTTTCCTCTAATATTTTAATTATCTTGGAGAAGTCCTATTATCTCCACTCATTTGATTTAATATGAAATATTTTTCGGAGAGAAAAATTATAAAATCAAAATCCTCGTTTCATTATTTGATAAAAAATCAAATATGAAAACCGGAAAATCCCCAACTCTCTCTCCATAGGTCCTTGAGTTGCTTAGGATTTCGAGCATTGCGGAATGGAAATGCAACAAATCATGATATGCATGGATGATCTATGTATAACATTACAAATCGAAAATTTGGGATGTTACATACTACTTCGTCCCTCTTGCTGGATCGAGAAGGCGAGGACGTCACCGAGCCGAACGTGTGCAGAACTCGGAGGTGTCGTGCTTTCGGTATTTGGATCGGTCGGATCGTGAAGACGTACAACTACATCAACCGCGTTGATATAACGCTTCCGCGAACGGTCTACGAGGGTACGTAGACAACACTCTCCCATCTCATTGCTATGCATCACTACGATCTTGCGTGTGCGTAAGAAATTTTGAAATTACTACATTTCCCAACAATACTAGCTTTCCATTGATGATATCTCCGTATGAATCTGATTGGTCAAATGGCAACTTGTTTTACCAAAGAAATCAGTGTTAAATGCAAATACTTTAGGAAAGCTAACATCTATCAAAAAGCCGAGCAACCAAACTTTTTTGTAGGTCTAACTGGGATGTACGAAAAAATAGTTTGGTATAAAGTTATCAACACCAAAAGGGTTACTCGGTTGCATGTATAAATGATCACGACACAAATAAAAAACTCGCAAGTTATCAGGATTCATGAAACTAGAAACAGCATGCTCATAAAAACATATAACGTGGCACCAATAGGTGAACAGAGAAGAGGGCGAGTATATACCTCAACAACACAACCACATAACCCTCTACTTCATCTTCATCCTCCACTGCCTCATTATCATACTGGGTAAGGTGACGAAACAACATGTTGCAATACCACCCATTAACCACACATCCCTCACTATTGAACCAATCCGTTCCCTCTGACATCCTTCCACACCCAACAGACCCACCACCTTATCATAATCAATTGCGAGCAGCATGAAGGCGGCCGAAACGGGACTCCAATCATGGCAGGGTCCTTGAGCATCGACAAAAAAGAAAAATCAGTGCGAGATCATATTATATGCTCTAAAGATAGACAGGCGCAGAGGCATTTCCATATATACGGTAGCCTCTTATGAATTCAGGAAAACAATGGATCTCAATTTCTAATTTGGAATTGGCAGCTTAATTTAAACCGCACACATGTAAAATCGGTCGGTTATTTATTTATTTTCGAAGCAGATCGGGTCATACATAGTTACATACATATTCTAAGGCGCAAGGGGAGTTCTTCCGCGATACCTTGTTGGCGTCGGTGGTGTCGTACGGGGAGCGCAAGGAGCGCGAGGAGCGCGCGCCGACGAGAAACGTGGAAGCGGGGGTGAGACACAGAATGATGTAAGCGCAGACCCAGGACGCAGACCAGAGCGCGGGGGGAACCTCGAGCTTACCCAGGGCAAGACGCGCGATGACCAAGGCGAGGTACACTGCGCAGAGGACCCAAAGCAGCCCGCAATGCAGGAAGATGAGCACGTCGAACCTGGCGAGGAACAAACGCCTGTGCTCCGACGCCGGCATCTCCGGCTCGGGGACGGTCATGGGGGGCGAAACCCTAGAGTTGCTCTAACCATTCAACCTCAAATTGGTTCATTCATGCTTTTTTTTTGAGGGATTGGTTCGCCCATGCTCTATTAGTAGGTATAGACTGGGCTGGATGTGACCCGATTTGTGGACTGGGTCGGTGTGAGTGCGAAGCGGTCGGGCCCAAACCTGCCGTGCTTCGTGGGCCGGCCCAAACACGGCACATGCTCCGTTGGCCAATATCTGGACGGGCCCGAGGCAAGCGCGTCTTATAGAAGCCTAACATACGCGAAACCCGGCCGTTCCGTAGATCGAAACCCTAAGAGCATCTCTAGCCGCGCCCCCAAGAAGGCCTCCCGGGAGATTTTTCGGCCGCCGGTGCCAAAAAATCGGCCCAGTCGTGCTCCCAAAGGCCCAGTTTTCGCCGGCTCGGGCCGAAATTGGTGCCGGCGGACCCAACCCGAACCCGGCGCGCTGGGGTCGCTCGGGGGCGCCGGGCGAATCGTTTTTGGCGCGAAGAGCCGCGGGCCAGCCGCGTCAGCAACACGACTCCCTTCTCACCGCTTCGTCGTCCTCATCGCCTCGTTTCCCGCGGCGAATCAATGCCAAAGCTGCACGCTGCGCGCGCTGGTCAGCCTCCATTGATGCCTCACGGGCGGTGCACTGAAGGCCGGGCGACGCGCGTCCCCTCGGCCGCCACGCCATCAAGCCACGCGTAACGCGCCGGCCAAGCCTACCACGCGGCGCCTCCGCCTATATAAGCCGACCACCAGCGCGCCGGAGACACGCATAGATACTCCACCGCCGACGCGCCCATTTCTCCCCCCTTGCTCCTCTCGCCGTCTCGAGTTTAGAAGAATGGCCGAGCGCTTTTCAGGTGACGGCGCGGCGGCGAATGGCTTCGGGCACCACCATCTTCACGAGGACGAGGCTCGCCTCCTTTTCGAGGCCGAGTACCCGGTCCCGCCGGACATGCGGGTGCCCGGGCTTGGAGGATCAGCGCCGGCGGCGTGCCGGTGCCACCACCACCCACCGGGGCGGCGCGACGTGCGGAGATCGCACGTATCCGCGCGTCCCTGCCGCGGGCGGCGAGGGAGGGGCCACGGTACGTCCCCGACAGCCCGCTCTGGGAGCCCTACTTCCGCCGCCGTCACGCCGAGCAGCTCGAGGCCACCAACGGCGTCGTGCCCTCCGGCAGGCTCAATTCCGAGGGCCGGCGCCGGTGGTGGGGCGTGCCCGGCCGCACGTTGGAGGCCGTCCTCGAGTACATCGAGGGCGGCAACACGCCGCGCCTTGAGTACCCCGCTCCCCCGTCCTTCTCACGCCGCCGTGGAAGCTCCTGGACGCCGAGGCGCATGGAGCGGCCCGGGGTGTCCTCCTCCTCGTCCGGCCGCTCGTCGGGCTCTCCCTGCCTCCGCCCCATCAAGCCGAAGCCCCAGGACACGCCTGTCAGCGCGCGCACCCGCAGCTCCGGTGTCCGCATCGGCGACTCCGCCCCCCCACCGGCCGCTTCGTCCTCGTTGAGCCCAAGCCGGAGCCCGGCCTCCCCGTGGAGTACGAGGAGATAGCCCGGCGCGGCTTCTCCGACGAGGACGCCCTGCGGTGGGCGCGCGACGACTACCTCCGGACGGAGATGACCCGGCAGACCGGGGCCCTGGAGGAGATCACCGCCCGCAAGCGTGGGCGCAAGGGCGAGCACGGCGTCGTGGTCCTCGACAGCGACGACGACGACGCCCCCGGACCGTCCAACCCGCCCCGCCAACCGGGGGAGGGATGCAGCAGGGACGGCGGCGGCGGAGACGACGATGACGACAACGGCGGCGACTACACGCGGTTCTACCGCCTCCTCGGCATGTAGAACTGCAAAGGCGGGCGGCGAGCGGCGAGGTAGACAGCGAAGTAGACGGCGAGGAGCGGCGATGGAGACGGTGGGGGCAGCCCGTGCTAGTTTTTTTCATTTTTTTTGTAAAATATATTTAAATTTGAATGAACTCGCCGATGTTTGCGTTAAACTTGAGCCGTGTTTGCGCCGTATTTGACTTTTTCAAAAAAAACGTGGGCGCCGCGACTGGGGGCATCACACCCCCAGTGCACGGTTTAGCGCCGGTGCGCCCTCAGGGGGTATTTTTAGCCCCTCTCGGGGGCCCAACGCTGGAGATGCTCTAACGCAGAGAGAGAGCGGCGGCAGCGGTGGTGAGTGGCGAATCTTGGAAGAAAATTGAGGGCGGGCTCAAAGTAACGGTGTGAAAAAAAACACTGACTCTCAATTCTTTTTTTCAAAGAAGGTCAAAATTTGCCAGAATACTACTGAAAACATGTACTATGCACTAGAAGTGTTTCAGAATTTTTTCAAAATATAAAATTTTGAACCAAAAATTGGTTATGTTTAGCAAAATATGGTATCTCAAAATCTTGCAACCCAAATTACCTCAGAATTTCCCAGATACTACTGGGCACACATAGTATTTACTGTAAATTTTTGGAATTATTTGAAACTGTTAGACTTTAGCAAAATTGCCATGGTTCGAACTATAATAATACAGTAATGGTAGCAGCCTCGTGCGTGCTCTCTGGGACGATGGAAAGCAGCAACGGCCTCGTGCGAGCGAGCCAGCGAACAAGTGGTGTGGGGCTGGGCTGGAAACATCAAACGTTTGGCTGGGCTGGGCCTTAAGTGTAGTAGAAAAAAAAATTGGCAGCGCTGGAGGGCAGGCTCGAGCCTGCTAAAGCCTGCCCTGTAGATTCGCCACTGAACACCCCTATCCCCACCACCACAAGAACTGCGATGGATGGCGGCGGCGGCGTCGGCGGCAGCGGCGGCGGCGAGTATGGCAATCTCAACGACCCCATCCCTTCCCCCACAAGATCTGCGACGGCGGATGGCGGCGGGGAAGATGTCGTGGAGGGGAGCCCTCCGCCGTTCAAAATCCGCAAGCTGGGCGCTCCGGGTACGAGTTCAATTCTCGCTGAGGATCAGAGTGGGGCCATGGCTGCCAGGGACGGCAAGATCGGCGTCGAGCGGATGGATTCGGAAGAGGCCATTGAGTCGATGGCTGCCAGAGGCGGGCATGTGGATACAGAGATGACCCAATTCAAGTATGGCGAGGTTGCGGATGAGGAGCTTCGGAAGGACAAGATGAACGGAGGCAAATCAAAGCAGCAGATCAAGAACCCGGAGGAGGGGGATGTGGAGATGGACCTAGGCAAATCAAACTCCATTATCTCTGAGCAGGAGATCAAGGAGCTCTGTGCGCAGATGGCAGGAGATCAAGGAGCTCTGTGCGCAGATGGACGAGATGGTCGCTTTTATGAATTACAGGATCATACCTTCAGCCCCACTCATCTGCAGCAGCAGCAGCAAGGAGACGAAAGATGAACATGACAAGGCACCACAGTCGGGGATTGACGGCATCTTACAGCGGCTAGCGGATGTGCGCCGTGACATGTCCAAGCTCAAATTGGAACTGACCCCTTTCCGGCACAAGTATCCTTATGAGAAGGTGCTGACTTCTTCAGAGGAGAGGGAGAAGAGGATCAAGTCCAGGCAGGAGTATGAGAAGATGGATAATAAGGAGAAGGCCAGGAGGCAGATGGAGTTCGACGCGAGTGACTTTGAGGGCTACTGTCAAGGCTTGACATCTTATGTTGAACACTTTGAATTCATAAGTAAGATATGGCCAACACTCCTAATTAATCACACAGCAGTGTTCGTTCTCTAATTGCCAACCAGCAAATTCCCTCCTTGTAGCAAATACCGATTCATGGTTTATTAGGATCGATGTACACTAACTTATTTCTGTTGGCAAAACTCTGCAGCCCTAGTGAGCCCCATGCACTTTACATACTACACGCCCAGACAGATCCCACACTATCTTGCTACCTACGGGACCACCTTGCAGATCTTGTCTTTCAAAATTGCCAACATCGATTTGGACCTGAAATGGCCACTCAAAGTGTATGGCGTCGTCGCCGCACGAGACAATGTGGATCGTAGACGCAATATTCTCTTCTTGAGGGAAAGGGGGAACTTCCAAGAGATCACCCAAGAAGTAAGCGCCTGCCGTATTCTATTAATATTCCCTTAGTTTGTTGATCCATTGGTTCGTTGCAATTAAGCATGTGTAATCATGATGCCTGCAGAAACCCTTCTTGTGTTTGACTGGCCCATCTCGTGCAATTTTGGCTAAGGACCCTGTTGACCTTGAAGTCCAACTAAAACTTAAAGGCACAACAGCGTCTGAAGACAGAGTGCTGATCACTAAAAGATGCCAGTACAGTGGCTATCATACCGATAATGGTTTATATACTCTTACCTTGAATAACCGTATTTGCACAACAGAGTTAAGCCTGCAGCAACTGTACTGTCAATCAGTCCAAGCAACTTTCTTGCGTGTCGGTGGCTTTGTTAAAGGCAATACATCCCCTTTCATTCATGGAGGCCGAGTTGCCTGCTCCTCACCACCTCATGGAGGCCAAGGAACTGCCCCGCCCACCCAAGTTGTGTTGCTTGATTCTTGTTATTGTGATGGTGGGAAGATGCCAATAGGCGAAGAAGATGGTTACCTTGATCTGTCAAGGCATGTTGTTTCTGTTGAATTAAGGAGAGTTAGAGACGTTTCTGAAGAATTGGAAGAAACCTTGAATGTTTTCATAGAAGCCTACTCAGACTCTTCTCCAGACTCTCCTCCTAAAGTTTCTGCGAAAGCTGATTTCATGGTCAAGCCTCAGTATTGCGGCATAAGTGAACATGAATGTGTCCTTGCCGGCTCTACGGTGAAGATTACCATTGCTTGGTCACCTATTCTTCGAACCAACAAGGTTATTCTATGAGAGGGATATATGTTTGACAGTGCTCGGGCGTGAATGTTATGAAGTATACCTGTTATATCTATCTATTTCTCTGGTTTGCCAGTAGTATTTTGTCTGTTCAAGTATTTGATCAGCTATTTAAGATGTTGACCTATTGTTGTATCGATCTGCTATGTAAGATTTCGACCATGTGCGTATCGACTCTGTTTTACAAGTCATCTCTTGATGTGTTTCTACTTTCATTACTGCTTTAACGTGTAAGTCATGCTGTGGGAAGTATTTCTGATTTGACAGTTAAGCAGGCACATTATGCAAAGAGTCTGGAATATTTTGTTAATATGCCATGTTACTCTCCCTAGTCTAGAATAATATTTGCTTTCATTCTGTTACGACTAGATTCAGATGGATAAGCTCTGCTGGGAACTTGAGTTGCAGCAAAACACTCAGTTTTCTTTTTTGTCTTGCTTAAAACCTCTGCCCAGTCAATGGGAATATGGAATGTGTGTCACTGGTGACGTGGCTTCAGTTGTACACAGTATGAAGCCATGTTAAGTTGCTCATGAACTACTTATCAGTCCTGTTTAACATGTGATCAGCTTGGTGCACAGCTATTTTGCAGAATGTTGTGACAGAAGAATGCTATGAAGTATGGTATGATACCCTTTGCCCAGCTATATCCATCTACTTCTGTTTTGTCAGTAGATGGTTTGTTTGTTCATGGCATGGTTTGATGATGCTACCTTTCATGAGGTCGGTTGAGATTTTCTCCAAAATATCGATTGATTTATAGCAAAGTCAAACCATCAATGACCATGAAAGTTACTCTGTTCCATTACATCTTATTCATGTGATACTTTCTTGCTTTTCCTTGCCAGATTAATCAGAAATCAGAAAAATGTCGATGCATATCGAAGAAAACAAGACAAGGTCGTTACCACAAATTGTATCTGTGAGAGGTCTCATTCTATACGTTTAGTTTTGAATGCTTGGAAGCCATTGGATTTTTATAGATGAAGTTGAGCTATTAGGAATCCGTAGATGAGCTCTGTTTAGAGAGAGCCGCGACAAGGATGACTTGAACGTTTTTCATGCTCGGTTTTGAGTTTTTCATGCTCGGTTTTGTTAGACACAGATGACTTGGAACATTTTTCACGCTCTGTTTTGTTAGACGGAGATGACTTGAACGTTTCATGGAAATTTGAATGTGAAATCTCAAAACAATTTTCAAGAAGAAAGATTAATGGCATGGTTTGATGCCGCGTGATTGTGAGATCCTGTCGAGAAGATCAAAAGAACGCACACAGAAAACAACCTGCCGAAACTATGTACCTTTCATGAGGTAAGTTGAGATTTTCTCCAGAAGATTGATAGATTGGTAGCAAAGTCAAACCATCAATGACCATGAAATTATTCTGTTCCATTACATCTTATTCACGTGATGTTTTCTTGCTTTTCCCTGCCAGATTCTTCTGAAATCAGAAACGTCGATGCAGATCAAAGGGAAGAAGAAAAGGTGGTTACCACAGATTGCATCTGTGAGAGCTCTCATTCTCCACTTTTAGTTACTTAATACTTGAAAGGCATTGGATTTTTATAAATATAGTTGAGCTTTTAGGAATCCGTATATGAGCTCTGCTTAGAGAGAGCCACAACCTAGTTTAGAGCCCTGATGTTGGATAGTACTGAGCCAATTGGCAGTTTTGTAATGTGTGAGCAAATGCCAACAAATGATACTGTGATAGGGCCAATTTCCCTTACCTGATTTTATTTATAATCTGAATAAATAGGTAGGGGCAATACATTACCCAACCCTCTATCGATCTGATATGGTATCCAACTTAGTGCGTATTTGCACATTACTCAACCCTCTATCGATCTGATATGGTATCCTACTCCTGTGTTAGGGACACTTGGATGCAGACCTGAATGAGACTGGGAGAGTCAGCCAGCTGTTGTGGGATTGTATGGCTCCCTTGTATTACTACAAGACATTTAGAGTAGCATTTTTTATGTGGAAACTTCAATGTCAAGGTTGCTCGTTGGCTGTCTAAAGAAGCCAAACCAGCTGCCATATACTCATCCGAGTTGAAGCGGACACCAGACACTGCAAGAACAATAGCAAAAATCTGCAATTTGCCCAATGTTCATTCACCTTGACCCTTTCTGCTATTCAAACATTACAGCCATACACCATGTTGTTTCCATGTAATTTGTGCTAAAAATTTGTTTGATATAATATTAATGAACAAATGAGCAAGCAATTTGCATTGTAGGTTGTGTTTGATCCTGCACTTAGAGAAAGGCACATAGGAGATGTGCAGGGCCTGACGTTTCAAGATGCTGCCAAAGAAAGACCAGAGGCTTACAAAGCTTTTATGACCCATAAGAGAAGCGTGAGCATTCATATTTTTCTACTTCTGAGAAAATGTTTTATCAGTTGATTTCTTTAGTTGAAAGTTGATATTAGTTCACTGACCAGTGGAGAATACTGTACTTGGAAATGTTGCAAATGCATGGTTGGTTGTAATCGTAATCTTAAGATGTCACAAGTAGATATGCATAGATGCTACATCATTCAATGGCCTAGAGTCAACCATTTTGTAGGCTTGAATATGTTGAACATGGATTGATCTTCCAGTGGAAAAATAATGTTCACTTAATATGACGTGCTCCTAGTCCTAATGAAATGAGGTATCAATGCAAGTCACTGTTTTGGTACCCTGCCAAATACGTGCAGCTGCTTCTGAGGGAGACTTGACAGACAACCAGCTCTGCCAAATCATACTATCACTTGTTATTATTAACTTACACACGCAATAGGTTCATAGGTTTGTACATGAAAGACCAATTTTTATTCTAGGCCGATTATTATCATACAGGATGCCCATACAGCTTCTCTCTAACCAGCTGTATGCCTGTATCAGTGCTTTGATGCTAACAACTGCTGTTTTTCTCAAGACATACCTGCATGCATTAGCTTGTCTTGAAAGATTTGTTTTCTGAATTGGCTTGTCCTTTCAGGGTGGTGGAGAGAGTCTTGATCAGCTATCAGAGCGATGTGTCTCGTGCCTGTATAACAATATAACAGAGTCAAGAAACATAAAGGTAAACTCCAGGCTTCAGACTTTTCCCCGCAAAAAGCAAAACAAAACAAAACTGTGGGCTTCATTTTTACTTCGACCTATAACTGGTGAATCAGACTATTAGTTTGTAAACTTGACAATCTCGAAAAAAAAACTTGAGTGCTTACTCAGCACTTATCAAAAGGAATGCTATTCAAAGGAGGAGGTGGCTTAACCTGGCACCGTTTGGTTACCTGCATGATATTTGCTTACTTGCCTATGACCTTGTGAGTATTATTTCTGAACTTAAATTTCTCCTGCACCAACAGGAGAGCGAGTTAACCTGGTCTCCCATGGCGGAACCATCAGAGAGCTCTACAGGCATGCCAATCCCACGAGACCGCTCCATCGCAAAGAAGATGTTGGCTCTAAAGGTGACATGGAGTTGAGTGTGAAGAAGAATGCCCAAAGTATGCGGCAGATGGCGGCTGCACCACGCTGACTATCGCCGGCACAACACCTTGTTAGAGGATGCTGCTTGTGGCGGCGCACCAACTTTAACTTGGTGCGCAGCTATGCTGCAGAATGCTGTGACAGAAGAATGGTATGAAGTATGATTATGATACATTTTTACCCAGTCATATCTATCTATTTCTGTTTGGCCATAACGTATACTACTCCCTCCGTTCGGAATTACTTGTCTCGAAAATGAATGTATCTAGAACTAAAATACGTCTAGATACATTCATTTCTGCGACAAGTAATTTCGAATGGAGGGAGTACTAGCTAGCATGCGTGGCGTACAGCCGCGTACAGCGCTGGTGGGTTACTGTGGAGTGTTGTGCATCTGGTTCGGTTCATCTTTCTTTGTATTTGCTCCATAGTGTTCTTCTTTCTTTCGGGTTTTGTTGCTAGGCTGACTTGTTGTGCGAAGCTCTGTTCAGTTGGTGTTAGATGACATGTTAGAACAGATGGTGATGCGATCAGAATCTAATGGCCCTTAATTGTTCCGTGTTTAACGCTACAAACCACGCATCAAGCCACAATCGATCGATCTCTAATTTTCCCTGCAGTGAAAAAGAAAAAAAACCCGCTCGCACGACCTCCTCCTCCTCCCGCGCCATTCGCCTCGCGCAGCCGCGCCCTTCACCGCCGCCTCGTGCACCGGAGCCACGGGAAGCCGCCGCAGGTCACCGGGAGCCTGCCCCCACCGCGGGTCGCTGCCTTCCCAGCCGCGGGAGCCCGCCCCCGCCGCGGGTCACCGCCTCCCCAGCCGCCCCGCCGCGCCCTTCCCCACCTCCGGAACCGCAGCTTGGGGGCAATACCGCGGGAGGGGCCATGGCCGCGGAGATGACCCACGCAAGCGCGAAGCCCAGGTAGAGGAGGGCTCCCGCCGCGACGCAGAGGACGCGCCCGAGCGCCAGCATCGGGGCGAGGGCCACGTGCACGAGTGCCAGCACCACGATGACGATCCGCGGCGGCGGGGGTAGGGGAGGGGCGGCACCGCGTCGGCGACGGCCATCGGTCGGTTCGGGAAACCCTAGCTCCTCGAAGCTTCTCGATCGCACTCGGTGGGGGCGAAGTGGTTGGGCGGCACAGCAAGGGGATAGTGGTTTGTGGGAAATTGGGATTAATTAATGAGGAGCAGGGGATAGGGGAAGGGGGTTTTGCGGCGAGCTGTCCCGCTTCCCTTCCGGGTTAAGCTCTAACCCATTTCCTCTCTGCATGCGGATGCGGATTCAGGTTCTAAGAGCATATCTAGCAGACCCTTAAAACGCTCCAACCCGTAAAATAACCACCCGTTTACGGTTTCGGATGAAAAAAGTGGCCCGGTATGTGGGCCCACGACCTGTAAAAAAATTGGGAGGCATGGAAAATCTTCGCCCTCAACCTTCAGATACACAGGATGGGAGGCCGACCCGAGCTTGACCCTTATCGACTATGAGATTTGGCGGGAGAGACATTTTCGCGCGGTTGTTCCCACCCTAAGCCGCCAACCACCTTCCATCGCCCGCTCCGGAGCACCTTCCCCAGCTTCCTTCCACCACCATGGAAGCCTCCCGGTCGTCGGTCATCACCGTGGATATCATCCACACGCCATCCCCTTCGGCAGGTCTCCTCACCGATCATGTCGCACCCGTCGTCGTTCAAGGCTCCAATACGCTACCCCGCAAGCGGCAGGGCAACGTCGTAGTCCAGGGCGGCGCTCCCGCAGCCCCTGTCAGGAAGGCACGCACGCCCGCCGGCCCCGCCGCCTCCGATGTGAATTCGGTCGGGCACCCGCCAGCGAAGAAGGGGAAGGTTTCCGGTGCGAAATGCAAGAAGCTCGTCGGAAGACCTACCCCACCAACACCTCCCCTGGTTGCCCCGGCAAGAACTACCCCGAGGATGCCCGCCGACGGCGCTGCTACCGCCGCCCCCCGAGGTGTTCGACGGAACGGGCGTAAGGTATGATGCTTTGATTTCTTGTACTTCTTTCACTTTTCTCCATTGTGCGTGTTCATGACTTGTTGAGCAAAATTGTAGTGCCGGTTTGCATGATGCGACTGTCAACTTCGTGCAAATGTTGGACGACAACATGATCGACATCGATCAAGCCCCGATCGGTGATTACGGTTACAATGAGATGGATGGTGGCATGCACAGTCACGGTGAGGAAGAAGATGATGTGGAGGAGGTTGACGAGGGGGTGTTCGACGCAACGCAAGAAAAATCACGCGCAAGATCGAAGAACTACACGCCATTGGAAGATAAAAAAAACTTGATCAAGGCTTGGGAATCGGTGTCTCTTGATGCGTGCACCGGTGCTGACCAAACCGCCAAGCGGTATTGGCAAAGGATAGAGGATCAGTACCTCAGCATGATGGCAAAGTATCCCAACAGGACGCCACGCACCTTTCGGTCTCTCCCAGGTCGTTGGGACGTGATCAAGCCGGTTTGTAGCCGTTGGGCTGCTTGTTTGACGCAAGTCCGCAATGCACCTCCAAGTGGTACTGTTGAATCCTATTATGTGAGTTTGTTTTCATGTCCCAAGTTGTGCAAATCTTTTGTAGCCGTCGGAGTGGTTGCATAATTTGGCATTGTTTTCATTTTGTAGGACAAAATTGCGCAAGAAAAGGTACAAGGACATGGAAACTTCCCATAAAAAAGCATTCAACTAGAGCATTGTTGGAAATTTCTTAAAGATAGCGAGAAGTGGAAGGTGATTGGCAAAGAATCCCCACCGAAGAGAGGTGCACTCACCAAGAACAAGCCCGATGAAAACAAAAAGGCCAAGGACAAAATCAAGAAGGAAGCGGAGGCATCAAGCTTGCGGGACAAGTTAGATCATATGGTTAAGTCCAATGAGATATTGGTGATCAAGACATTGGAGGCAAAAAAGAAGTTGGCTGAGAAGAAGGCTCAAGAGAAGCAAGAGAAGTGACAACTACTCAACGAGGAGACCGTGCGCAAGGCCGCCATTCAGGAGAGAAGAGCCATGGCCAAGCTCCTTCAAGAGGAGAACAAGATCATGATGATGAATCAAAATAGATGGATGGTCACCAAAGAATGGCATGACATGGCAAGGTTGGAGATCTTGGAGAGGAGAAGGCTAGCCACAAGAGACCATGCAGTGCCAAGGTTCGGTGGTGGTTCGGCAATGGTGGTGGTGAAGATTTCATCTTGTGATGATGATGATGATGATGATGGCGTGATGATGGATGTGATGTCCTTTGGGTTGCGACGCAAAAACTATGTTCAAATGTCCCCAAAACTGTATTTGAATTCTCGAAATTTGTGTTTATTTGTTAAAATCGCGGTCAATTGCATTGTGTGGTTTTACGGTTATCTCTAGTTTGCGGGCTCTGTTCGGCCGCAGCCGATTTCGGCCCTTAAAACACGCTTTTCTCAGCCCTTATCCCGGTTATAAGGGTCGCGGTTTTAAATTGTCTGCTAGAGATGCTCTAACCGGGTACGTGGAAATGGTGAGTGCCTGATGCGATCCTGCACAATTACAGAATTTCTTTTTTTTACAAGAATTACTGAATTTCTTGTTCAAGCCACCGGGCCAAATGTCTAAATTTATTACCAAATTTTATTTCCAACGAAATAATACTGAGTTGGATTTCAGTTAGGGTTTTTGAATTAAAAAAACTCTCAATCGGGATCCTCAATTTGAAGTTGAAAAATTCTGAGGGAAATGGTTAACACCCAATTTATTTAGTTTGAAGTATTTTGAAAGTTTCAAGACCTAGTGTCAAATTATTATGATTGCATAATTAGGTAAATTTTCATTGAAAAACGGCTTGAAAGGAAAGGACTATATTGTCAAAAGCAACTGAAAGTCCTGATAGATCCTTTCTCCTGGAAATAGATTTCGATGATAATCGGTTTGAAAGAGAAAACACACCCAATAACTAGATAAAAATAATATAATTGCAGTTCAATACAGTGTAATGAAAAATTGATGCTATGGACCACAGTCCATTATGCATAGATCGGAGAAGTGCCTTCAGATGTTACGGTTCGACAAAAGAAAATTGGGTAAAGCATGTGACAGTTTTCAACGACACAAAACGAAGGCAAGCAGACACCTCATCCATGATGGGCAGCCCACATTGCGATTGCCAACGAGATTCAAGGATTGAGAATTCCACCAAGAACGAAAGGGAAATTCAATCGACTGAATTTCAGTAAAATGGAAGAAAAAGGGCACACGTCTTTTTTGACAGTAGCGAATCTTGCAAACAAAAATTGGATAAAAATGTCTAACCTATTTTTTGACCATTGCTTTCTAGGCTAATTCATTCTTACATTGAGAGATTTTGTGCGAAGAATTTGTCTTAACTTATTTAACAGAAAACAGAAAATAATCAAAGTTAGAGGGCTTCTTCAATTTACACATGCATTTTGTTGTCAAATTACAAATAACAAATTGATGAATGAACAAACCGATCTAGCGCGCCCTAAGCTCGTCTCTGTAACATAGATAACCAATGCAAATTTATTTACCAAATATCCAACACTGATTGCGAATTTGTATCTCTGGTCATAGTATTAATCATCATAACGTTAAAAATGTAGACGAATTTCAGCAGCCAATACGAGGATGAAAACGACAACACAAGCCTGCCAGCAGGTAGAGTTTAACATTCTAACAGAGGACCCAACGACCACGATGGCAGTAGATAAACATAACCACGAGGATAGTCGAAATGCATGGCAACGCAGACATAGCCCACTTGCAGAACGTTACTACCATGCATACAACATAAGAATGCAAACCGACGACAGTCATACCAATTCATCACCAGATTAATGTCTCATGGAATGGAAGCATTTTCTTCCAACGGGGTATTACAAACAGGACACAAATTCTACCAACATGTATACACCAATACTCCAGTGCAAACTTGTAAGCAAGTAGCCTGGAGTAGCATCGAACATCATCACCAGATCCATAATGACCCACAAACTTCACGGCTATTGATGATTACAGTCTAGTAATATCAGAAATAAGCAAGTCTACAAAAGTTCCCATGGCTAATGACGATTAGGATCTACTAATAGTAGAAAGAAGCAAGTATTCAAAGGCTGTTTTTCCTCTGAAAACTTGCATCTGTTGGGATCACTCACAACCATCAGTGGAATGGGCACTGTAGCTCCTTGCCAAATTCTGCGGACACCCTCTCTTCTTAGCTTCATCTGCCAACAACCAGGCCCAAGATTTGATTAAATTACCACATAAAAGAACATTGCCAAATCAACATTAAGCATCCAATAGTATACTCCCTCTGTCCCAAAATAAGTGTCGCAAGTTGTACATAAGTTGAGACACTTATTTCCAGACGGAGGGAATATTTTCAACTTGAAGTCGTGTAAATCTAAAGCCCATGCCACTCATTTTCCAGCAATGAAGTAACTTCTATCTTGTGAGATATTATAGAATTCGAATCTTTCTCATCCTTGCAATTGGTAGTGATAAAACACACAACTGATGATATAAACTTGAAACATCATATATTAGCTGTTCTCAAACGGACGTCTGCCAAAATGTAGTGGCATAGCACGAGGGGCTACCCTTCCTGTGGGGTTCGCCGGGCTCGAAGAATCCGGCCGTTGCTAGGCATGGCCAGCCGTGGGGATGCACCGCCGCCAGCCAAGAAGCCCTCCTCCGGTCCAGCGGGACGGGGTGGGGCAGTTCCGCCGCCGGCGGCGGGTGCCGGACGTGGCGTCCTGGCGCAGCCTGGCCAAAGGCCGCCGGCGGGCGGGGCCGTCGTGCAAAGTCACCCAGGCAGAGGCGCTGGCCCCGTGGGTGCGCGGCCTCCGGGGCAGGGTCACCTGCTGCCGGCCTCTGGGAGGGGTAGCCTGAGGCCGCCGGCGCCAGGCGCGGTGCCCGTTGTCCCTGCTGCCGGACGGGGTGGTCTGAGACCACCGGCGCCAGGCGCGGCGCCCATTGCTCCGCCGGCTGCGGGTCATGGAGGCCCTAGACCTCCAGTGCCGGGCACGCCTGGTGTGACTACGGCTGGACGCGGGGGTTTGCCGGCGACCGCAGGCAATCAACCACGGGCTGCACCTCCGCCCCATTATGTTGCTAGGCCGACGCTATACCGGTCCGGTACGATAAAGACTAATCAGCACTCTAACAACAGAGAGCCCAATGATCCACCCCAAGGTCAGTGGGGGGATGATGGGTTTGATGCGTATGGTGAGGGACGGCACCGTGGCTCCTCATCCACGGGAGGAGGTCGTGGCTATGCCTGGCAGAGTGATGGGTCGACAGAGAGACCGTTTCTCGGCCCTACAGGCGGTTTTGTTGAGGGAGCCTCAGGCCCGGATCACCGTCAGAGAGGTGGCTTTCGGGGCCATCGTGGAGGTCGGGGAGGAGGCCGTGGGAGGTTTCGTCGACCGCCCCTGCCTAAGGTGCAATTGTTGAGAACGAGGCGTCAGTACCGGAGCCCCACCACGCGCCCACTGAACTTCCTCCCCAGGCGATGGAGGTGGTGACTACTTTGGCCAGTGTGGAGGTTCCTGAGAATGGGACTATGGCCGAGGATTCCGGCAGGTCCGATGCTGACAGGCTATCCAAATATGCGCGCAAAAAAGAAAAGATGCTGTGCTACCGTTGTGGGGAGAAGGGCCATTTCATTGCTGAGTGCATGGCCGAGCTGTGTGAGACATGCGGCAAGCCGGCTCATCCCTCCAGTGAGTGCCCGTTCTTGCGTGACCAGGCTCCCTCACTGACTGTGTATGGAGTCTACTGCGCTGAGCTTATGTTCTTTGAATCACCGGCCACGCGAGAGATTCCGGATGAAACCCCGAGTTTGACCACCGGGGTTGTGAAAGCGACCCAGGGAGAGGTGACTGAGGCTCAGATCGTGCAGAGGCTTCAGGAGCTGGCTCCGGGGGACTTTCACTGGGAGCTGGTGGTTCTCGAGGATAAGGTCTATAAGGTTGATTTTCCCACAGTGGATGACTTGCAGAGGTTGTTGAGCTTTGGTTTGTGTAGAGTTCCTGGCACTTCATGCATTCTAGAGTTCCACGAGTGGAAGAAGGTGGAGCCTAAGGGAAAGCCGCTTACACAGGTCTGGTTGCGGTTTGTAGGGGCCCCGTCTAAGCCTTTGCAGGATGTTCGTGTTGTGGCCAGTCTGGGTATGGTTGTTGGGAAAACGGAGAGAGTTGATATGGCTTTTACCCGGGCTCATGGGGTGGCCCGGCTTTTAGTCAGTGTTCTTGATATTGAGTTCGTGCCTGATGTGGTCAACTGGACTTATAGGGGCGAGGTGTTCCTGCTCGATATTGAGTTTGAGGACACAGCTCTGTTTGCAGATGCGGTTAATGGGAATGATGTTGATATGCATGAGGGTGATGGAGATGAGGGCGCCAATGGGCCACAGATTGATGACCCCGCACGAGAGGGGTCTAACGGTTCTCGCCCAGATGCTCAGCGGCCCGGGGAGGGGACCGGGGTTGAGCAAGCAGTATCGCCATCGGTGCCTATGACCTCGTTGCGGTTCGGGTCCTTTGAGCCAGCATTAGCGCCACCTAGACTTTGGAGTGACCGGGTGGATTCTGAGGATTTGTTCGAGTACACGCTTCCTCTGTTGGAGTTTGAAGGGGCTGACGGTTCTGGACACTTGGTGAGGGACTCATCGGCGAGGACTCTGGATGGAGTCGGGGTGGGGGAGCCGGAGGTCGCTTCTCTTTCCCTTCCTCCTCTTGTGGTCGAGCCTCCAGTGTGGATTGCTACCCGTGGGCTGCTGATGGGGGTCGGGGGGTCGGGGCAGGAGGCCTTGACGTCTCCCCTCCACATCCGGACGCCAGTGACGTCGGTCACGTCGGGGTCGGCCAACGCCGGGGAAGGGAGCCCGAGGCAGGTGGCCTCGGCTCCTGCTACTCCGGTGAAGGCGGCGACACCTGCACCATCTGCTGCGTTGGAGGGGGGCTGGGGCAGGAGGCCCTGGCTCATCCTTCTTCCCTGGCGGTCTGGACGACCGCCTCTTCTTCGCCGACACTGTCTGCACGGGCGGATGGGGCGGGAGGAGGGCGCGGGCAGGCGGCCCCCGTAATCCCCTCTCCGTTCGCACCGGTGGCAGCGGACTCCGGCGTGGGGCACCCGTCTGTGGGGCTTGGGAGCACGCAGCCGCCTCTTCTGGTCTCAACGCCAGGCTTTACGAGGGAGGAGGTGGTTGCTTTTGGCGGGATCCCGGACCCCGTCTTGACAGGCAGACGGATGAGTGCTCGCATCCACGATCTCCCGGAGGTGGACGATATGCAGCAGCGGTGCGCTATGAGGGCGGCCAAGCTTCAGGAGGCTGCATCATCCTCTGGTATGTCCGTCAACATATCTAGCTCTTTATTGCATTTTTCTAATGAGGAGATTATAAATAATGCAAACCAGTTAGGAGTTTCACTAGGTGCCACGGATAGTGAGATCACTAATTCGGTCAATGATTTGTTAGATTTGGAGACGGAACGTGTCTTAGAGACTATTCGTAATCTTGCAGCAGTTAAACCGATGAATGATGAAGAGATTGATGCGTTAGGGGTTAGAGTGTTGACACTGATTTCGGCCAAAGTGAAACATGGTGCTTAGATATTATTAAAATAAAGTAATTTATATATAAAATAGCATGATAAATTTCTACCGCGCCACTCAATATAAAATAACAAACCCGGAAATAAAAGGAAAGGAGCAATATCGTCGCATAAATTAGTGGACATATGACTTTCATACACATACACCATCATCAACCACGAAATTCCAACATTGATACAAATTCAAAGTTTCATAGACGACGCTAATATTGCCACAATGCTATATCATATTTATGAGTATTATTCTGTCATCGCTAAAAAAAATATTAGCACAGTAATGTTCGCGTAAAATAATATAACACGCGACAATGTATAAAAAATGTCAAGTCATCATGAATGATATATCTGTGGAAAAATGCTTCCCCATGTCTAAATCTGACCAAGTGCACTTATACGAGATAGCTACGTACATGCATGCATATCCTATTCCATCAGCCGATCGCATGCAAGCATGCCCAGAGCCCACGCATTATGTGGCCTAATTAAGCCCAGCTGATGGGACATTACCGGTAATTAGTGATTAAACAAATAAAAAGGGGAAAGGAGCCAGCCACGCTCCCACGTTCATGGACACGATCCCACAATCAGAACGTGGGCAGGCGCGCGTCCAGCCGGCTCTCCACTGCTTCCCTTCGTCCCTATAAATACCAGGCCGTTTGACTGCTCTCGGGTCGCTCATTATTTCATCCACACGCCGCCGCTGCTGCTCACCACATCCATCGATCGCTCATTCAGTCCATTGCTGCCCGCTCATATTCATCAATCCATCCATCACTCACGCACATACAACAGCTGCTCGTCCGCTCACCGTCGTCGCCGCCGGCCGCTCGTCTCATCGCCGTCGGCTGCTCGTCGTCCACGTCGCCGCCGCCGTCATCGTCGCCGGCTGCTCGTCTTCCACGTCGCGGCCGCCGCCGTTGTCGCTGGCTGCTCGTCGTCATCGTCGCCGGTCACGCCGCCCGTCGGCGGCCATCTGCCCGTCGTCCGCTCGCTGTCGTCGTCGTCGCTCGCTCGTCATCCACACCGCTCATCGTCCACGCCAGCAGCTGCTCGTCCGCATCACTTCCTCACATCGTACGGGAGAAAAACTAAGGCAAGGTGAGAATACATGGCTACCTCCTTGCTCCTTTCTTGATGCATTCCTCTTGCATCATATGTCTCAGAGTACTATTGGTGTTCTACGTCGCTCCATATAGCACACCTAGTTTGGTCTCATGGGATCCAGCATCCCTTGTTGATACAAATCATGGTTAAGTCAAGTTCATCTTGTTTTGGTCTCATGGGATCATGCATCTCATGTTGATACAATTCAAGAACAAAAATTCCTTCTTGTTTTGGTTTCATGGTGATCTTGCATCCTATGTTGATACAGTTCAAGATTAAAATATATTCATCGATGATGTTTTATTTTCACCACATATCTCATATATATTCGGTTCTACCCACAAAAGTCTTCTTGTTTTGGTCTCATGGTGATCTTGATCCCATGATGATACAAATCAAGATAATGCATGAGATGCCTAGTGGTCATATATCACTCCTCAATCCTATAATGATGCAAACTAAGTGCACCCAATGCAACTAAAATTCTTCTTGTTTTGGTCTCATGGTGATCTTGCATCTCCATGTTGATACAAATCAGGACAAAAAATTATGCTGATCTTGTTTTGGTCTCATGGCGATCTTGCATCCCATGTTGATTCAATTCAAGGATAGAAATACGTCCATCTTGATTTGGTCTCATGGTGATCTTGCATCTCCATGTGGATACAAGTCAAGACCAAAATTTATGCTCATCTTGTTTTGGTCTCATGGCGATCTTGCATCCCATGTTGATACAATTCAAGGATAGAAATATGTCCATCTTGATTTGGTCTCATGGTGATCTTGCATCTCCATGTGGATACAAGTCAAGACCAAAAATAAAAATAAACCCCATATTGATTTGGTTTCATAAAGCCCTATGTTGTTGGAAATGCAGGCATATTTCTTCCATATAAGTTATAGCCTGTCCGGATCGCTAAATGCAGTCATCGTTGCATCATGTGGTGCTAGTTATGTAATCATGAAGCAAAGACCCAAAAAAATGATAATATTTGCATGCCATCTGCCTAGTTAACTTCATCATGTTCATGCGAAACATAAATCAATATATACTTCTGTTTGGTTACACTACCAGCATACAGTTTGTGCTATGTTGGTGATAATACAAGTAAGAACAAATCAGCATACTTCACTTGGTTATGCTACGCATGGGCACAATGTTGCTACATGATGTTAGTACTAATACAAGTGAAGTGAAACTTCATGAAAATATTCCCATGCACCGCAAATCCGAAGTCATATAAATATTTGACTAGATTCGCTTAGTCGCATGCCCATATATGATATGTTTGAGACTAGCAAAGCTAGTATTTAAGCATAACCCATATGTCATAAGAAAATCCCTCATACAGATTAAAATTAAATCACGTGTTCCTTTCATATAGGTGAATGCATCCACAAAACTAAAAGATAATTAGGGTCATAGCTCATGTCACTTGCACTAAACATAACATAGTGCGATTGAATATGTGATCAACAAATTTCATATAGCCCTCGCATATGATGGCTCGGTGCAACGCTATATACATTGCTATAAAGTAAACCAAATAATCCACCATTTCAGGCATGCATGCCTAAATCACATGCATGTCAAAATTAACTCATGAAAAGAGTTATGCCCCATATTGCACATACGCGCGTTAGCCCGGCTAGTTAACCATTAAATAGATTTTCATATGATTAAAAAGGACAACCACTACATATTTGTGATGGTTAATGAGCTAGGCATGAACGTGCTATATGAATGAACATTGTCAAATCATGAATGTTATGTGACGCATATGTTAGCATAGACGAAGTTCAAGGCTCTCCGAGTACGCCGACGTCGAAGACCGCGAGGAGGACTATTTATTTCTACATTTTCTAGTCTTCTTTTATTTCTACATTTTGTAGTACTCACGTGTTGCAATTATATGTAATAGGATAGTTGGAATTCTTAATCAGGGGTTTTCTCTACGGAGATGTGATTAACAGATCTTTTATGTAAATGTAAGAGTTCTGGAAATAAAGTACCTGCAATGTTTGATCCTATTTTTATTATATGCATTTACTCATTTAAATTATTCACTCTGTATCAATGACGTGGACGCGTGTTCTCATGCCCCGCCATTTTCCCGTCATCATATTTACTCATTTAAATTATTCACTCTGTATCAATGACGTGGACGCGTGTTCTCATGCCCCGCCATTTTCCCGTCATCATAGAGTGCTAGATAATATGTTTGCGGATCTAGCACCTCCAAATCATGTGTCTGAGGATGATGATGTACCCATCGAAAATGATGCTGATAATTTAAGTGAACCCGGTTATGAGGACCGAGCGGCAGAGCCTAGTAAACCAAAACGTAAGTGGAAACGGAAAATCTATCCTGATTCCGCAGTTCGTAGGAGTGCTAGGATTCGAATCACTAAAAAATTCCATGATGAATTATGAGAGGAATCTTTTGGAATAGCAGAGGTCTGAAGGACTTGGCTAAAAGAAGGTTCCTTGCTGAGGAAGCTTTAGAGCAGAAGTTAGATTTTGTTGCTCTATCGGAGACTGGTAGAGAAAACTTTGGGCCCCAGTTTCTTTCTTCTCTTGTGGGTGGTATTGATTTCGATTGGCATTGCCTCCCTCCGCGAGGAAGATCGGGTGGTATCTTACTCGGTGTGAGATGCGATTCGCTTGAAGTCCGAAGTGTAGTGATGGGTGACTTCGCGGTGAAGTTTCGAGTCAGGTCTAAGATAGATGGTTTTAACTGGGCTTTGGTGGCGGTTGACGGTGCCGCACAGCCCGAGCTTAAACCGGAGTTTCTGGCGGACATTGTTCGAATCTGTGGGTCAGAACAGCTCCCAATTTTAGTTGGAGGTGATTTCAATATCATCAGAAGGAGAGAGGAGAAGAACAATGATAACTTTGATGGTAGATGGTCGTTTATGTTCAATACCATTATTGAAAGCTTGGATCTGAGGGAGATAGAGCTTTCTGGTAGAAAGTTTACCTGGGCTAATGCTCTGCCAAACCCGACTTATGAAAAACTTGATCGAGTTCTTGCGAGCGTGGAGTGGGAACAAAAGTTCCCTCTGGTTACGGTGCAAGCTCTCTCGAGGGGAATATCCAATCACACACCCTTGTTCGTGGACTCAGGGGAGCCGAACCACGTGGGTAACAAGAACACCTTTTCTTTCGAGATGTCATGGTTCGAACGCGAGGGGTTCTTGGACTTGATTGCCAGGGAATGGGCTAGAGGTGCAGGAGGCACGACTGCGATCGAGCGTTGGCAGAATAAGATTAGGCATTTGAGAAGTTTCTTACGGGGTTGGGCTAAGCACCTTAGTGGTGTGTATAAGATTGAAAAGGATAGACTCCTTTCTCTTATACAGGCCCTGGACATAAAGGCCGAATCCACTATTTTACTGCCTAATGAGCTTCAGGTTAAAAACGAGACGGAGAAGAGGTTGAAAGAACTGCTCCGCAAAGAAGAATTGAAGTGGGATTTGCGTGCTAAAGTACGCAAAGTGGTCCAAGGGGACGCGAATACTCAATTCTTCCATTTGATAGCTAATGGCAAGCACAGAAAGAAGCATATCTTTCAGCTTGAACAAGACGAGGGCACTAGGATAACCTAAAAACAGATATTACCGAGTATTACAAGCAGTTATTTGGACCTCCGGAGGATAATTGTGTGTCCCTCGATGAGTCCAGGACTGAGGATGTGCCTCAGCTATCGGCTGCCGAAAATGATATTCTGGTTGCCCCGTTCTCAGAGAAGGAGGTGTTTGATGCTATTGCACAGATGGAAAACAATAAGGCTCCCGGATCGGATGGATTCCCGGCCGAGTTCTATAAAAAGTGTTGGCACATTATTAAGGGGGATTTGATACCTATGTTCCATGATCTGTTCTCTGGACAGCTTCAGTTATTTCACTTGAATTTTGGAACTATCACACTGCTTCCTAAGAAGACAGATGCTGTGAGAATTGAGCAATTCAGGCCGATATGCCTCCTCAATGTTAGTTTCAAAATTTTCACCAAGGTAGGGACTAATAGGCTCACACAGATTGCGCATTCTGTGGTGCAACAGTCCCAAACTGCTTTCATGCCGGACAGAAATATCCTTGAAGGGGTGGTCATCCTGCATGAAACGCTCCATGGAATTCAGTCCAAAAAATTAGATGGAGTAATTTTTAAGGTGGATTTCGAGAAAGCGTACGATAAGATCAAATGGCCATTCCTCCAACAGTCATTGCGTATGAAAGGTTTTGATGAAGCCTGGCGCCGACAGGTTGAATCATTTACGCAAAAAGGTAGTGTGGGAATTAAAGTTAATGATGACATAGCTCATTACTTCCAGACACATAAAGGCCTAAGACAAGGAGATCTGATGTCCCCTATCCTGTTTAACATTGTGGTGGATATGTTAGCAATTTTGATAGGAAGGGCTAAGGAAAATGGTCACGTAGGTGGATTGGTACCTCATCTCGTTGATGGAGGTGTATCCATCCTTCAGTACACTGATGATACAATTATCTTTATGGAGCATTACTTGGCCAATGCGAGAAATATGAAGCTTGTGTTATGCCTATTTGAACAATTGACGGGGTTAAAGATTAACTTTCATAAGAGCGAGCTGTTCTGTTTTGGTAGAGCCAAAGACGAACAAGAGGCTTATAGGCAATTGTTTGGGTGCGAGTTGGGAGAGTTACCCTTCTCTTACCTGGGTATTCCAATCCACCATCGTAGGCTGACAAATAAAGAGTGGAAGTGCATCGAGGACCGATTTGAGAAGAAACTGAGTTGTTGGAAGGGTAAGCTCATGTCATACGGAGGCCGATTAATCCTAATTAATTTGGTGCTCACGAGTATGCCTATGTTTCTCCTATCGTTCTTTGAGGTCCCAGTTGGGGTTAGGAAGAGACTGGACTTCTATCGATCGCGTTTCTTTTGGCAGGGTGATGAGCTTAAACGAAAATATCGGCTTGCTAAATGGGATGTCATCTGTAGACCGAAATACCAAGGGGGTCTCGGTATTGAGAATCTAGAAGTTAAGAATAGATGCCTTCTTAGCAAGTGGCTGTGGAAGCTCTCAACGGAGAATGATGCCATGTGGGCTCAAATTCTTCGTTCCAAGTACCTCCAGACAAAAACTTTGTCCCAGGTTACAGTCAGGCCGACTGATTCACCTTTTTGGAAAGGTCTGATGAAAGTCAAACAATCTTTCTTTAATAGGATGAAGTTTGTTATTGGAAACGGCTCTAGTACACGTTTCTGGGAGGATACTTGGCTCGGCGAGACACCTTTGGCCATCCAATATCCGTCTTTGTACCGTATTGCTCAACGACGTGAAGTGTTCGTCGCCTCGGTATTTCAATCTATCCCCCTTAATATTCAGTTCTGACGGACGCTAGCGGGCAATCGTTGGGAAGAATGGCTCTGTTTAGTTAGGAGACTAATGGAGGTCCAACTATCTCAACAACCCGATGAATTACGCTGGAAATTGACTAGGTCTGGAGTATTCACTGTTAAATCAATGTATATTGATGTTATTAATTCGAACTCCATTCCTACCTCTAAGCATGTTTGGGCTGTCAAAGTTCCTTTAAAAATAAAAGTGTTTATGTGGTTTGTCCATAAACACGTTATTTTAACCAAGGACAACTTGATAAAGCGTAGTTGGACAGGACCTACTAGGTGTAGTTTCTATGATCGGGATGAGACAATCAAACATCTCTTTTTTGACTGCCCGTTGGCCAAAGTACTTTGGCAGACTGTCCACATTGATTTTAATATAAATCCACCGAATTCTGTTAACATGTTATTTGGGACATGGCTTAATGGGATTGAGCCTGACTTAGCGAGACACATTCGGGTTGGAGTTTGTGCCTTGCTGTGGACTATCTGGACCTGCAGAAATGATTTGGTTTTTAACAGAATATCATGTATTCATTTTTTGCAGGTTTTATTCCGAACTACGGCTCTGATCCGTTCCTGGTCGCTACTCACCCAGATGGAGGCCAGGGAGCACTTGGCTACTGGGTCTTTCCGATGGGAGATGGCAGCTCGGGATATCTTCAACCGGTTTGGATGGCGGTCATGTAATAGGATAGGCATGTAGTTTACCTATCTAATTTTAGCCAGCCAATTGTGGCGTCTTTACATGGCTAGTGGGTGTTTCTAGCCCTTTTTGGCTCTGTGTGAGCTTTCTTTTGCTTTCTATTACTTTTTGGAGACCTTGGAACCATGTTTGCACTGCTTTATTTGTTTAATAAGATGGCCGTATGCATCTTTTTGATGCAGAGGCCGGGGATTTCCTCCTTTTCTAAAAAAATAGCACCACCTTATAGTACTAGATGTGCATACATTTACTGTCATGTTATTTATGTAAGTAGTGGATGAGCATACATTTACTGTCAAGTTATTTATGTAAGTGCTAGATGTGCATACATGTACTATTATGTTATTTATGTACATGATCAAACAGATTACTTATTTTTACTGAAGTATAAACGCATTAAACTGAGTCACAGAACAGCAGACAAAGGCACAATGGTAATTCTACCAAAATTTAGTGAACATAGCGCTACATAGAAGTTGATAATTGTTAAAAGGACTGGAGGAGTGACAGAACTCGGTACAAAGTCATAAATGCGAAATGCAGCTAAGAAGAGTAGACTAGTATGCCATAGACAAAACTTCAAAACTTTGGGTCTTCCCATTGGTTTCAATGGAGAAATTAGCAATGACAAGAAAACTAAGAAAGGTGCTTCCATACAGTTTGGAAGCATGCAAACATTGTTATATAATCTCACTCGCTGCAAAGATACAACGATCACAGGGGACGATGGAGCGTAAGCAATTAATATTGCTTATTTTTATAATATGTAAAAGGAATGTCATTTTTATTAACATCACTTCGTAACAAAAGTGATCAAACTGTTCACTTTCCATCTTTGGGAAAGCTATCTCCATCGATCCGGGAGTGGATGGAGATGTGACACTGGCAGTGTCAGCATAGGCTGTTGGATGCTGGCGCGCAATGGAGACATGCTCTCCATTATGTCAGGCCTTAACCTGGAGATTGTTTGCTGCAATGATAGGGGGCCTAATAGTCCAGCAAAGAGTAAGGCGCTTAGGGAGTTTGCTGACTCATTACATGCTACAATTTTCTGTATCAAGGAGACTAAACTGGCAATGATCGACCAGTACACTATTATGGAATGTTTGGGTCGTCTTACAACGGTTTTGCTTACCTTCCTGTGTGCAAGACTAAGGGAGGGGTCGTTATCGCCTGGAATTCCTCCATGCTACAGATTTCTAACTTTGTGAATGATACAAACTTCATCACGGGCTATGTTTTGCCATCTGAGGGTGCGCCTTGGTGGCTTTCGGTGGTTTACAGACCATAAGAGGATCAGGAGAAGATCTCAGCTCACCACCAGCATTTCCCTGGCCTACTGTTGGTGTTAGGGGATTTTAACCTGATTCTACAGGCATCTGACAAGAATAATGCTAACCTGGACTGATGGGAAGATTCAAGCAGTTCATTGATGATAATGGCCTCAAAGATCTGTACTTGCATGGGCACAGCCACATGTTTACGTGTAACAAGCTGGAATCACCCACGCTTACCAAGATTGACAGAGTTTTTGTCTCAGTCGATTGGGAATTGGAGCATCCGGACTGTTTCCTTCAGGTGCTATCCACGGCGTACTCTGATGATTGTCCATACTCTGATCATTGTCCGCTTCATTTGACGCTGAGTGAGCACATTCAACCAAGGCGCCACCTCAGGTTTGAGATTTCCTGGGCAAAACTTAAGGGTTTTGAGGAGGCGGTCAAGGAAGTGTGGGCCTGCGACACTGCCATTACTGACCCGTTCAAGCACTTATATTTGCTGTTGAGAAACACAGCACGTTATCTCACAGCTTGGGGACAAAAGAGCAGTGGGAATGTGAAGCTGCAGATCACCGTCGCAAATTATGTGATTTTGCGCCTCGATTGTGCTCAGGATTGGAGATCTCTCTCGGCGGAGGGGAGGTGGTTGAGACGCACGTCGAAGCAGCTAGTGCTGGGTCTTGCATCGCTTGAGCATATGATTGCGAGACAATGCTCACGTATAAGATGGCTAAGAGACAGAGATGCTAATACGAAGCTTTTCAATCTTTATTGCCAATGGGAAGAAAAAAAGCATACCGGCAATTACCCATGGGGGTGACACCATTACGGATCAATACGGGAAGAGGTAATGGCAAAGCCAAGATCTAGGGTGGACTGGTTACACAAAGGTGATCGCAACACTGGATTCTTCCACGCGAAAGCAGCTGCTAGGAAGAGCCAGAATCGCATTGTCTCACTTGAAGATGGTGCAGGTGTTCTTCACGAGAGTAAGGAGGAAGTTGTGGCAGAAATTCAAGGTTTCTATACCGGACCTGTACAGAGCATAGGAGGAGCTAGATATTGAGGCAGTTTTACATCACATTCCGATAATGGTTACAGACCAGATGAACGAAATGCTTTTAAGGCCGTTTACAGCAGAGGAAGCGCGTGCATCACTTTTCTCCATGAAACCATCAAAGGCGCCGGGGTGGATGGATTTAATGCCAGCTTTTATCAGCGGCATTGGGACCTCATTAAGGAGGATGTAACCCAGGCGGTGCTCGGGTTTCTACATGATGATCATATGCTGGAAATGATCAACAAAACGGCAATAGTTCTTATACCGTAAGTGAAACACCCAAGGAATACTACCCGGTATAGGCCGATCTCCTTATGCAACATCATTTACAAATTATGTTCTAAAGTTTTGGTTAACCGCCTTCGTGAGATCCTTGACGAGATTATAGCAGAAGAACACAGTGCATTTGTACCTGGGAGACTGATCACAGACAATGTACTCAGCTTACGAGTGCACCCACTCTATGAAGCGAAAGAAGGGTAAACATGGATGGTGTGCAGTTAAAATCGATATGATGAAAGCTTATGACTGAGTCGAATGGCCATATTTACAAGGTGTTATGCAGCAGCTTGGTTTTGCAGAAGTATGGTTTCTCTAGTTATGAAATGTGTTACCTCAATCAGCTTTCAGGTAAAGGTGAATGCGGAGCTTCTTCTCTCTTTTAAACCTACAAGAGAGTTTACACAAGGGGATCCCATATCCACATATTTTTTCTTGTTGTGTGGGGAAGGATTATCACGTCTGCTCAAGAATTATGATGCGGGATGGATTGACAGAGGAATTCGAGTGGGCTTCACGGCCCTGTGGGTCTCATATATTTTATTTGCAGTCGATTGTCTTGTGTTCATGAAGACCGATGTTAGGAGTGCAACTCGGCTGATTGAAATTCTGAGTGTTTATAGTGAAGGTTCGGGACAGCGAGCAAATAAGCAGAAGAGCTCGATCTTTTTCAGTGGGAATTATGGAGCTTCTGTTTGAGTGGGTGTACGAAATGCATATTCAGCGAGAAGCACTCACAGAAAAATATCTTGGGCTACCAACTCCCTCTGGTAGGCTCACAGAACGTCACTTTGAGCACATCCATGAGTGTTCAAGATGCAGGGTGCAAGGCTGGTGTGACAAAAAACTTTCATGTGTAGCAAAGGAAGTCCTTCTTAAGACAGTGGTTCAAGCTTTACCAACCTACGCTATGACCTATTTCAAGCTCACAAAGGGGGTGTGCAGAGAAGTCATGACAGTGATGTCCATGTACTGGTGGGTGGGATCACTGGATAAAAGAGAAATGCACTGGCAGTCATGGGATAAAATGTACATCTCAAAATTTAGAGGGGGGGGTGGAATTTAGAGATTTTTAACGATGCCATGTTGCCAAAGCAGGCATGGAGGCTATTGGAGAAGCCTGACAGTTTGTGTGCACATGTACTAAAAGGGAGGTATTATCCTAATGGTGAGTTCTTGAGTGCACATTGCCCAAGGAGTGCATCACCTACATGGAGAGCCATCATTGCTGGCAGAAGCATGTTGAAGGAAGGCCTGATTAGGCGCGGCGGCGACGGAAGGACGACTGAAGTATGTCATGGCAAGTGGATAGCTGGAACTGTGTCCATGAAACCCATATGCCGTCTATCTGATGAGCCAGTACACATAGTTGCTGATCTTCTTGATGAATCAGGGCAGTGGAACACAAGTTTGGTTCGGAGTATGATTATTTCCCCTGACGCGGATGCAATCTTGAGCATGCCGTGACCAAGAGTTGTATGCCCAGATTTTTGGGGTTGGGCATGGGAGAAGTCTGGGTCGTATACGGTCCGATCCGCTTATAGAATGGCAATGGACAAGAAGTTCAATTTGCAAGTTCAGACTTCATCCTCTGATAGTGGAGGGGAAACATGGAAGGCTCTATGGAAACTACAAGTACAACCAAAAATTCATGTCTTTGTGTGGAGAGTACTGAAGGATATGTTACTAGCACATGGGGAATAATACATGCGTCATATCAGATCGGATGCAATTTGCCCAATGTGCGGAGGAAGCAATGAATCCTTATTTCATGCGCTGATAGTTTGCGATCATGCACTGCTGTTTTGGGACACAGCCAGTGGTTTTATTGAGTTAAAACTTCCTACGTTACACCATGTGACATCGGCGAGAGACTTACTAGATCACAACTTCGTGAGTAAGAAGGATGCAGCGGTGGCTGCGTCGGTTTTGTGGGTGATTTTGAACAGCAGAAACAAGTACACAAACAGGGAGATCGGCTATCAACCGCACAGACAAGAACTTGTGAGAGCGCTGGACATTCCGGCAGTGGAGGTGCTACACGCTAAACCACAGCCTAAGTGGGAGCCTCCGGACGCTGGCTGGATCAAAGTTAACACTGACAGTGCAATCGGATGTGCACAAAAGTGTGCGGGGACTGGGGCGATCGCGAGGTATCAATCAGGTACATTTGTCGCAGCACAGGCAACTAAGGTATGAAGCTATAACAGACCCATTCATCATTGAATCGTTAGCCTGTCAAGATTGCGTGAGCATGGCTTTGGAAAAGGGTTACCGGAAGGTGATCATGGAGACAGATTGTCAGATGATTGCAACGGCATGGGAAGCGGGATATGATGGCTCCGAGGCCGGACATATCTTCAGAGAGATGAAGACGTAGCTCTCACAATTTCAGGGATTTCCTTTAGTGTTTTCTAATCGTAGTGCGAACTTTGCTGCTCACCTGTGTGCAAAGGAAGCACTGAGCTTGGAGTGTTGTAGCTCCTTTTTTGATGTAATCCCTGCCTTCTTGATTGCCCAAGTGCAATCAGAAGTTGTTCCGCCAACTCAGTAATAAAATTCCTTGATGGCGGTTTAAAAAAAACACGGCGAGGCGTTATTCATGCTTTTGTGCACATCAGCATTTGTTTCTCCATGGGGTGTTTCCTCCTATCTTAATGAATGAAATCAGCAACTCTGCTGTTTTTCGTCAAAAAAAGTTTTGGAATTCCTTAACATTGCCCAGGTGGATCTTAGTGATCAAGACCTGATTTTGTTTTAATTAAGAGGAAGTCTGGGCGGTAATCAAGGAGATGCCGGCCAAACGTGCACCTGGCCCCGTGTTTTTTTGGCTTGTTCTACTAGAAGGTGTGAGCGATCATTAAAGGAGGTGTCATGGCAGCGATTCATAAGCTGTTTCTCTATGACGGCCGCGGTTTTGGTAGATTAAATCAAGCCCTGATCATGCTGATTCAAAAAAGCCGGATGCATGCATGATCGGTGAGTTTCATCCGATTAGCTGGGTACACGGTATACTGAAGCTATGTGCTAAATTGCTCGCGACAAGACACAGCCGACGTATGAAAGATCTGATAATGGTGAATCGATCGGCGTTCATAAAAGGGAGAAATATACATGATAATTTCATGCTTGTCCAGCAGTTAACGAGGAAGCTGCACAAGTGGAAGGCCAAGGGACTCATGGCCCTTTTTGTTTGAGGTGCTACGAGCTAAAGGATTCTCGAAGATCTAGAGAGTTTGGGTTGCTACTACTCATGACGGCTAGTAATCGAGTGGTGGTAAATGGCTCGGCTTGGGCGAAATTCATGCACTGCACATGGGCTTCATCAGGGAGATCTGCTCTCGCCCCTCCTTTTTGTGATCGCCATGGACACCTTGACTTCCATGGTCACCCGAGCATAGGAATGTGGAGTGCTCAGTGCATTGCCAGGATGATCACCTCGATGCGGTACTACTCATCAGGCAGATGGCAATCGATTTGATGTGTGTCCATGAATCTGTACGCATTTTTGGAGCTGTCTTCAAGTGAATTTCAACAAGTCTTCGGCCATTATGATCTGTGCGGAAGAGGGATATCAGGAGATGGTGGCTGCGGCGTTGCCATGGAAGATGGGAGTTTTTCCCTGCAAATATTTGAGGCTACAACTCTCCATCAAACAGCTCACGAGGTCGGAGTGGCAACCGATAGTTGATTCGCTGCTGCGATTTCTTCCGACATGGCAGAGAGGTTTGATCACCAGGCCGGGACGGCTGATCCTTGTGAAAAATGTTATTAGAGGCTGTCCTATGCATCACCTGATTGTGGCAGACGCTCAAAAGTGGGCGCTTGATTGTGTTGACAAGGACTGCAGGGCCTTCTTTTGGGCTGGGACAGAAGAAACCCATGGCGGGAAGTGCCACGTGGCTTGGTGGCGTATTTGTAGGCCAAAATGCCTCGGAGGCTTGGGAGTGATTGATCTCAGGAGGCAAGATATTGTGCTGCACCTACATTGGGAATGGTTGATTGAAGCACACGGACGATACTGGACCCTGGAAGGGATTGAACATGCCCCCTGATCCTCGGGTTCAGGAGGCGTTCGACAGGTTGGTGCATTAGCAGTGGGAGCTGGGGATTGAGTTTTATTCTAGAGGGACCGTTGGATTAATGGTGCTAGGCTGGCAGAAATTACGCCACACGTCTGGACCCAGGTGGTCAATCGCAGATTGGTTAAGGAGGGCTTGTATCTTCACAGCTAAGCATCTGACATTGTGGGAGAGCTCTCTACCGATGGGCTAGTGCAATTCATCCGGCTCTGGGCGATTCTACTGCCCATGCAAAACTCCCCTGGCCAGGAAGATGTTGCGATATGTATGTGGAACGTTCAGGGCAGCACACCTCGGCTTCTCCAATCACATGCCGTGAGAGGGTGCCATCAAGTTCCAAACTTCCAATGTGCATCGGCAGTTTAGCAGTGTTGGGCTCCCCTGTCATGTAAGATATTTATGTGGCTTGCGCTGCAATATCGACTGTGGACCTCGGATTGGAGATTGAGGCACGGTTTGCAGGATCAGAGCTCATCGTGCTTTCTATGCGATCAAGAAGAAGATATTGTGGATCATATTTTGCTGCAATGTGTCTAGTTAGGTATGGTATCTCTGCTTCATGAGGGGAGGATTGATTTGGCGCTGCTGCCAATGATGACGGATCATCTTGAATCTTGGTGGAGCTCTAATCGCAAACGCATTCCTAAAAGGTACAACAAAGGGTTTGTTTCGATGATCACTATTGTGTGTTGGAGTAATTTTTTTTGAAAGATCTAGCAAATTGCTGGCTTCAATTAGATTTAGCAGAAAGCAGCGGAAGAAACAACATGAGGAGGATCCGAAGATCAAAGGAAAAAGGAAAAGGCAGCCCTATTAGCTACAGAACAACACTACACTTACAAGACGGAACGCCATCCGCCCACCGCAAGACAATGCAGCTCCAACTCCGGCGGAGAAACTACGGAGAACAAAACGTTGGCGTCACAGGAGATAGCCGAACGGACCACATGTCGCTCGTCATCGTACGCTACCAGAGCCCCGCACCGCAGCTTCGACTTCACAGCAACAAGCAGCCGAGGTAATCTCAAGGACACGCCGGAGAAGAGCCGACTACCATGAGAAAGGCCTCCGACAATGCTCACCACCGTCATCGTTGCCACAGAAGTCAAAACCTCCCTCATCGCCGGACATGACCAAGCAGCAGGAACAGTAGCCGAGTATTTGGAAGCAACGTAATGGATGAGTGTTTGGTAGGCATGACACGGTATCTGAATGGGTATTGGCTTCAAAAATCTTTCAAGAGCTCAAGTTGTGGGCTCTTGCCGGAGCTAGAGGAGTTCAACACTTTAGCGAAGAGTGGTGTATGGTTTTAGGAGTTTCTTTGCTCTTGCACTGGCTTGTGTTGAGAGTGGCTTGGATATTTCTTGTACATTTAGCTCTGCCTTCTATAAAGCTATGGTACGCAATTTGCATACTCCTGGTAAAAAAATAGTTCACTTCTTTTACCAGAGTGAGGGAAACATGGCACAAAGTCATAAATACCAAATGCAGCTAAGAAGAGTAGACTCGTATGCCATAGCCAAAACTTCAAAACTTTGGGTCTTTCCATTGGTTTCAATGGAGAAATTAGCAATGACAAGAAAACTCAAGAAAGGTGCTTGCAAACGGTTTGGAAGCTACTCCCTCCGTTCCGAATTACTTATCGCAGGTATGGATGTATCTAGATGTATTTTAGTTCTAGATACATCTATTTCTGCGACGAGTAATTTGGAACGAAGGGAGTAGCATGCAAACATTGTTATATCTCACTCCCTGCAAAGATAAAACGATCACAGTGAACGGACTGTAGGCAATTAATTTGTTTTTTTCTAATATATGTGCAACTGATCACTTTTATTATCATCACTTCATAACAAACACATACTGTAGAACTGCACTAGTTCGACTACTTGCACAATTAAGATTGATGTCAATCCCAATTTAATATGCAATGACCAGAGGAAATAGAAAAAACCTCATTGGTTTTATATGCAATGCTCCATCTTAACAAATATCAACAACAGTAAGCTGTAATCAACAACACTAGAGGACTGTTTTCATTCTATGAGGAGGATACAAAAAATATACAGATTATAATTGAAAAGACCATATGGCTGATGCAGGGGCAAAGCAAAGGGGGGTAGTATACCTCAACAAAACTGCGATGGCGCTTTCCTGTCCTCCTGGCCCCCTTCCACACACTAAGAATGAGCGCTGGGATGATAACAAAGCAAGCTATCGCGTGCATACCAAATAGTGCCACATCCATGATTACAGAGGCGACCATTTCACCCTGAGACATCGAACCCTCCATGTCCGGCGACATCATCACTACCAGAAGACCAGCAACCACTAGAAGGAAGAAGGCCACATCCGCAACCAATCCAAGCACCGCGGTGCGCGGAAGCCTGAACGATTCTGCAACCGACTCCTGCGTGAATGCTTCTAGAGCGCTCTGAGGACAACAATGTCAACAAAACCATAGGTATGAAATGAACATGAGTATGTACAGAATGGTTCGGAAATGGAAGGATGCAAATGAAGTGATGAACATGAACACACATGGAAAAAACTAGTCCCACTGATCAGGATAACCTGAACTGTATATGGCAACTTAGTTCGAACATAATGATAACACAGGGCTCATCCACTGGCGTATGTATTGCATTACTGCTGTAATTCGACTACAATAAAGATCACAGGGAGTGAATTTGTGTGATGCCTTCTTGAATCCCGAAGTGGATACAGATACAGCTGCAATCATGTAGGCCACGCACACCAACAGGACGAGAAGCGCGACAAATGCAAGGATGCTGTAGATGAGGACCTTGAGAGCCCCGTATGTGAGGGCCTGGAGGAAGAGGAAGGGGTCGGAGCTCTCGCCCCAGGAGCGGCTCGCCACGATCTGTCCAGCCGTGGCCGCGGAGATGACCCACGCGAGCACGAAGCCCAGGTAGGGGAGGGCTCCCGCCGCGACGCAGAGGACGCGCCCCAGCGCCAGCATCGGGGCGAGGGCCAAGTGCACGAGCGCCAGCACCACGACGACGATCCGCGCCGGCGGGGGCGGGGGAGGGGGCGGCCATCGGTCGGTACGGGAAACCCTAGCTCCTCGAAGCTTCTCGATCGCACTCGGTGGGGGCGAAGTGGTTGGGCGGCACAGCGAGGGGACAGTGGTTTGTGGGAAATGGGGATTAATTAATGAGGAACAGGAGACAGGGGAGGGGGTTTTGCGGCGAGCTGTCCGGCTTCCCTTCCGGGTTCAGCTCTAACCCATTTCCTCTGCCAGCGGATGCGGATGCGGATTCGGGTTCTAAGAGCATATCTAGCCGACCTTTAAAACGCGCCGATCTGCAAAATAACCACATTTTTACGGTTTCGAACGAAAAAAGTGACCCGATCAGACAAGGCCCGTGACCTGTAGAAAAAATTGGGAGGCACGAAAAATCTTCGCCCTCAACCTTCAGATACACAGGATGGGAGGCCGACCAAGCTTGACCCTTCTCCGCTGCGAGATTTGGCGAGGGAGTCATTTCCGCGCAGTTGTTTCCGCTTCCCCTTCCTTAAGCCGCCAACCACATCCCTTCGCCCGCTCCGGAGCACCTTCCCCGGCTTCCTTCCACCACCATGGAAGCCTCCCGGTCGTCGGTCATCACCGTGGATGTCATCCACACGCTATCCCCTTCGCAAATCTTGTCGCCGGTGATGTCGCGCCCGTCGTCGTTCAAGGCTCCACTACGCCACCCCGCAAGTTGCAGGGCAACGTCGTCGTCCAGGGTGGCACTCCCGCAGCCCCTGCCAGGAAGGCACGCGGGCCCACCGACCCCGCCGCCTTCGATGTGAATTCGGTTGGGCACCCGCCATCGAAGAAGGGGAAGGCTTTCGATGCGAAATGCAAGAAGCTCGCCGGAAGACCTACCCCACCAACACCTCCTCCGGTTACCTCGGCAAGAACTACCCCGAGGATGCCCGCTGATGGCGCTGCTACCGCCGCCCCCCGAGGTGTTCGACAGAATGGGCGCAAGGTATGATGCTTTGATTTCTTGCACTTCTTTCACTTTTCTCCATTGCACATGTTCGTAACTTGTTGAGCGAAATTGTAGTGTCGGTTTGCATGATGCGACTACTGACTTCGTGCAAATGTTGGACGGCAACACCATCGACATCGATCAAGCCCCGATCGGTGATTACGGTTACAATGAGATGTATGGTGGCGTGCACGGTCACGGTTAGGAAGAAGATGATGTGGAGGAGGTTGACGAGGGGGTGTTCGACGCAGTGCAAGCAAAATCACGCGCAAGATCGAAGTGTTGGGCAACGTATAAATTTCAAAAAAATTCCGGACCGATCAAGTACCGAATGCACGGCACCTCCGGGATAGTGGTTTGTGGGAAATGGGGATTAATTAATGAGGAACAGGAGACAGGGGAGGGGGTTTTGTGGCGAGCTGTCCCGCTTCCCTTCCGGGTTCAGCTCAACCCATTTCCTCTCTACCAGCAGATGAGGATTCGGGTTCTAGCAGACCCTTAAAACGCGCCGACCGGTAAAATAACCACCCGTTTATGGTTTCAGACGAAAAAAGTAGCTCGAGCAGACACTGTATCAGCCCATGATCTGTAAAAAAAATTGCGGGGCACGGAAAATCTTCGTCCTCAACCTTTAAATACAGCCTTATCGGCTGCGACATTTGGCGGGAGGGGCATTTCCGTGCGGTTGTTCCCGCTTCCCCTTCCCTCCGCCGCCAACCACCTCCCTCCGCCCGCTCTGGAGCACCTTCCCCAGCTTTCCTCCGCCACCATGGAACCCTCCCAGTCGTCCGTCGTCACCGTGGATGTCATCCACACGCCATCCCCTTTGGCAGCTCTCGTCGTCGGCCATGTCACGCACGTCGTCGTTCAAGGCTCCACTATGCCACCCCGCAAGCGGTAGGGCAACATCGTCGTCCAGGGTGGCGCTCCCGTAGCCCTTGCCAGGAAGGCACGCGCGCCTGCCGGCCCCGCCGCCTCCGATGTGAATTCGGTCGGGAACCCACCAACGAAGAAGGGGAAGGCTTCCGGTGCGAAACACAAGAAACTCACCGGAAAGACCTACCCCGCCAACACCTCCCCCGTTTGCCCCGGCAAGAACTTCCCTGAGGATGCCCGCCGATCGCGCTACTACCGCCACCCCACGAGGAGTTCGACGGAATGGGTGCAAGGTATGATGCTTTGATTTCTTGCACTTCTTTTACTTTTCTCCATTGCGCGTGTTTGTGACTTGTTGAGCGAAATTGTAGCGCCGGTTTGCATGATGCGACTGCCGACTTCGTGCAAATGTTGGACGACAACACCATCGACATCGATCAAGCCCCGATCGGTGATTACGGTTACAATGAGTTGGATGGTGGCGTGCACGGTCATGGTGAGGAAGAAGATGATGTGGAGGAGGTTGACGAGGGGGTGTTCGACACAGCGCAAGCAAAATCATGCGCAAGATCAAAGTGTTGGGGAACGTATAAATTTCAAAAAAATTCCTACGCACACACAAGATCATGGTGATGCTTAGCAACGAGAGGGGAGAGTGTGTCCACATACCCTCGTAGACCGAAAGCGGAAGAGTTAGCACAACACGGTTGATGTAGTCGTACGTCTTCACGATCCGACCGATCAAGTACCGAACGCACGGCACCTCCGAGTTCAGCACACGTTCATGAAGGAAATATTCCCTAGAGGCAATAATAAAGTTATTATTTATTTCCTTATATCATGATAAATGTTTATTATTCATGCTAGAATTGTATTAACCGGAAGCATGATACATGTGTGAATACATAGACAAATAAAGTGTCACTAGTATGCCTCTACTTGACTAGCTCGTTGATCAAAGATGGTTATGTTTCCCAGCCATAGACAAAGAGTTGTCATTTGATTAATGGGATCACATCATTAGGAGAATGATGTGATTGACTTGACCCATTCCATTAGCTTAGCACTTGATCGTTTAGTATGTTGCTATTGCTTTCTTCATGACTTATACATGTTCCTATGACTATGAGATTATGCAACTCCCGTTTACCGAAGGAACACTTTGTGTGCTACCAAACGTCACAACGTAACTGGGTGATTATAAAGGTGCTCTACAGGTGTCTCCGAAGGTACTTGTTGGGTTGGCGTATTTCGAGATTAGGATTTTTCACTCCGATTGTCGGAGAGGTATCTCTGGGCCCACTCGGTAATGCACATCATTGTAAGCCTTGCAAACATTGCAACTAATGAGTTAGTTGCAGGATGATGTATTACGGAATGAGTAAAGAGACTTGCCGGTAACGAGATTGAACTAGGTATTGAGATACCGATGATCAAATCTCGAGCAACTGGGCAAGTAACATACCGATGACAAAGGGAACAATGTATGTTGTTATGCGGTTTGACCGATAAAGATCTTCGTAGATTATGTGGGAGCCAATATGAGCATCCAGGTTCCGATATTGGTTATTGACCGGAGGCGTGTCTCGGTCATGTCTACATAGTTCTCGAACCCGTAGGGTCCGCACGCTTAAAGTTCGATGATGGTTATATTATGAGTTTATGTGTTTTGATGTACCGAAGGTAGTTCCGAGTCCCGGATGTGATCACGGACATGACGAGGAGTCTCGAAATGGTCGAGAAATAAAGATTGATATATTGGACGACTATGTTCGGACATCGGAATAGTTTCGGGGAGTATCGGGCATATACCGAAGTACCGGGGGGTTACCGGAACCCCCAGGGGAGACTAATGGGCCTATTGGGCCCTAGTGGAGAAGAGGAGGGCGGCCAAGGGGCAGCCGCGCGCCCCCTCCCCCCCAGTCTGAATTGGACAAGGAGGGGGACGGCGCCCGCCTTTCCTTTCCCCCCTCTCTCCTTCCCTCTCCTCTCCTACTCCCACATGGAAGGGGGAAGTCCTACTCCCGGTGGGAGTAGGACTCCTCATGGGGCGCTCCAAGGGTGGCCGCCTCCCTCCCCCTCCTCCACTCCTTTATATACAGGGAGGGAGGCACCCCTTGGAGACACAACAATTGATCCCTTTGATCTCTTAGCCGTGTGCGGTGCCCCCCCTCCACCATATTCCACCTCGATAATATCGTAGCGGTGCTTAGGCGAAGCCTTGCGTTGGTAGAACATCATCATCGTCACCACGCCGTCATGCTGACGGAACTCTCCCTCAAAGCTCGGCTGGATCGGAGTTCGAGGGACGTCATCGAGTTAAAAGTGTGCTGAACTCGGAGGTGTCGTGTGTTCGGTACTTGATCGGTCGGATCGTGAAGACGTACGACTACATCTACCGCGTTGTGCTAATGCTTCCGCTTTCGGTCTACGAGGGTACGTGGACACACTCTCCCCTCTCGTTGCTATGCATCCCCATGATCTTGCATGTGCGTAGGAAAATTTTGAAATTACTACGTTCCCAAACAGTGGCATCCGAGCCAGGTTTTATGCGTTGATGTTATATGCACGAGTAGAACACAAGTGAGTTGTGGGCGATACAAGTCATACTGCTTACCAGCATGTCACACTTTGGTTCGGCGGTATTGTTGGATGAAGCGGCCCAGACCGACATTACGCGTACGCTTACGCGAGACTGGTTCTACCGACGTGCTTTGCACACAGGTGGCTGGCGGGTGTCAGTTTCTCCAACTTTAGTTGAACCGAGTGTGGCTACGCCCGGTCCTTGAGAAGGTTAAAACAGCACTAACTTGACGAACTATCGTTGTGGTTTTGATGCGTAGGTAAGAGCGGTTCTTACTCAGCCCGTTGCAGCCACTTAAAACTTGCAACAACAAAGTAGAGGACGTCTAACTTGTTTTTGCAGGGCATGTTGTGATGTGATATGGTCAAGGCATGATGCTATATTTTATTGTATGAGATGATCATGTTTTGTAACCAAGTTATCGGCAACTGGCAGGAGCCATATGGTTGTCGCTTTATTGTATACAATGCAATTGCCCTGTAATTGCTTTACTTTATCACTAAGCGGAAGCGATAGTCGTAGAAGCAATAATTGGCGAGACGACAACGATGCTACGATGGAGATCAAGGTGTCGCGCCGGTGACGATGGTGATCATGACGGTGCTTCGGAGATGGAGATCACAAGCACAAGATGATGATGACCATATCATATCACTTATATTGATTGCATGTGATGTTTATATTTTATGCATCTTATTTTGCTTTGATTGACGGTAGCATTATAAGATGATCTCTCACTAAATTTCAAGATAAAAGTGTTCTCCCTGAGTATGCACCGTTGCCAAAGTTCGTCGTGCCCAGACACCACGTGATGATCGGGTGTGATAAGCTCTACGTTCATCTACAACGGGTGCAAGCCAGTTTTGCACACGCAGAATACTCGGGTTAAACTTGACGAGCCTAGCATATGCAGATATGGCCTCGGAACACTGAGACCGAAAGGCCGAGCGTGAATCATATAGTAGATATGATCAATATAGTGATGTTCACCATTGAAAACTACTCCATCTCACGTAATGATCGGACATGGTTTAGTTGATTTGGATCACGCGATCACTTAGATGATTAGAGGGATGTGTATCTAAGTGGGAGTTCTTAAGTAATATGATTAATTGAACTTAAATTTATCATGAACTTAGCACCTGATAGTATTTTGCATGTCTATGTTTGTTGTAGATAGATGGCTCGTGTTGTTGTTCCGTTGAATTTTATTGCATTCCTTGAGAAAGCAAAGTTGAAAGATGATGGTAGCAATTACACGGACTGGGTCCGTAACTTGAGGATTATCCTCATTGCTGCACATAAGAATTACGTCCTGGAAGCACCGTTAGGTGCCAAACCTGTTGCAGGAGCAACACCAGATGTTATGAACGTCTGGCAGAGCAAAGCTGATGACTACTCGATAGTTCAGTGTGCCATGCTTTACGGCTTAGAACCGGGACTTCAACGACGTTTTTTACGTCATGGAGCATATGAGATGTTCCAGGAGTTGAAGTTAATATTTCAAGCAAATGCCCGGATTGAGAGATATGAAGTCTCCAATAAGTTCTATAGCTGCAAGATGGAGGAGAATAGTTCTGTCAGTGAGCATATACTCAGAATGTCTGGGTATAACAATCACTTGATTCAACTGGGAGTTAATCTTCCGGATGATAGCGTCATTGACAGAATTCTTCAATCACTACCACCAAGCTACAAGAGCTTCGTGATGAACTATAACATGCAAGGGATGGATAAGACGATTCCCGAGCTCTTCGCAATGCTAAAGGCTGCGGAGGTAGAAATCAAGAAGGAGCATCAAGTGTTGATGGTCAATAAGACCACTAGTTTCAAGAAAAAGGGCAAAGGGAAGAAGAAGGGGAACTTCAAGAAGAACAGCAAAAAAGTTGCTGCTCAAGAGAAGAAACCCAAGTCTGGACCTAAGCCTGAGACTAAGTGCTTCTACTGCAAGCAGACTGGTCACTGGAAGCGGAACTGCCCCAAGTATTTGGCGGATAAGAAAGATGGCAAGGTGAACAAAGGTATATGTGATATACATGTTACTGATGTGTACCTTATCAGAGCTCGCAGTAGCACCTGGGTATTTGATACTGGTTCTATTGCTAATATTTGCAACTCAAAAAAGGGACTACGAATTAAGTGAACACTGACTAAGGATGAGGTGACAATGCGCGTGGGAAATGGTTCCAAAGTTGATGTGATCGCCTTCGACATGCTACCTCTACATCTACCTTTGGGATTAGTTTTAGACCTAAATAATTGTTATTTGGTGCCAGCGTTGAGCATGAACATTATATCTGGATCTTGTTTGATGCGAGACGGTTATTCATTTAAATCTGAGAATAATGGTTGTTCTATTTATATGAGTAATATCTTTTATGGTCATGCACCTTTGAAGAGTGCTCTATTTTTGATGAATCTTGATAGTAGTGATACACATATTCATAATGTTGAAGCCAAAGATGCAGAGTTGATAATGATAGTGCAACTTATTTGTGGCACTGCCGTTTGGGTCATATTGGTGTAAAGCGCATGAAGAAACTCCATACTGATGGACTTTTGGAATCACTTGATTATGAATCACTTGGTACTTGCGAACCATGCCTCATGGGCAAGATGACTAAAACGCCGTTCTCCGGAACTATGGAGCGAGCAACTGATTTGTTGGAGATCATACATACTGATGTATGTGGTCCAATGAATGTTGAGGCTCGCGGCGGGTATTGTTATTTTCTCACCTTCACAGATGATTTAAGAAGATATGGGTATATCTACTTAATGAAACATAAGCCTGAAACATTTGAAAAGCTCAAAGCGGAACACCACAGCGTAATGGTGTGTCCGAACGTCGTAATCGTACTTTACTAGATATGGTGCGATCTATGATGTCTCTTACTGATTTACCGCTATCGTTTTGGGGTTATGCTTTAGAGACGTCCGCATTCACGTTAAATAGGGCACCATCAAAATCCGCTGAGACGACGCCTTATAAACTGTGTTTTGGCAAGAAACCAAAGTTGTCATTTCTTAAAGTTTGGGGCTGCGATGCTTATGTGAAAAAGCTTCAACCTAATAAGCTCGAACCCAAATCGGAGAAATGTGTCTTCATAGGATACCCAAAGGAAACTGTTGGGTACACCTTCTATCACAGATCCGAAGGCAAGACTTTCGTTGCCAAGAATGGATCCTTTTTAGAGAAGGAGTTTCTATCGACAGAAGTGAGTGGGAGGAAAGTAGAACTTGATGAGGTAACAGTACCTGCTCCCTTATTGGAAAATAGTTCATCACAGAAACCGGTTCCTGTGATGTCTACACCAATTTGTGACGAAGTTAATGATGATGATCATGAAACTTTAGATCAAGTTGTTACTGAACCACGTAGGTTAACCAGAATAAGATCCACACCAGAGTGGTACGGTAATCCTGTTCTAGAGGTTATCATACTAGACCATGACGAACCTACGGACTATGAATAAGCGATGGTGAGCCCAGATTCCGCAAAATGGCTTGAGGCCATAAAATCCGAGATGTGATCCATGTATGAGAACAAAGTATGGACTTTGGTTGACTTGTCCGATGATCAGAAAGCCATCAAGAATAAATGGATCTTCAAGAAGAAGACTGACACTAACGGTAATGTTACTGTCTATAAAGCTCGACTTATTGCAAAAGGTTTTCGACAAGTTCAAGGGATTGACTACGATGAGACCTTCTCACCCGTAGCGATGCTTAAGTTTGTCCGAATCATGTTAGCAATTGGCACGTTTTATGATTATGAAATTTGGCAAATGGATGTCAAAACTGCATTCCTGAATGGATTTCTGGAAGAAGAGTTGTATATGATGCAACCAGAAGGTTTTGTCGATCCAAAGGGAGCTAACAAAGTGTGCAAGCTCCAGCGATCCATTTATGGACTGGTGCAAGCCTCTCGGAGTTGGAATAAATGTTTTGATAGTGTGATCAAAGCATATGGTTTTATACAGACTTTTGGAGAAGTCTGTATTTACAAGAAAGTGAGTGGGAGCTCTGTAGAATTTCTGCTATTATATGTGGAGGACATATTGTTGATTGGAAATAATATAGAATTTCTGGATAGCATAAAAGGATATTTGAATAAGAGTTTTTCAATGAAGGACCTCGGTGAAGCTGCTTATATATTGGGCATCAAGATCTATAGAGATAGATCGAGACGCTTAATTGTACTTTCACAAAGCACATACCTTGACAAAGTTTTAAAGAAGTTCAAAATGGATCAAGCAAAGAAAGGGTTCTTGCCTATGTTACAAGGTGTGAAGTTGAGTAAGACTCAATGCCCGACCACTGCAGAAGATAGAGCGAAAATGAAAGATGGTTCCTATGCTTCAGCCATAGGCTCTATCATGTATGCAATGCTGTGTACCAGACCTGATGTGTGCCTTGCTATTAGTTTAGCAGGGAGGTACCAAAGTAATCAAGGAGTGGATCACTGGACAGCGGTCAAGAATATCCTGAAATACCTGAAAAGGACTAAGGATATGTTTCTCGTTTATGGAGGTGACAAAGAGCTCATCATAAATGGTTACGTTGATGCAAGCTTTGACACTGATCCGGACGATTCTAAATCGCAAATCGGATACGTGTTTTTATTGAACGGTGGAGCTGTCAGTTGGTGCAGTTCTAAACAAAGCATCATAGCAGGATCTACATGTGAAGCGGAATACATAGCTGCTTCGGAAGCAGCAAATGAAGGAGTCTGGATGAAGGAGTTCATATCCGATCTAGGTGTCATACCTAGTGCATCGGGTCCAATGAAAATCTTTTGTGACAATACTGGTGCAATTGCTTTGGCAAAGGAATCCAGATTTCACAAGAGAACCAAGCACATCAAGAGACGCTTCAACTCCATCCGGGATCAAGTCCAGGTGGGAGACATAGAGATTTGCAAAATATATATATAGATCTGAATGTTGCGGACCCGTTGACTAAGCCTCTTCCACGATCAAAACATGATCAACACCAAGGCTCCATGGGTGTTAGAATCATTACTGTGTAATCTAGATTATTGACTCTAGTGCAAGTGGGAGACTGAAGGAAATATGCCCTAGAGCCAATAATAAAGTTATTATTTATTTCCTTATATCATGATAAATGTTTATTATTCATGCTAGAATTGTATTAACCGGAAACATGATACATGTGTGAATACATAGACAAACAGAATGTCACTAGTATGCCTCTACTTGACTAGCTTGTTGATCAAAGAAGGTTATGTTTCCTAGCCATAGGCAAAGATTTGTCATTTGATTAACGGGATCACATCATTAGGAGAATGATGTGATTGACTTGACCCATTCCGTTAGCTTAGCACTTGATCGTTTAGTATGTTTGCTATTGCCTTTTTCATGACTTATACATGTTCCTATGACTACGAGATTATGCAACTCCCGTTTACCGGAGGAACACTTTGTGTGCTACCAAATGTCACAACGTAACTGGGTGATTATAAAGGTGCTCTACAAGTGTCTCCGAAGTTACTTGTTGGGTTGGCGTATTTCGAGATTAGGACTTGTCACTCCGATTGTTGGAGAGGTATCTCTGGGCCCACTCGGTAATATACATCATTATAAGCCTTGCAAGCATAGCAACTAATGAGTTAGTTGTGGGATGATGTATTACGGAACGAGTAAAGAGACTTGCCGTTAACGGATTGAACTAGGTATTGAGATACCGACGATCGAATCTCGGGCAAGTAACATACCGATGACAAAGGGAACAACGTATGTTGTTATGCCGGTTTGACCGATGTCGGTGTCAAAACCGGCGGATCTCGGGTAGGGGGTCCCGAACTGTGCATCTAGGCGGATGGTAATAGGAGACAAGGGACACGAAGTTTTACCCAGGTTCAGGCCCTCTTGATGGAGGTAAAACCCTACGTCCTGCTTGATTAATATTGATGATATGGGTAGTACAGGAGTAGATCTACCACAAGATCAAGGAGGCTAAACCCTAGAAGCTAGCCTATGGTATGATTGTTGTATGTCGTCCTACGGACTAAAACCCTCCGGTTTATATAGACACCGGAGAGGGTTAGGGTTACACAAAGTCGGTTACAATGATAGGAGATCTAAATATCCGCATCGCCAAGCTTGCCTTCCACGCCAAGGAAAGTCCCATCTGGACACGGGACGAAGTCTTCAATCTTGTATCTTCATAGTCCAGGAGTCCGTCTGAAGGTATAGTCCGGCCATCTAGACACCCCCTAATCCAGGACTCCCTCAGTAGCCCCTGAACCAGGCTTCAATGACGACGAGTCTGGCGCGTAGATTGTCTTCGGCATTGCAAGGCGGGTTCCTCCTCCAAGTACTTCATAAAAGATTGTAGACACTAAGGATAGTGTCCGGCTCTGCAAAATAAGTTTCCACATATTGCCATAGAGAGAATAACATTTACACAAATCTAATCTGCCTTTATTCGAATCGTTTTTACTTCCCCACCTCAGCGCATTTTGCGAGGCGGTTTCCTTCGCACGTCTTGTCAAAGCAGAGATCGTGTCCCCTTTATTTACGGGATTCTCATCAATACGGACGTGGGTAACCCAATCGTGCCCGTTAGCATGTTTTCTCGATTAAAGGCGAGTCCCAAACGGTTACGGGGAGGGCCCTTGGTATTCAACCTCTTATAAAGAGACCAAGGCCTTACTCCTTTCTTTCAATCTCAAATGAGTTCGCCCGTCGCCTCGAGTTCCAACACCCTAGGCTCTAGATTTCAGGCGCTTCGGACCTTCGACAATGTCCGGTTCTGACCTTCGAGGCCGATGGATGCCCTCCTCCGTCACGGAGGAGGACGTGCTAAAGTTGAGAGAGGCCAAGTTCTTGACCGGTGAAATTTCGCATAGGCTGCCCGCTCAAGGGCAGGCTATTCCCAGTCCCTAGCCTGGTGAGAGCGTGGTGTTCGTGTCTCACTTCCTTCAGGGGTTAGGCTTCCCAATGGATCCCTTCGTGAGGGGGCTGATGTTCTATTATGGGTTGGAATTTCACGACTTAGCTCCGGAGTCCATCCTCCATGTTTCCTCATTCATCGTCGTGTGTGAAGCATTCCTCCGTGTTACTCCTCACTTCGGATTATGGCTCAAGACCTTTAAAGTAGAGCCGAAGATGATTGAGGGACGGCACGCAGAGTGCGGAGGCGCTGTTATAAGCAAGAATGCTGATGCTCCATGGCCCGAGGGCCCTTTTCAAGAGGAGCTCGGCTTATGGCAACGAGAGTGGTTCTATATCACCGCTCCCAGGGGCACCAAGTGGGTGGCGCCGCCTGCCTTTCGCTCGGGTCCCCCAAAGCAGCTAGGGTCGTGGGTCAATAAAGGCCTAGATTGGGGGCCATCCCAGGACGTGCCTTTGTTGCAGGGCCGCATCAGGGATCTCTTAGAAAGAGGTCTCAGCCTGGTCAAAGTGACGCAAGTCATGCTGATCCGCCGAACACTGCCCGGCAAACGTCGCTCCCTTCATCTGTGGGAGTTTAATCCGGAGGGACCACGAGCTCTCCAGCATTTTATGGGCGCAACGCCCGCGGAGATGTATAAACTGTTCTTCGGATCACAAGAAACGTGTCCGGATTTGACCGAGGACGCAGGTCTGAGCTGCAATCGCCCGGATACTCAAGTAAGTAGCCTTGTGCCCGGAATCGCCATCCATATACTTGTCATAAACTTGCCCCTAAAAGAGCTGTCCTTTTAAACAAGAGTGGATAGCGAAAGAAAAGCTGATTAGGTGTCCGGCTCCCCTCCCCGAGACCAGGCCGGATCCCGTGCTAGTCAGGATGTTGAAGATTGTGCCTTTGAAGGAAAGTGAGGGAGGGGACAAGGAAACTACGGCCTCCTCAAAGGAGGCTGTTTGGAAGGAAGGAACTGAAAATTCCTCTCCTCAGGGGAAGAAGAGGACCAGCTCTGAAAACCCGGAGGCCATGGCCTCAAAGCGGGGGGGAAAATCCTCGTCTGAGGGTCCTACGCCGGGGGGTACCTCGGCCGAACTACGCCCTCAAGGGGATCAGCCCTCCAGCGAGCCGTAAGTAGAGAAAGATTTTCTTTTTGAGAGATGAGAGAAATCCTTGCTTTATATCTCAGAAGATTAACCGAAATTTTACCTTGTAGCTCAAACCTCAGCCCTTCTCAGCAGAGCTCGTCTTCGGGGAACCTTCTTCCGGAGATGATGGAGAGCGGAACGCCTCCCCCTACCGTACCACCTAGCGAGGCAGGCGACCCTGAGGTGTCGTGGCGGAGGGTTTCTCCGAATCCGGCAGGGGCGGAAGGTAGCCATATGGCCCCCCAAGGTTCTCCATGTCCGGGCTTCGAAAGGGGCCATAGGACGAGTCCGGCACCGTCCGGTGCTCGGTCGGAGGAGCTGAAGAATCTGCTAGGGCGAGCTTCTATCTCAGAGGAGCACCATGCATTGATGGGCACGGTGATTGAAAGGATTTCGTCCGCGGAAAGCGGATTGCATGAGGCCGTCAGAAGTTTACTGACAGGTTTTGAGGTACGTGAAATAATGTACACTTTCTGACAGTTGCACATAAATAAGATGCGCCCTGTGTAGATAGTAGCCCCTGAGACTCTGTGCGTTGTCAAAAGTGACGGTGCGCAGAGGATCATAATCCCAGGTCTAAAATGTCGCCTTTGTATGTAGGTGGCGAAGTGTCCGGAATCCGCCGGACTGATGAATTTGCCGAGCTAAAGCGGCAACTTGACGTGGCAGATGCCGACATCGCGCTCGTCAACAAGTGGCTTGATGAGGCACAAGGTATGTAATTCCTCGGGCAGCACCTGGTAAGAGGAGCTTTATGCCAGTATCTTACAATGTGTGTGCTTGATGCAGATGGTGCGGCCGCCGTGGAGAGTCTTCGGGCAGAACTTGCCCGAGCCAAGGAACAAGCCAGAAAAAGTGATGCGGCTGCCGAGAAGGCCCTTGAAGAGCTGAGAGCCGAACAGGCTGCTCACTTCCGAAGCAAGAAAGAGATGGCCGAGATGGCCGTGAAGCTAAAGAGCGCTGCTGACCGTTGCAAGCTTCTTGAAAAAGAAGACCGGGCGGGACAGACAGACTTAGAGAAGGCCGTTGCCGATGCCAAGGATGCTCGCTCTGCGATGAGAGCTGCAAAGGAGGAGCTACGTCAGGCTGGAGAGATCGCAGCTGGAAAGCCCTTTATGCGGCGGAGGATGTTTGGTGATCCTAAGCATGCTCCGTTATACCAGTTGTGGAGTACAGCGGACACCTATCTGGATTTGGCAGCGAGTGCTGCTGATGCGACCGAACACTTTCGAGATCAAGAAGATCGCGAAGTGGAAAAGCTTTTCTGGTCGCAGTTCCACAATCCAGAGCGTCCACTGTCAGTGGCCGATCGTCTGGCCGAAGGGGCCGAACTGAATAGGTTGTCCGGACTCGCCATGAAGTGCGTCATGAGTCACCTGTGGCCGGGGAGATCGGAGCCGAAGAGTTATTTCAGCTTGGTGCAGCAGTTCCTTGGTGCGGTGCCACGTATTAATACAATTAAGAGGTCAGCATGCATAGAGGGTGCGCGGATGGCTCTTGCCCGTGTCAAGACATACTGGGTGGAAATGGAGACCATCGCTGTTGCATCTTGAGATTCGGACATAAGCCGAGTACCTGCCGAGCACTATTTTTCAGGAAGTTCTGCAAGGCGCTCGTGTAATAGAGACGCAGTGCTCAAAGGATGCTATGTTCGAGTAGCATATGCGATTGTAAAATGGTATTTTGATAAATTGTAGGAACTTTTTATACTTGTGCCTGGAAGTATTGTAACACCTCCTATGCGGCCGTTTAAAATATATAAAATCTGAAAGATGGCAGTCGTCGGCTTCAGCCCCCACGCAAATAATGCGGGGGTGTTCGCAGAAGGCGCATTTTCACACTTGATCCAACGTCTTGGTCCTACAAAGGAGGTGATAGCGCAGCGAACTAGGCAATCGGACTATAATGCTTTATCACTTTCACTTAGCCATAGGAGCTTGATAGTGAGGCTACTTAGATAGCCCCTGGTGGCGACTGCGCTCGCCCGAATTCGGGGCGCGTGTGTGCCTGGCCGAGAAATGGCCCTTCGTTAATGCAGAGGAATCCTATAGATTCTGGTGAGTCATCGAGTGGTTGACCAGTCTCACACTATATCATGACAGTCAGTTTTCGGCTTTCTCTACTGAGGTGCTCGCCTGGCCGAACCGGGGCACAATCGCAGTAGTTCTCCTGGTGCCGCCTTAGCCGATAGAGCGGAACGTAAGGCAGCCGAACACAGGAGCCGGGCAACCCAACATTTGACCACAAACATGATTCGGAGTTGATGCATATAAGGCCAAACTTGCGACGCCGAACACTCCCTAAGGTATTCGGTCTTTATGAGGGCGGGCGAGACAACGCCCTTAGGTATAAGCCCCTAGTGTCCAGGTACGCGCAGAAATTCTGAGTGGCCACATGCCAAGACGCCAGCCTCCTCCTTGGTTATACCAGAGAAAACCAGGGGATGTATATCAACAAGAGACAGTAAAAAAGGTTTTCGCAGGGTCTTAATCTGAAAAGAATCCTTGGAATGGGTCCCTGCTGCACGTCTGTGCCTGTGTCTCCGTTGTGCCGTATCCTGGATGGGCGCAGCACGATATTCATCTGTAAAAGAGAGGAACTAAGTTGAAAAAAGGTCGTGCCGAATAGAAGTTATACTAAATAAACAAAGTATAAATTGAAATGGGTAAAATTGAGCTTGATTGTCTCTTATTTTATATGTGCGGAGCCCCTAGAGTAGGGGTATGTGGCTATTAAGCCTTTATCAATGATATTTTTGTGCCAGACTCGTCTAGCCGTGTCCGTGGTCTTAATGACCTGTTTAGATGTTTTGGCTGGTGAAGCCGTTTTATTGTGGGGCTGTTAAGGCGGCCGCACAATCTTCCGCGCGAGGGGCGCACTAAATGCTTCCCCTTTAATGCGATGATGCCTCGTGGACCGAGCATCTTAAGCGTAAGAGATGCGTAATGCGGTATTGCGTTAAAGCGGGCAAAAGCTTCGCGTCCCAGCAGTGCTTGATAGCGACTTGAGAATGGGACAATGTGGAAAGTTAGCTTTTCGCGACGGAAGTTATCGGTGGAGCCGAATATAACTTCGAGCCAGAGAAAACCCATGCAATGGGTATCCGGGCCTGGCGTTACCCCTTGAAAGGAGGTTTTGTTGTGGCGAATTCTTGTTGGGTCTATCCCCATGTGGCGGATTGTGTCCTGATATATCAGGTTTAGACCGTTGCCGCCGTCCATCAGGACATTTGTAAACTGGAGTCCGCCAATTATTGGATCGAGTACCAAGGCAGTCCAGCCTGCATTCTTGATACTTCTAGAATAATCCAGATGATCGAAGATGATTGGTTTTGACAACCAGTGGCGAGACTCCTTTGGGATAGGCCGTATGGCGCGTACCTTTATGGGCACCGCACGTTTTGTTATGTGAAGTAAGTTTACTGTTTTTACTTCTTGTGGAAAATTCTTTTGTTTCCTGGTGCTCTTCTTTTGGGGTTCATCATCGTCTTCGCTTGGTGTGTCGAGCCCCTTGTGTTCGGCGTTGAGTCTGCCGGATTGTTTGAAGACCCAACAATCTTTGTGGGTATGGTTAGCAGGCTTCCCGGGAGTACTGTGTATTTGACACATCCTGTCTAAGATTTTGTTTAGGTTGGATAGCTCGTCCCTGTTATCCTGGAGGGGCGGATTTTTCTGATTCTGCCGTGAGCTTTTGAATCCGGCGTTGACTGCCGTGCTCTTCGGACTGTTTTCCTTAGTCCGGCGACGATCCTTGTTGCGTCGCGGTTTTTCATTTCCATCCCTAGTTTCGGATGTACTTGGGTCGCTGGTGCTACATCTTGCCAACCAACTGTCCTCTCCTGCGCAAAAGCGGGTCATGAGGCTTGTTAATGCGGCCATTGTTCTCGGCTTTTCTTGGCCGAGGTGTCTGGCGAGCCATTCATCTCGAACGTTATGCCTAAAAGCTGCTAAGGCTTCGGCGTCCGGACAGTCAACTATCTAATTCTTTTTAGTAAGAAATCTATTCCAGAATTGCCGAGCTGACTCTCCGGGCTGTTGAGTTATGTGACTGAGATTGTCTGCATCCGGAGGGCGGACATAGGTCCCTTGAAAATTTGCTCGGAAAGCATCCTCGAGCTCTTCCCAACTTCCAATTGTGTTTTCAGGAAGGCTTTTAAGCCAATGCCAGGCTGGCCCTTTAAGCTTGAGGGGTAAGTATTTTATGGCGTGGAGGTCATCTCCTCTAGCCATATGTATGTGGAGGATATAATCCTCGATCCAGACTCCAGGGTCTGTTGTTCCGTCGTATGCCTCTATGTTTACGGGTTTGAATCCCACTGGAAATTCATAATCCAGGACCTCATTGATGAAACATAGGGGGTGTGCAGCACCCCTGTATTTGGGTGTGCTGTGGTGTTCAGATACTTGTTTTGTTGCATTGCTTACGAGAGCTTGCTTTCTTGGCCCATAAATAGATCTGGCTGGGCCATCTTTTTGATGCGAATCCTTGAGTGGGTCGCATGCCGGCTTGAGTGCGGCGCCGCTTGCTGCTTTATGCTGGCCATGGGGTCGTCTATCCGACCGGGTGGCTTTCTTACTTTTTGAATGCGAGGGCTTTAAGGCCTCTTCGTCGAATTCAGGCAGTAGCTTTCGCTTCGGATAGCTTTTAGTGCGGCGACTGCCGCCGTATTTGTCTGCTGTATTGATTACTTTTCTCCATCTGATTCTGAGTGCATCTTCCGCCGTTTTTAGCTTCCGCTTCTGCTTTTTCAGGCTGCGTGCGGTTGCAACGAGCCTTTTGTGGAGGTTCTTCTGCTCCGTGGGCTTATCCGGCGTAAGGTCGTCCGGAATGCCGTTTTTGCCGGGGACGGGTTGTTCGGTTTCTTTATCCGAGTTTCCCTATTCGGAGGTTGCTCTAAGGCATGCTCATCGTCTGCCGACTCATCCTGCTCTATGGCTGGGTTTGTATCGAGGCGGGGCTTGGAGCGGCGTTTACGTCGCCGCTTTGATTGCTTTTCGAGAGATCGATCCCTCGTTGCATCCCCGTGTTCCTCGTTGTCGCTTCCTTTAGGTGTATCCACCATGTACACATCATGAGATGAGGTGGCTGTCCAATGCCCTATAGGCGTTGGTTCATATGCGTCTCCTGCATCGTCGTCCATACCGTCGATGTCTTCGGAGTTGAAACTGAGCACGTCGTTTAAATTATCGACGGTGGCTACCAAATGGGTGGTGGGTGGGTTTTGAATTTCTTCATCATCCGTATCCCAACCTTGCTGACCGTAGTCCGGCCAGGGCTCTCCTGATAAAGAGAGAGAGACTTCAGTGACTTCAGAATATCGCCAAAGGGCGAGTGCTGAAAGATGTCCGCGGCGGTGAACTCCATGATCGACGCCCAGTTGGATACGATCGGCAGGGGCGCGGCAGTCTCGGAGTCCGGGGTGGAGTTCGGCGCTTTGGAGTCACGGGCTTCGCAGAGGACAAAGCTGGTGTTCGGCTCAATCGCCATAGAGATTGCATCCCCCGAGGCGGTGTCCAGCCACCCATCCTCGATCGGCGCAGTTGGTTCCGAATCGAGGGTCGGAACCGATGCGTGTGCGGCCTCCAGGGCACTGTTCGGCGGCAGAGCTAGATCATGCCCATCGTGACAGTGCGGCGCGCTTGGCTGAGGCTCGAATCCGTCGAAGATCAAGTCCCCGCGGACGTCAGCCGTGTAGTTTAAACATCCAAACCTGACCTGATGGCCAGGGGCATAGCTTTCGATCTGCTCCAGGTGGCCAAGCGAATTGGCCCGCAGTGCGAAGCCGCCGAAGACGAAGATCTGTCCAAGGAGAAAAGTCTCACCCTGGACTACATCGTTATTGGTGATCGGGGGAGCCATCGGGCCTAAAAGTGACGACACAGAGGAACTCTCAATGAAAGCACCAATGTCGGTGTCAAAACCGGCGAATCTCGGGTAGGGGGTCCCGAACTGTGTGTCTAGGCGGATGGTAACAGGAGACAAGGGACACGAAGTTTTACCCAGGTTCGGGCCCTCTTGATGGAGGTAAAACCCTACGTCCTGCTTGATTAATATTGATGATATGGGTAGTACAAGAGTAGATCTACCACGAGATCAAGGAGGCTAAACCCTAGAAGCTAGCCTATGGTATGATTGTTGTATGTCGTCCTACGGACCAAAACCCTTCGGTTTATATAGACACCGGAGAAGGTTAGGGTTACCCAAAGTCGGTTACAATGGTAGGAGATCTAAATATCCGCATCGCCAAGCTTGCCTTCCACGCCAAGGAAAGTCCCATCCGGACACGGGACGAAGTCTTCAATCTTGTATCTTCATAGTCCAGGAGTCCGGCTGAAGGTATAGTCCGGCCATCCGGACACCCCCTAATCCAGGACTCCCTCAACCGATAAAGTTCTTCATAGAATGTGTGGGAGCCAATATGAGCATCCAGGTTCCGCTATTGGTTATTGACCAGAGACGTGTCTCGGTCATGTCTACATAGTTCTCGAACCGGTAGGGTCCGCACGCTTAAAGTTCGATGACGGTTATATTATGAGTTTATGTGTTTTGATGTACCGAAGGTAGTTCGGAGTCCCGGATGTGATCACAGACATGACGAGGAGTCTCCAAATTGCTGAGACATAAAGATTGATATATTGAACGACTATGTTCAGACACCGGAATGGTTTTGGGGAGTATCGCGCATATACCGGAGTACCGGGGGGTTACCGGAACCCCCCGAGGAGACTAATGGGCCTATTGGGCCCTAGTGGAGAAGAGGAGGGGCGGCCAAGGGGCAGCCGCGCGCCCCCTCCCCCTAGTCCGAATTGGACAAGGAGGGGGGCGCCCCCCCTTTCCTTTCCCCCCTCTCTCCTTCCCTCTCCTCTCCTACTCCCACATGGAAGGGGGGAGTCCTACTCCCGGTGGGAGTAGGACTCCTCATGGGGCGCGCCAAGGGTGGTCGGCTCCCTCCCCTTCCTCCACTCCTTTATATACCGGGAGGGAGGCACCCTTGGAGACACAACAATTGATCCCTTGGATCTCTTAGCCGTGTGCGTTGCCCCCCTCCACCATAATCCACCTCGATAATATCATAGTGGTGCTTAGGCGAAGCCCTGCATCGGTATAACATCATCATCATCACCACGCCGTTGTGCTGACAGAACTCTCCCTCAAAGCTCGGCTGGATCGGAGTTCGAGGGACGTCATCGAGTTGAACGTGTGCTGAACTCGGAGGTGCCGTGCGTTCGGTACTTGATCGGTCGGATCGTGAAGACGTATGACTACATCAACCATGTTGTGCTAACGCTTCTGCTTTCATTCTATGAGGGTACGTGGACACACTCTCCCCTCTCGTTGCTATGCATCACCATGATCTTGCCTGTGCGTAGGAAAATTTTGAAATTGCTACGTTCCCCAACAGTTCAACTCGATGACGTCCCTCGAACTCCGATCCAGCCGAGCTTTGAGGGAGAGTTCCGTCAGCACGACGGCGTGGTGATGATGATGATGTTCTACCGATGCAGGGCTTCACCTAAGCACAGCTACGATATTATCAAGGTGGATTATGGTGGAGGGGGGCACCGCACACGGCTAAGAGATCCAAGGGATCAATTGTTGTGTCTCCAAGGGGTGCCTCCCTCCCCGTATATAAAGGAGTGGAGGAGGGGGAGGGGGCCGACCACCCTTGGCGCGCCCCATGAGGAGTCCTTCTCCCACCGGGAGTAGGACTCCCCCCTTCCATGTGGGAGTAGGAGAGGAGAGGGAAGGAGAGAGGGGGGAAACGAAAGGGGGGCGCCGCCCCCTCCTTGTCCAATTCGGACTGGGGGGGAGGGGGTGCGCAGCTGCCCCTTGGCCGCCCCTCCTCTTCTCCACTAGGGCCCAATAGGCCCATTAGTCTCCCTGGGGGGTTCCGGTAACCCCCCGATACTCCGGTATATGCCCGATACTCCCTGAAACCATTCCGGTGTCCGAACATAGTTGTCCAATATATCATTCTTTATGTCTCAACCATTTCGAGACTCCTCGTCATGTTCGTGATCACATCCGGGACTCCGAACTACCTTTGGTACATCAAAACACATAAACTCATAATATAACCGTCATCGAACTTTAAGCGTGCCGAACCTATGGGTTTGAGAACTATGTAGACATGACCGAGACACATCTCCAGTCAATAACCAATAGCGGAACCTGGATGCTCATATTGGCTCCCACATATTCTATGAAGATCTTTATCGGTCAAACGCATAACAACATACGTTGTTCCTTTTGTCATCGGTATGTTACTTGCCTGAGATTCGGTCATCGGTATCTCAATACCTAGTCCAATCTCGTTACCGGGAAGTCTCTTTACTCGTTCCTTAATACATCATCCCGCAACTAACTCATCAGTTAAATGCTTGCAAGGCTTATAGTGATGTGCATTACCGAGTGGGCCCAAAGATACCTCTCTGACAATCGGAGTGACAAATCCTAATCTCGAAATACGCCAACCCAACAAGTACCTTCAGAGACACCTATAGAGCACCTTTATAATCACCCATTTACGTTGTGACGTTTGGTAGCACATAAAGTGTTCCTCCGGTGAACGGGAGTTGCATAATCTCATAGTCATAGGAACATGTATAAGTCATGAAGAAAGCAATAGCAACATACTAAACGAGCAAGTGCTAAGCTAACGGAATGGGTCAAGACAATCACATCATTCTCCTAATGATGTGATCCCGTTTATCAAATGACAACTCACACTAGTTGAAAAAGGGCCATTTGTCCCGGTTCATAAGGCCCATCTGTCCCGGTTGGGGAACCGGGACTAAAGGGTCGTTACTAATGCCTAGGCCTTTAGTCCCGGTTCTTATACTAACCGGGACAGATGGGCCTCCACATGGCCGGTGCTGCGAGCCTAGGCAGGAGGCCCTTTAGTCCCGGTTGGTGGCACCAATCGGGACCAATAGGCATCCACGTGTCAGCTGTTCAGGGGCTAGGGTTTTTGTTTTTTTTTGAAAGGGGGGGTGGATTTGGGGGTTTTGTATGGTTAATTAAGGTGTTTCATATATTGTGTTAGGTAGCTAATTAATTAATAGAGAGAAGTGTCCTCTCTTATCTTCCTGCTTGGTCGATGCTACGTACTATACGTATAGAGAGGCCCTCGACATGCTAGCTGGTAAGAAAATGAAGGAAACCATTAAGTACAGAAGTTTGTCATGCATACTGAGAGAAGTGATCGACCTCTCCTTCTCCGAGAGATTGGTCGAACAAGTTTTCGTATTATCTATGCGACGCTACTGGCTACATACATATACAATATGTAAGATCTCTTACAATCCCCTAGCATTTGAACTCAACTTCCACATGGTATTCTTCGGCTTTATTGATGACGTGGTCAAGAAAGAATCCCGCCAATTCCTCTTTTATTGCTTTCATGCGATCTTGTGGTAGGAGTTCATTCCGCATCTGCCACGTCTAATTTGAAGAAGGGGGTTAATACATATATATGAATGAAACTCAACAGAAATGATGGTGTAATAAAATGAAATTGTGAATATTACTGCTTACGCACTTCATATTGTCTTTTAGAGTAGCCCCGCTTATCTTTGCAAGTCGCATTGTAGATGAACTCGCACACGTAGTATCCACAGTAATCATTCCCTTGTTCCTGCCACAAGCACTTTACGAGAAACAGAGGTCAATCGAATTGATAATGAAGCATTATAAATGGCATTGATGAAAGTAGCTAGAATCAATGGGAGATGAGCGCAACTAGCTAGCTAGTAGTACTTACTTTCAGGTATGTATATCGCAGCTCCTTCGGCAGTCCCGGAGCTTTTGCGGTGAACTGTTTCCAAACCCTGCAAGACAAAGAAAATAATTATTACTTGAGATATCAGGAAATGAACAAAAAGTTGCCGATATGGTGCGATAATGATCGATTGAACTTACTTGTTGAGAATTTTAGTCATGTCCGCATAGGTCTCGGGATCATTTTGTCTCGAGTCTAAGACGGTTACTAGTCCCCGCTCAAGCTTAATCTCCAGGAGAATATAGTGGAAGCTGCGCACGCATGCATAACTCATCAATTACATTACTATAACCTGGCTCGAGTAATAAGGGAAACCGAATATGCACACGACAGTAACACTCACTTGAAGTTGTAAGGAAATAGTATTAAATCTTTGTTTTGATTTATTAACAATGATTTGAGCAAGTTGGCCTCGGCATCTTCGGCGTTCTTTTTAACCTAAAATTCATCTATGAGATTTGTGTTAATGAACCCAATATCATAAATTTATGCTTTTCTGCACTCGACGATCTTCAATCTGCATAATGTAGTGAGGATAATTATAAATACATGCAATGAAAGAGCTGAGCTATATATAGAGACTTAATGACAGAAGTAGTACTTACAGACAGTAGCAAGTGATCGTTAATTTATCGAGGGCCTTTTGATTGAAGAACTAGAAGAACTCCTCAAATGGAACATGTAACAGATCAATTCCAACGAGGTCGTGCTCCTCTTTAACTCTCAGATACAAAATATTCGTCCCCCAGACTCTCTGCAGGCTTTCATGTACCAATTATGGAATCTTCGCATCATCGTTGTTAGAGATTTTTCATCTTTGACGAGAGGCTTCCCGTACTCATATCTGTGTTCGTCCACCTCCAAGAAATCATAATGTACATCGTCGGGCATGTAATCTCCAAGATTTCTATAACTAGGCACCATCCCCGGAGCATTAGCGACGATGTCGCTAGACACATTGAGCGGGGGGCACGATTGGTTCGCTTGTTCACCGAGCTGGGCAATTTTTTTCCCAGCTGCTCGTCGTTCTTTTAACCTTTGATCACTAACAGTACTTCCTGACCGCTCCTCTTCGAGATATGCCTTTTCAGTAAGGCGCTCATAGTTGGTTTTCGGCGGATACTTTGGTGGTTTCCTTAGGGCATCGATAGTGCGCTTTGCTTTCACCGGATCTACCTTCTCCTCCGGAGGTGGATGTCTCTCTGCTTTCGCCCCTTCAAAGAAGTCCTTCACTTCTTTTTGCATGATCTTCTTTTTTTCTTCCACGGTCATCTCGTACGTTAACTTCTCTAGAGGCTTGAGAGGTGGACCGTATCTGTATTACGTCCCGCCATTGGCTGTACTGCTAGACGCCGGAGCAGACGGAGCGGCTGCGGCTGTCTTCTTTCGCGCTTGCTGACGAGGCGGAGAAGGACTACGACGCGCCGGAGCAGCCGGGGTGGCGACGGGTCTCTTCCGCCCTTGCTGGCGAGGCAGAGAAGGAGGAGGCTGGTGGCTGCTCGGGCGCGCCAGCGCAGGCAGAGAAGGAGGCGGAGTGCTGCCACGCGCCGGAGAAGGAGGCTGAGTGCCCTGATCGTCACTCACCGGAGGAGGAGGCGGTGGAGGAGGTGGAGTGCCCTGACTCGCCGAAGGAGGAGGAGGAGGTGGAGGCATCCAGTTCAGAAGGTTGATGAGCTCCTTCCGCCATAGGCATGGAGTCTTCAGACAAGAACCCAACCGAGTCTCCCCGTCACCTGTAGGGTGGTCAAGCTGGAGGTCCTCAAATCCTTCTGTGATTTCATCCACCATCACCCTAGCATATCCTTCTGGAATCGGCCGGCAGTGAAAAGTTGCGCCAGGTTCAGGAGGTGCAATAGAGCCAACAGCCGCCCTGACTTTCAATTCCATCCACTGCATCATAAGGTGGCAATGTTGAGACTCCGTGATAGCATCTATGGGGTAGCTAGCAGGAGGCGTGAAGACAGGCTCCTGAAGCAGCTCCGTGGAACCCACGATGCTTCTCTGCTGAGATGGCGGGGTAGCTTCGGGTGTAGCTTCGGCAGGTCGCGTGGTGCGAACTGCCTCTCGTTCCTCTAGCACTTGTACCCTTGCATGCAGCGCCTGTAGTTGGGTCAACTCCTTTTTCTTCTTCCTCTCCTGGCGTTTGTAACCGCCTGCGTCGGGAAATCCAGCCTTCCACAAAAGGGAGCCTGGCGTGCCTCGTGTCCATCCGGGGTGCTCAGGATTCCTGAGGGCCTCTGTGAGCTCGTTGTTCTCTCTGTCCAGAACGAACGTCCCTTGCTGCACCTTTTAGATATACTCTTGAAGCTTCTCGATGGGTGTGTTCAGCTGCTCGTTGGTCCAAACGCACTTCCCTGTTACAGGGTCCAATTTTCCCCCAACCCCGAAGAACCAAGTCATGCAACAGTTTGGCCAGCGTCGCGTCTCTGGTTCGATCCCTTTATCAATGAGGTCATTCTCAGCCTTGTCCCACAATGGCCGGGTTTTCAGGTAGCCACCTGACCCCGTGCGATGGTGATGCTTCTTCTTTGTAGCATTTTTCTTGTTTTTCGCTGACATCTTCGCTGCTCTCTCAGATTTCGTTTTGGTGACAAATTCGGGCCACTGATCTTTGATCTTCTCAAATCGGCCGATGAATTCTGGAGTCTTGTCTTGGTTAACAAACGATGATTTCAGCTCATTCTTCCACCTCCGGAATAGCTCAGCCATCTTCTTAAGAGCATAAGCCTTGATCATTGGCTTTCTAACTGGATTCTCCGGATCCTCCTCTGGCGGGAAGGTGAAATTTTCCTGCAGCGCGGTCCAAAGATCAGCTTTCTGCCTATCGCTGACATTAGACACTTGAGAGTCTTTGTCCTTAGGCTTCAACCATTGCTCGATGCTGATCGGGATCATGTCCCTCTGTAGAACCTCGCACTGAGCAATAAATTTTTGCTTGGTCCGGAGGGGTTCAATCGGTTGGCCAGCGTGATCAATTTCGATGATCATGTACCTTTCATCTGTGTGCAACTTTCTCTTCGGGCCTCATCTCGTTACCGAAGTGTTGCTCGATTCGGAGGGCTAGAAAAGAAGAAAAAGAAGAGAGCTAATATGTGTACATATCAAAAACAATTGATGCATCAATTAGCTATAGTCAGCACATGCTTAATTAATTAATATATATACCTGGCCGGACTCCGTTCGGTCACCGGAGCCATCATCACGGTGTCCTTCCCCCTCCATTCGGTCACCGGAGCCGTCATCACCGTGTCCTTCCCCCTCCATTCGGTCACCGGAGCCGTCATCACGGTGTCCTTCCTCCTCTATTGTCTGATCATCGTCATAGCCTGCTTATTCATCCTGTCTTTCCAGACCATCGGTGCATGTGTCGTTGAGAAACGACAAGACGGCATCACTTCCGTGTGCGATTATCTCCCCCAACACCGCTTCTTTTGCTTCGTCTCGGGGGTGCGGATCCATAGTTTCTGCAAATATTTACAACATGGCAATTATTATTCAAACATGACAGATGGATATATTATCGGCAAACGTTGAACTAGCTAGCTAAGCACAAAGGAATCATATTAGTGGCCTAGCCTCGACGCTTCTCTAGGGTTTGGGGTGGCCTCCGCAACACTGCAAGGGTTTGGGGTGGCCTCAACAACGCTTCAAGGGTTCGGGGTGGCCTCGACGACAATGCTCTTTTAACTTGGTAAATTTGGGTGGCCTCAAGAGAGTTTGTCGATCGGGTAGGGACGCGGCGGGAGGGGGTAGGAGACCGACATTGTTTTTTTCTAGGGTTTGGGTGTCCTCGAGAGTTTTGGTCGAGCGAGAGGGCCGGGGGGTGCTCCGGACGCCCCCCCTCACTTTAACAAAGAACTACCTTAAAAAAAGACTTGCTTCACCGCGGGTCCTTCTTCATTTTTTTCTTTGTTTTTTCCTATATGTTTGTTTTCGTTTTCATTCTACATTTTCGTACATATGAAAAAAAATAAAGTTTCTATACAGAAGTGCACAATTTTTATGAACAAATTACAACATCTAAATTAACTATACATCTAAATAAATATACCTATACATCTGAAATTTTCCTAATCTTAAAAGTAAACTAAACATAAACTAAAATAATCTAAAAAACATGTAAAAACATCTAAAAATAGCATCTAAAAACATCTAAAAATCTAATAGCGCTAGCACCCGGCAGGGGCGGAGGGGCACGGCGGAGGGGTCGGCGTCGGCGCCGGCGGGGTAGGGCAGGGGCGCAGGGGCGCGGGACAGGGGAGGGGCACGGGAGCAGGCTGGTGCTCACAGGGGGCGGCGGGGCATGGTGGGCGGCGCGTCGGGGCCGGCAGGGGCGCGAGGGTCGACGCCATCGTCGGGGCAAAGGGTGTCAGCGGCGGCGGCGGCGACGTTGAGCAGCCTGACGGCGTTGGTGGCGGCGACGACGGCGACGTCGAGCAGCCTGACGGCGTCAGTGGCGGCGGCGGCAAGGTAGAGCAGGGCGTCGGGTGGCGACGGCGAGGAGGAGCAGGGGCTTCAGGGGAAGAAGTGATGGATTTGGTCGAAACTGCTAAGTGTTTTCTTATATACCCCGGGCATTGGTCCCGGTTCATAGCAGCAACCGGGACCAAAGGGGTGGCATTAGTCCCGGTTGGTGCCGCAAACCGGTACCAATGCACCCCTTTAGTACCGGTTGGTGCCACCAACCGGGACCAAAGGCCTTGTGCTGCTGCGCCCGCGTCGAAAGTTTGGTCCCACCTCGCTAGTTGAGAAGGGCGCGCAGTGGTTTATAAGCCCCACTGCCGCACCCCCCTCGAGCTTCTCTCCATTGCAGGCTTACAGGCGTAATTGTGACTGCTATGCCTGATGGGCCTATTGGGCCTTATGCGGGCCTGAATCCTGGCCCAGGGATGGGTTTCTACTCGTATTCAGGCCGTGGTGGCCCAGTAGGTGGCAATTTTTTATTTTTTCCTAGTTTTTTTGTTTACTTTTTTGCTTTATTTTTTTGTTTCTACTTACAACAAAATACTTATTTATTTTATTTTATTTTATTTCTACTTATATATTTGCTATTAAAGTTTCTAACAAACAATGTTCTTTATGAAAATTCTTTTTGCTTTTAATGATTTTGAACAGAAAATACTTTGATAATTTTAGTTGCATCAATTTTATATAATTTTAGTTTCATAAATTTTAAAGGTTGCTTATAATGTTTTGAATAGAAAATACTTTGTTAATTTTAGTTTCATAAATTTAATTTATGTTATTAAAGTTTATTTTATTTTATTTTGTTTCTACTAATATATTTTATTAAATTTTATATTATTTTCTTTCAAATTACTTGTTTATTTTATTTTATGCTAACTCTTTTTGCTATTAAATTTTCATGCATTTACTGATTTTTTTCGAAGTATTAGGGTTTCATACGGAAACTCGTCCGTTACAAAAGGATTTCATTTTTTGAACTTATTTGAACTCCATACTTTTTCTGTGTTCAAAATGCACCATTCAAAGCCACATCATCAATTTTCAACCCTTTCTGACTTCATTTGTTATTATTCATGCATTTACTGATTTTTTCAGCTATAAGACCCTGAAATTGAAAAGCACTACAAATGAACTCTGAAAAGGTTAAAAGTTGGCATGGTATCATCATTTCACCCACATAGCATGTGCAAGAAAGTAGAGAGGCTTACGGCAAAAACTGGATGCACTTCGTGTACAAAACGGACAATCTCTTTCGAAGTATCAGGGTTTCATACGGAAACTCGTCTGTTACAAAGGGATTCCATTTTTTGAACTTATTTGAACTCCATACTTTTTCTGTGTTCAAAATGCACCATTCGAAGCCACATCATCAATTTTCAACCCTTTCTGACTTCATTTGTTATTTTTCATGCATTTACTCATTTTTTCAGCTATAAGACCATGAAATTGAAAAGCACTACAAATGAACTCTTAAAAGGTTAAAAGTTGGCAGGGTATCATCATTTCACCCACATAGCATGTGCAAGAAAGTAGAGAGGCTTACGGCAAAAACTGGATGCACTTCGTGTACAAAACGGACAATCTCTTTCGAATTATCAGGGCTTCATACGGAAACTCGTCTGTTACAAAAGGATTTCATTTTTTTGAACTTATTTGAACTCCATACTTTTTCTGTGTTCAAAATGCACCATTCAAAGCCACATCATCAATTTTCAACCCTTTCTGACTTCATTTGTTATTTTTCATGCATTTACTGATTTTTTCAGCTATAAGACCCTAAAATTGTAAAGCACTACAAATGAACTCTTAAAAGGTTAAAAGTTGGCATGGTATCATCATTTCACCCATATAGCATGTGCAAGAAAGTAGAGAGGCTTATGGCAAAAACTGGATGCACTTCGTGTACAAAACGGACAGTCTCTTTCAAAGTATCAGGGTTTCATACGGAAAATCGTCTGTTACAAAAGGGATTTCATTTTTTTTGAACTTATTTGAACTCCATACTTTTTCTGTGTTCAAAATGCACCATTCAAAGCCACATCATCAATTTTCAACCCTTTCTGACTTCATTTGTTATTTTTCATGCATTTACTGATTTTTTCATTGATAAGATCCTGAAATTGAAAAGCACTATAAATGAACATGGATAGATAAGTGACCAAATTAATAGTAGTTCATCATAACATTAAAACCAAAGTACATACATAGTTCAGATTGAACAACATATAGCTCTCCACAGCATCTAGTTAAACCATACATTGAAACTATGTAAAACCTTTCAATGCAACAACAAATGCGATCATAATCACAACTAAGGTAACAATTGATCCAACAGCATAATGATACCAAGCCTCGGTATGAATGGCATATTTTCTAATCTTTCTAAACTTCAACCGCATTGCATCCATCTTGATCTTGTGATCATCGACGACATCCGCAACATGCAACTCCAATATCATCTTCTCCTCCTCAATTTTTTTATTTTTTCCTTCAAGTAATTGTTTTCTTCGTCGACTAAATTTAACCTCTCGACAATAGGGTTGGTTGGAATTTCCAGTTCAAGCACCTTCTACATAAATAAAATCTATGTCACGTTGGTCAGCATAATTGTCATAAACAATAAATGAACCAAATAGTTATAAAAAGATAATATATACCACATCCGAATCATAGACTGGACGAGGGCCGACGGGGGCGGATACTAGAACCATCGCACTATATAATAACAAGGAATAATAAAAGTAAGAAAATTAGACAAGTATCTATCTCAAGTAAGAAATTTTTTTCTTTCAGAAAGAAGATAAGAACAAGAGGCTCACCACGGTGGTGCCCGCGACAAGATTGGCGCGGGCGTTCGACGGTGGTGAAGACGGCGATGGGACGTGATGGACCACTAAACCTAGAAAAATCTCGGTGAAAATGGAGCTCGGAGGTCGAGTTTCGAGAGAAGAAATATTAACTAGTGTGGCTCAGACATTTCATCGAACACCTCATGTGCATAGGAGCTGAGCTAGAGCACCCAAATGCCCTCCCCTTGCCGGCCAGCAAAAAACAGAGCAGGGTGGAGTGCTCTGCTCGCTGGCGATGGGCTATATATAGGCAAATCATTTGTCCCGGTTCGTGGCTGGAACCGGGACCAATGGTTATGGGCCTGGAGCGAGGCCCATTGGTCCCGGTTCGTTCCTTGAACCGGTTTTTGTGATGAACTACTTTCCAATAAGGGAGCAGGTACAGTTACCTCATCAAGTTCTACTTTCCTCCCACTCACTTCTTTCGAGAGAAACTCCTTCTCTAGAAAGGATCCATTCTTGGCAACGAATGTCTTGCCTTCGGATCTGTGATAGAAGGTGTACCCAACATTTTGGGTATCCTATGAAGACGCACTTCTCCGATTTGGGTTCAAGCTTATCATGTTGAAACTTTTTCACATAAGCATCGTAACCCCAAACTTTAAGAAACGACAACTTTGGTTTCTTGCCAAACCACAGTTCATAAGGTGTCATCTCAACGGATTTAGATGGTGCCCTATTTAACGTGGATGCAGCTGTCTCTAATGCATAACCCCAAAATGATAGTGGTAGATTGGTAAGAAACATCATAGATCGCACCATATCTAATAAAGTACGGTTACAACGTTCGGGCACACCATTACGCTATGGTGTTTCCGGTGGCGTGAGTTTGTGAAACTATTCCACATTGTTTTAAATGAAGGCCAAACTCGTAACTCAAATATTCGCCTCCATGATCAGATCGTAGAAACTTTATTTTCTTGTTACGATGATTCTCCACTTTACTCTGAAATACTTTGAACTTTTCAAATGTTTCAGACTTGTGTTTCATTAAGTAGATATAACCATATCTGCTCAAATCATCCGTGAAGGTCAGAAAATAACGATACCCGCTGCGAGCCTCAACACTTATTGGACTGCATACATCGGTATGTATTATTTCCAACAAGTCTGTTGCTCGCTCCATTGTTCCAAAGAACGGACTTTTAGTCATCTTTCCCAAGAGGCATGGTTCGCAAGCATCAAGTGATTGATAATCAAGTGATTCCAAAAGCCCATCAGCATGGAGTTTCTTCATGCGCTTTACACCAATATGACCCAAACGGCAGTGCCATAAATAAGTTGCACTATCGTTATTAACTTTGCATCTTTTGGCTTCAATATTATGAATATGTGTATCACTATGATCGAGATCCAATGAACTATTTTCATTGGGTGTATAACCATAGAAGGTTTTATTCATGTAAACAGAACAACAATTATTCTCTAACTTAAATGAATAACCGTATTGCTATAAACATGATCAAATCATATTCATGCTCAACGCAAACAACAAATAACACTTATTTAGGTTCAACACTAATCCCAAAAGTATAGGGAGTGTGCGATGATGATCATATCAATCTTGGAACCACTTCCAACACACATCGTCACTTCACCCTTAACTAGTCTATGTTCATTCTGCAACTCCCGTTTCGAGTTACTACTCTTAGCAACTGAACTAGTATCAAATACTAAGGGGTTGCTATAAACACTAGTAAAGTACACATTAATAACATGTATATCAAATATACCTTTGTTCACTTTGCCATCCTTCTTATCCGCCAAATACTTCGGGCGGTTCTGCTTCCAGAGAATAGTCCCTTTGCAGTAGAAGCACTTAGTCTCAGGCTTAGGTCCAGACTTGGGCTTCTTCACTTGAGCACCAACTTGCTTGCTGTTCTTCTTGAAGTTCCCCTTCTTACCTTTGCCCTTTTCTTGAAACTAGTGGTCTTGTCAACCATCAACACTTGATGCTTTTCTTGATTTCTACCTTCGTCGATTTTAGCATCACGAAGAGCTTGGGAATCGTTTCCGTTATCCCTTGCATATTATAGTTCATCACGAAGTTCAAGTAACTTGGTGATAGTGACTAGAGAACTCTGTCAATCACTATCTTATCTGGAAGATTAACTCCCACTTGATTCAAGTGGTTGTAGTACTCAGACATTCTGAGCACATGCTCACTAGCTGAGCTATTCTCCTCCATCTTGTAGGCAAAGTATTTGTCAAAGGTCTCATACCTTTCGACACGGGCATGAGTATGAAATACCAATTTCAACTCTTGGAACATCTTATATGCTCCGTGGCATTCAAAACATTTTTGAAGTCCCGGTTCTAAGCCGTAAAGTATGGTGCACTAAACTATCAAGTAGTTATCATACTGAGCTTTGTCAAACGTTCATAATGTCTGTATCTGCTCATGCAATAGGTCCGTCACCTAGCGGTGCATCAAGGACATAATTCTTCTATGTAGCAATGAGTACAATCCTCAGATCACGGACCAAGTCCGCATCATTGCTACTAACATTTTTCGAGTTAGTTTTCTCTAGGAACATATGAAAAAACGGGGAGCAACATCGCGAGCTATTGATCTACAACATAGATATGCTAATACTACCAGGACTAAGTTCATGATAAATTAAAGTTCAATTAATCATATTACTTAAGAACTCCCACTTAGATAGACATCCCTCTAATCATCTAAGTGATCACGTGATCCAAATCAACTAAACCATGTCCGATCATCACGTGAGATGGAGTAGTTTTCAATGGTGAACATCACTATGTTGATCATACCTACTATATGATTCACGCTCGACCTTTCGGTCTCAGTGTTCCGAGGCCATATCTGCATATGCTAGGCTCGTCAAGTTTAACCCAAGTATTCTGCGTGTGCAAAACTGACTTGCACCCGTTGTAGATGAACGTAGAGTTTATCACACCCGATCATCACATGGTGTCTCGGCACGACAAACTTTGGCAACGGTGCATACTCAGGGAGAACACTTTTATCTTGAAATTTAGTGAGAGATCATCTTATAAAGCTACCGTAGAACTATGCTATGATGTATAAAAGATAAACATCATATGCAATCAAAATATGTGACATGATATGGCCATCATCATCTTGTGCCCTTGATCTCCATCTCTAAAGCATCGTGATGATTTCCATCGTCACCGACATGACACCATGATCTCCATCATCTTGATCTATATCAATGTGTTGTCACATGGTCGTCTCGCCAACTATTGCTATTGCATAGCGATAAAGTAAAGCAATTATTTGGCGCTTGTATCTTATGCAATAAAGAGATAACCATAAGGCTTCTGCCAGTTGCCGATAACTTCAACAAAACATGATCATCTTATACAACAACTTATATCTCATCACATCTTGACCATATCACATCACAACATGCCCTGCAAAAACAAGTTAGACGTCCTCTACTTTGTTGTTGCAAGTTTTACGTGGCTGCTACGGGCTGAGCAAGAACCGTTCTTACCTACGCATAAAAACCACAATGATAGTTCGTCAAGTTAGTGTTGTTTTAACCTTCTCACGGATCGGGTGTAGCCACACTCGGTTCAACTAAAGTTGGAGAAACTGACACCCGCTAGTCACCTGTGTGCAAAGCACGGCGGTAAAACCAGTCTCGCATAAGCGTACGCGTAATGCCGGTCCGAGCCGCTTCATCCAACAATACCGCCGAATCAAAGTGGGACATACTGGTAAGCAGTATGACTTGTATCGCCCACAAATCACTTCTGTTCTACTCGTGCATATAACATCTACGCATACAACCAGGCTCGGATGCCATTGTTGGGGAACGTAGTAATTTCAAAAAAAATCCTAGGCACACGCAAGATCTTGGTGATGCATAGCAACAAGAGGGGAGAGCGTGTCCACGTACCCTCATAGACAGAAAGCAGAAGCGTTTGCACAACACGGTTGATGTAGTCGTACGTCTTCACGATCCGACCGATCAAGTACCGAACGCACGACACCTCCGAGTTCAGCACATGTTCAACTCGATGACGTCCCTCGAACTCCGATCCAGCCGAGCGTTGAGGGATAGTTCCATCAGCACGACGGCGTGGTGATGATGATGATGTTCTACCGACGCAGGGCTTCGCCTAAGCACCGCTACGATATTATCGAGGTGGATTATGGTGGAGGGGGGCACCGCACACGGCTAAGAGATCCAAGGGATCAATTGTTGTGTCTCCAAGGGGTGCCTCCCTCCCCATATATAAAGGAGTGGAGGAGGGGGAGGGGGCCGGCCACCCTTGGCGTGCCCCATGAAGAGTCCTAATCCCACCGGGAGTAGGACTCCCACCTTCCATGTGGGAGTAGGAGAGGAGAGGAAAGGAGAGAGGGGGGAAAGGAAACGGGGGGCGCCGCCCCCCTCCTTGTCCAATTCGGACTAGGGGAAGGGGGCGTGCGGCTGCCCCTTGGCTGCCCCTCCTCTTCTCCAGTAGGGCCCAATAGGCCCATTAGTCTCCCCGGGGGGTTCCGTTAACCCCCCGGTACTCCAGTATATGCTCGATACTCCCCGAAACCATTCCGGTGTCCGAACATAGTCATCCAATATATCAATCTTTATGTCTCGACCATTTCGAGACTCCTCGTCATGTCCGTGATCACATCCGGGACTCGGAACTACCTTCGGTACATCAAAACACATAAACTGATAATATAACCATCATCGAAATTTAAGCGTGCGGACCCTACGGGTTCGAGAACTATGTAGACATGACCGAGACACGTCTCCGGTCAATAACCAATAGCGGAACCTGGATGCTCATATTGGCTCCCACATATTCTACGAAGATCTTTATCGGTCAAACCGCATAACAACATACGTTGTTCCTTTTGTCATCAGTATGTTACTTGCCCGAGATTCGATCGTCGGTATCTCAATACCTAGTTCAATCTCGTTACCGGCAAGTCTCTTTACTCGTTCCGTAATACATCATCCCTCAACTAACTCATTAGTTACAATGCTTGCAAGGCTTATAGTGATGTGCATTACCGAGTGGGCTTAGAGATACCTCTCCGACAATCGGAGTGACAAATCCTAATCTCAAAATACGCCAACCCAACAAGTACCTTCGGAGATACCTGTAGAGCACCTTTATAATCACCCAGTTACGTTGTGACGTTTGGTAGAACACAAAGTGTTCCTCCGGTAAACAGGAGTTGCATAATCTCATAGTCATAGGAACATGTATAAGTCATGAAGAAAGCAACAGCAACATACTAAACGATCAAGTGCTAAGCTTACAGAATGGGTCAAGTCAATCACATCATTCTCCTAATGATGTGATCCCGTTTATCAAATGACAACTCATAGGTCTATGGTTAGGAAACATAACCATCTTTGATCAACGACCTAGTCAAGTAGAGGCATACTAGCGACACTCTGTTTATCTATGTATTCACACATGTATTACGTTTCCGGTTAATACAATTCTAGCATGAATAATAAACATTTATCATGAAAATAAGGAGATAAATAATAACTTTATTATTGCCTCTAGGGCATATTTCCTTCACGAAGAACTTCACGCCATTGGAAGATAAAATCTTAATCAAGGCTTGGGAATCTGTGTCTCTTGATGCGTGCACCGGCACTAAACAAACCGCCAAGCGGTATTGGCAAAGGATAGAGGATCAGTACCACTGCATGATGGCAAAGTATCCCAACAGGACGCCACGCACCTTTCCGTCTCTCCAAGATCGTTGGGACGTGATCAAGCCGATTTGTAGCCATTGGGCTGCTTGTTTGACGCAAGTCCATAATGCATCTCCAAGTGGTACCGTTGAATCCGATTATGTGAGTTTGTTTTCATCTCCCGAGTTGTGCAAATCTTTTGTAGCCTTTGGAGTGGTTGCATAATTTGACATTATTTTTACTTTGTAGGACAAAATTGTGCAAGAAAGGTACAACGACATGGAAGCTTATGATAAAAAGGCATTTCAACTAGAGCATTGTTGGGAACTTCTTGAAGATAGTGAGAAATGGAAGGTGATTGACCAAGAATCCCCACCGAAGAGAGGTGCACTCACCAAGAACAGGCCCGATGAAAACAAGAAGGCCAAGGACAAAATCAAGAAGGAAGCACAGGCATATATCGTGCGGGACAAGTTAGACCATATGGTTAAGTCCAATGAGATATTAGTGATCAAGACTGTCGGTGTCAAAACCGGCGGATCTCGGGTAGGGGGTCCCGAACTGTGCGTCTAGGCCGGATGGTAACAGGAGGCAGGGAACACTTTGTTTTACCCAGGTTCGGACCCTCTCGATGGAGGTAAAACCCTACTCCTGCTTGATTAATATTGATGATATGGGTAGTACAAGAGTAGATCTACCACGAGATCAAGGAGGCTAAACCCTAGAAGCTAGCCTATGGTATGATTGTTGTGTATGGAGTTGATTCTGTCCTACGGACTACAACCCTCCGGTTTATATAGACACCGGATAGGGTTAGGGTTACACAGAGTCGGTTACAATGGTAGGAGATCTTGAATATCCGCATCGCCAAGCTTGCCTTCCACGCCAAGGAAAGTCCCATCCGGACACGGGACGAAGTCTTCAATCTTGTATCTTCATAGTCCAGGAGTCCGGCTGAAGGTATAGTCCGGCTACCCAAACACCCCCTAATCCAGGACTCCCTCAGTAGCCCCTGAACCAGGCTTCAATGACGACGAGTCCGGCGCGCAAATTGTCTTCGGCATTGCAAGGCGGGTTCCTCTTCCCAATCCTTCATAGAAGATTGTAAACACCAAGGGTAGTGTCCGGCTCTGTAAAATAAATTTCCACATATTGCCATAGAGAGAATAATATTAACACTAATCAAATCTGCTGACGTATTCTGTAGTGCGCCATCACACTACAGCCAAGCCCTTTACTCGAATCATTTTTACTTTTCCACCTCAGCATGTTTTGCGAGGCGGTTTCCTTGTCACGTCTTGTCAAAGCAGAGATCGCGTACCCATTTTACGGGATTCTCATCAATACGGACGTGGGTAACCCAACCGCGCCATTTATCACGGCGCTCGGGAGGCAAGCGAGTTTTATTAGGTAGGTGGGGACGCATAACCGCATCCGCCTATATAAGGGGATAAGGATCCACCCTTTTTACCTACGCCTTCTTCCTCCCTTGCCTATCCATCTCTCGCGCACCCGAGCTCCAGCGCCCAAGCCCGCACTTCCCGCCTCAACCTTCTCCAGCAATGTCCGGAGCGGGAGGCAAATGGATGGTCTCCTCCGTTATGGAGGGTAAAATCAAGAAGCTAAGGAAGGCCGGGTATCTGTCCAAGGACATCGCGCACCGGCTTCCCGAGGAGGGGCAGCTTATCCCCACCCCAAGGCCCCATGAGAGGGTGGTATTTCTCCTCCACTTCCTCCGTGGACTGGGTTTTCCACTCCACCCGTTTGTCCGGGGGCTCATGTTCTACTACGGCCTGGATTTCCATGCTCTGGCTCCGAACTTCATCCTCAACATCTCGGCGTTTATCGTCGTGTGCGAGGCTTTTCTCCGCGTCCGCCCCCATTTCGGCCTCTAGCTCAAGACTTTCAACGTCAAGCCCAAGGTGGTGAGCGGCAGCCAGGCGGAGTGCGGAGGCGCCATGGCAGGCAAGATGGCCAACGCCCTATGGTTCGAGGGCTCTTTCGTGGAGACCCTAAAGGGATGGCAATCCGAGTGGTTTTACATCACCGAGCCACGCGATCCGGAATGGACCGCGGCCCCCGAGTTCCGATCCGGACCCCCCACGCGGCTTGTGTCCTAGAAAGAGACGGGCCTATCGTGGGGTGACGAAAAAGAGGTGACCGGATTGCAAACATGCATCCGGTCCCTGGTGAACAAGCCAGTCCGGCTAGTTAATATAATCCAGGTTATGCTCGTCCGCCGGATCCTCCCGTGCCAACAACGGGATTTCAATCTTTGGGAGTTCGACCCGGCGCAGCATCAAACCCTCAGCAGGCTCTTCGACGCAACGTACGAGGATGCCTGGAAGATGCTATTCAAGGGCGCCGAGGCTCCCGCATCCGCCTCCGAGGACCGCAGATACAGCTTGCAGCGTCACGCTAACAAGGTATGCCATCTACACCTTTTACAGGATGTTAAACTTTTTTCATAGTTTGACTCTACGCGGGATCTAAACTCCCTTACCTTTGACAGGCTTTGCAGGCGATAGCCGAACCAATTAACTGTCCGGCTCCGTTGCCCGAAGACCCAGCCCCAGCTTTACTGGTGAAGCTGCCGGCCCCGGCGCCTTATGTGGTGCCGGAGAAGAAGGCCAAGAAGAAGAAGACCACGGGGACTCAAAAGAGTTCCCGCAACATGGTGGTGTCGGACTCGTCATCTGATGAGTCCGAGGTGCCCTCCTCCCGCGAGAACGAGGAGGAGGAAGAAGAAAACTCTCCCTCTCCAGTGGAGGGAGGAGAGAAGAGGAAGGCCGCCCCAACGGGGGAGGCCGAGGGGTCTAGGAAAAGGAAGATCCCTCCGCCGGACTACGCCCCTGACACCGAAGAGGGCGAAGAGGAGTGGCCGGACAGGGCCAAGCGTCCGGCGAAATCGTAAGTTCGGGTATCAGAGTAACTCAAGATGTTCCTTTATTGCGCAGCTTTCGCTAATGCCGAATGTAATCATGCAGCCCGCCCCGGGCCGCACTCAACGAGTCGTCGAGTGGCTCCCTGGATTCATCGGACGTGAACTCTGTTCCGCCCGCTGTCTCCCCCCGCACTGCGGATGACGCCGAAGTGGCGTCGCAACGAGCTCCGGGGCAGGAGGAGGTGGTCCTGGAGGAGCCGCAAGGCGACCTCCCGGACCCCAGGAGTGAAGGGGACAAGACCCCCAGGGCTCCAAGTCTGGCCTTAAGCCAGACACCGTGCCGGAATCTTCAACAATTCTGGACCGCGGCAGGCGAACTCCTTCCAAGAGGAGCAAGCCTTCTGAGCCGGCAGCCTCCGTCCAACCGGAGGCGCCGGACAATCTGTTGGAGGTGCTTGAAGGCGTCTTATGAGTGCGGTGATCCAGAAGGTTCAGTCCGCCAAGAGCGGGATGAATGAAGCTTGCGCTGGCCTCCTAACAGGCTTCGAGGTAAGTAAAAATATGTAAAAATATTACCGCATAGACAGTAGCCCCTGATGCTCTGTTTGGCGTTTGGAAAGAAAAGCCGAATAGAGGATCTATGAAATTTCGCAGGAGTCTAATAATGAAGAGTCAATATGCGTATACAGGCTTCGCTGCTAGCCACCGCCGCACTGACTACGGAGGTGGATGCCCTGAAACAGGGACTCGAGCGGTCTGAGCAAGAGCTCGGCCGTGTCAAGCAGTAGCCTGAGGAGAAAGAAGGTAAGAAATACCTTATAAAAAAGTGCCTATAGAGAGGCGTGATTGCAAAAATAACAGGATTATACTGCTTATTGTAGGGGCCACGACTGAGGTGGCGACCCTCAAGCAGGCGCTGTCCGAGGCCGAAAAGAAAACGGCCGCGGAGCGCACCGAGTGAGAGAAACTTAAGTCTCAGGTTGGCGAGGTGCAGCAAGAGCTTCAGGCTCTCATGAAAAAACATGAGAGTTTGGAGCTTGAGTCGAAGACCCAAGCGTCCGAGCTCGCGAAGGCCCTTGAGACTGCCAAGTCTACCAAGGCCGAAGCCCAAAAGGCCCTCCGAGAGTTGGAGGATATGAAGAAGATAGCATCGGGTAAGGCATTCTTTATGCAAAGAAGAAATATAAAAGTAAACTGTTGGAAATATGCCCTAGAGGCAATAATAAATTGGTTATTATTATATTTCCTTGTTCATGATAATCGTTTATTATCCATGCTAGAATTGTATTGATAGGAAACTCAGATACATGTGTGTGGATACATAGACAACACCATGTCCCTAGTAAGCCTCTAGTTGACTAGCTCGTTGATCAATAGATGGTTACGGTTTCCTGACCATGGACATTGGATGTCGTTGATAACGGGATCACATCATTAGGAGAATGATGTGATGGACAAGACCCAATCCTAAGCATAGCACAAGATCGTGTAGTTCATGCTAAAGCTTTTCTAATGTCAAGTATCATTTCCTTAGACCATGAGATTGTGCAACTCCCGGATACCGTAGGAGTGCTTTGGGTGTATCAAACGTCACAACGTAACTGGGTGGCTATAAAGGTGCACTACAGGTATCTCCGAAAGTGTCTGTTGGGTTGGCACGAATCAAGACTGGGATTTGTCACTCCGTGTAAACGGAGACGTATCTCTGGGCCCACTCGGTAGGACATCATCATAATGTGCACAATGTGATCAAGGAGTTGATCACAGGATGATGTGTTACGGAACGAGTAAAGAGACTTGCCAGTAACGAGATTGAACAAGGTATCGGGATACCGACGATCGAATCTCGGGCAAGTATCGTACCGCTAGACAAAGGGAATTGTATACGGGATTGATTAAGTCCTTGACATCGTGGTTCATCCGATGAGATCATCGTGGAACATGTGGGAGCCAACATGGGTATCCAGATCCCGCTGTTGGTTATTGACCGGAGAACGTCTTGGTCATGTCTGCATGTCTCCCGAACCCGTAGGGTCTACACACTTAAGGTTCGATGACGCTAGGGTTGTAAAGGAAGTTTGTATGTGGTTACCGAATGTTGTTAGGAGTCCCGGATGAGATCCCGGACGTCACAAGGAGTTCCGGAATGGTCCGGAGGTAAAGATTTATATATGGGAAGTCCTGTTTTGGTCACCGGAAGAGTTTCGGGGTTTATCGGTAATGTACCGGGACCACCGGGAGGGTCCCGGGGGTCCGCCTGCCCCGGGGGCCACAAGGGCTGTACGGAGTGTTCCTTGGCCTACATGGGCCAAGGGCACCAGCTCCACTAAGGCCCATGCGCCTAAGAGGTGGAAAGGGGGCAAACCCTAGGGGATATGGGCCTTAGGGCCCATATTGGTGTGCCTCCCTCTCCTTTCCCCCTCTTGGCCGCCACCCTTGATCCCCATCTAGGGCTGCCGCCCCCCTAGGGGTGGGAACCCTAGAGGGGGCGCAGCCCCTCACCTTCCCTATATATATGAGGCCTAGGGCTGCCCATAACACATGCGATTCGATCTCTCGTTGGTGCAGCCCTGCATCTCTCTCTCCCTCCTCTTTTGTGGTGCTTGGCGAAGCCCTGCAGGATTGCCATGCTCCTCCATCACCACCACACCGTTGTGTTGCTGCTGGATGGAGTATTCCTCAACCTCTCCCTCTCTCCTTGCTGGATCAAGGCGTGGGAGACGTCACCGGCTGCACGTGTGTTGAACGCGGAGGTGCCGTGCGTTCGGCACTTGGTCATCGTTGATTTGAATCACGACGAGTACGACTCCATCAACCCCGTTCACTTGAAAGCTTCCGCTTAGCGATCTACAAGGGTATGTAGATGCACTCTCCTTCCCCTCGTTGCTAGTCTCTCCATAGATAGATCTTGGTGACACGTAGGAAAATTTTGAATTTCTGCTACGTTCCCCAACAACTACTTGTTACTTACCCGAATCCGGAGTTCTCCAGGGGCCTTCGCAGATCTTCCCCGCAGCGTATCTGATGCCGCCGCATTCTACCGAGCTGAAGAGGGCAGCTCGATGGAGAAGGTGTTCTGGTCCCAGTATGCTGAGGCCGGACACCCTGTGCCATTGAGCGACCAGCTGAAGCAGCTGGTCGAAATCCACAAGGTGGCCGAACAGGCCATGAAGGGCTTCATAGTTCGGCTGTGGCCCGGAGAGGCCCTGCCTGGGAGCTACTTCGGGCTGGTGCGGCGGCTGGTTGAGGCCTGTCCAAGGCTCGAGGTCATCAAGCGCTCCGTCTGCATCAAAGGTGCCCGTAGGGCCCTTGCCCGTGTAAAGGTGCATTGGGGTAAGCTGGACGGTGAGAAGCTTGTGACGGACGGGCCGCCGCCGGGGAAGGAGCATTGCAAGCTGGAGAACTATTATAAGGATGTTCTTGCGGGTGCCCGCCTTGTGGCGGATGAGTGCACCAAGGATGTAATTTTTGAATGAATTCGCTCGTGTTTATCCTGTGCGCTGAAAACTTGTTCATATGCGCTAAGCAATGCTTATTGAATTTAAAATATTATTTTCTGTGCGGCCGTTTATCAAAAATTGAGAGATGGCCAGTCGTCGGCTTCTGCCCCCATGCCACTAGTGCTGGGGTGTTCGGTGATAAACCTGGGCACTCTTTTTCCCATGGTTGGGTCCTTCGAGGGAGGCGCTCAGCACGACGAACCAGGCAATCGGACTATAATGCTTGAACACTCTCACTTAGCCATAGAACTTTATAATTTTAAATTTCAGCGAAGCCCCTAGTTCGGAAGACCGAGTTCGGGGCGCTATCCACGCCTTGGCTGGGGTTATCCAGCTCCTTGCTCGAAGCGGCATAAGCCTTTAGGGACTCGAAAAACCTCTCGAACAGCGACCGGTCTCTCGCCTCATCATGACAGTCAGTTTTAGCTTTCTCCACTGAGGTGCTTAACCCAGCTCAACCGGGGCACAATCACAGTGGTTCTCCTAGTGCTACCTTAGCCGATATAGCGGAACGTAAGGCACCAAAACATAGGAGCCGGGCAAACCCAACTATTGACCCAAATCATGATTCGGAGCCGATGCATATAGTGCTATAAGTTCGGGGTGCCGCACTTGTGAAAGTGTACGGACTTCTCACACCATATTAAAGGGTACTGAAGCCCCTGGCGTACTTGCCGTACCACAATGTACGGGTGCGACATGTCATTAATGAACATATATATGAAAAGAGTAATGCAAAAAATAGACAAGAAGCTAAGCATTGTTTATGGAGAGGCTATTTATCAAAGACGAACGATACAAATGGTGCGGTAAGCAAAAGATATTGGACTATTCAGTATGTCCTGACCAGGGGCAGGCCGCGGAATTTATATATAAAGTAGGTATACCGCTCGTAACAGAGACCACCTGGGAGTTCCATAATGCGGCATGGCTTGTCTGCCTCCCTGGATCTTGCATCGTTTGTGCGGCAATCGAATTGCCAAACAGGTCGTCCGAAGTATGGAGTCCTGAAAGTAAGAAAAAAATTAAAAAAAAAGAATCCGGCAGCCCCTGGTACGTTTTAAGCCGTATTTTGGGCGTGCCGTTATTGTGCCCCTTCCCCTGTGCCCATAGTATTTCAAGGGCGTAGTTATGTACGCGAGGTACTGGTTTCGCTAGTTCACGAAAGCTGGGGTTGGGGCCGCATTGCTACGCTTGCTCAGAGTGTGCCAGGCGGTCCTGCTGTAGGTTACTCCGGGCGCGCTTGGCAGTGTCTGGCTTTTTAATGGCCGGACTAGAGAATTGCCTAAGAACGCTACTTTGTACCTCCGCTGCGAGAGCCGCCATATGCTCCTCCGTATGGAGGGAGCATTCGGTGTTTCCATTGACCGTGATTACTCCTCGAGGGCCTGGCATCTTGAGTTTGAGATATGCATAGTGCGGCACCGCATTGAATTTTGCGAATGCGGTTCGTCCGAGCAGGGCGTGATAGCCACTGCGAAACGGGACTATATCGAAGATTAACTCTTCGCTTCGGAAATTATCCGGGGATCCGAAGACCACGTCAAGTGTTACTGAGCCTGTACAGTTGGCTTCTACACCTGGTATGACGCCTTTAAAGGTCGTTCTTGTGGGTTTGATCCTTGAGGGATCTATGCCTATTTTCCGCATTGTGTCCTGATAAAGCAGGTTCAGGCTACTGCCGCCGTCCATGAGGACTCTTGTGAGGTGAAATCCGTCGATGATTGGGTCAAGAACCAATGCGGCGAAGGCGCCATGACGGATGCTAGTGGGATGGTCCCTTCGATCAAAAGTGATCGGGCAGGAGGACCATGGGTTGAACTTTGGGGCGACTGGCTCCATCGCGTATACGTCCCGTAGCGCACGCTTCCGCTCCCGCTTGGGAATGTGGGTTGCGTATATCATGTTCACCATCCGCACTTGTGGGGGAAAGCCCTTCTGTCCATTGTTGTTCGGCGGCTTGGGCTCCTCGTCGTCGCTGTGCAGCCCCTTGTCTCTGTTTTCGGCTCTTAACTTGCCTGCCTGCTTGAACACCCAACAATCCCTGTTAGTGTGATTGGCTGGCTTTTCGGGGGTGCCATGTATCTGGCACAAGCGATCGAGTATTCGGTCCAAACTGGATGGGCCCTGAGTATTCTTTTTGAATGCCTTTTTCCGTTGACCGGATTTATAGCCTCTGAATCCGGCATTGATTGCCGTGTCTTCATTGCTGTCGCTGTTAACGCGGCGTTTTTGTTTGTTCCGACGTGTCCTGCCACTTTTGTCCTTGGTATCCCATTTACCAGGGTTCTTTGATAAGTTGTTACTGCGAGCTAGCCAGCTGTCTTCACTCGCGCAAAAGCGGGTCATGAGTGTCGTGAGGGCTGCCATGGATTTCGGCTTTTCCTGTCCCAGGTGCCGGGCAAGCCACTCGTCGCGGATGTTATGCTTGAAGGCTGCTAGGGCCTCTGCGTCCGGACAGTCGACTATCTAGTTTTTCTTTGTTAGGAACTGTGTCCATAATTGTCTGGCTGATTCTTCTGGCTGCTGAATTATGTGGCTTAAGTCATCGGCATCCGGCGGTCGCACGTAAGTGCCCTGGAAGTTGTCGAGGAATGCGGCTTCCAGGTCCTCCCAAGAACTGATTGAGTCCACTGGCAAGCTGTTAAGCCAATGTCGGGCCGGTCCTTTAAGTTTGAGCGGGAGGTACTTGATGGCGTGTAGATCATCGTCGCGTGCCATGTGGATGTGAAGGAGATAATCCTCAATCCATACCGCCGGGTCTGTGGTGCCATCGTATGATTCGATGTTTACGGGTTTAAAGCCCTCTGGGATTTTATGATACATTACTTCATTAGTGAAGCATAGCGGGTGTGCGGTGCCTCTGTACTGGGCTATATCACGACGCAGCTCGGAAGAACTATGTCTGTTGTGTTCGGCCCGGCCGGATTTGTTGTATCCGGCGTGAGGATCATTGTCACATGTCGTAGGGTGCCTGCGCGATCCGTAGATCGATCTTGTCTATCTTGCCTTGTCCTCCAGTATGTCTCGCAGGTCGGGCGCATTTTCCCGTGCCTTAGTTGTGCGGCGTCGGGGCATGGCTTGGGTGGAGGGCTGAGAGGCCTCTCTGTCGCGGCCACGAGGTGGCCGTTCTGCCATGTCATGCACAGGCGATGTAGGTGCTTCCTCCTCTGATCGGGGTAGCGGCCTGCGCTTCGGGTAACTCTTGGAGGGGCGTTCGAGTTCATACTCTTCGGCCGCAAGGACTTCAGTCCATCTGTCAGCTAGCAAATCTTGGGCAGCTTTAAGCTGTTGCTACTTTTTCTTGAGGCTGCTTGCCGTGGCTAAAAGCCTGCGTCTAAAATGCTCTTGTTCGGCGGGGTCTGATGGTATGACGAATTCGTCGTCATCGAGGCTTGCCTCGTCTTCGGAGGGAGGCGTATAGTTATCATCCTCGACCTCTCGGTCTGCCGCTCTCTCATGAGGGCTGGCTTCTCCGTCTTCCTATGCCGAATCTTGCTGGGGTGGGTGTTCTTCGGTGCTATCCGGGGTAGTATTATCTCCCGTACCGGAATCACCGTTTTTGCTTTGGCGGGATTTAGAGCGGCGCCGCTGACGCCGGCGCTTTGGCTGTTTCTTGGGGGCGTCATCCCCCATTGTTCCATCGCCATCTCCGTCTTTTGGAGTATCCACCATGTATATGTCATATGACGAGGTGGCGTTCCAGCGCCCTACATGTGCTGGTTCCTGTTCGTCTCCTATATCGTCGTCCATGCCGTCGATGTCTTCGGAGCCGAAGTCAAGTATGTCGGTTAAATCGTCGACAGTGGCTACAAAGTGGGTGGTGGGTGGGTTTTGAATTTCCTCACCGTCCGTATCCCTCCCTTGCTGACCGTAGTTCGGCCAGGGCTCTCCTGATAAAGAGAGAGACTTAAGAGAATTCAGGATGTCGCCAAAAGGCGAATGCCGAAAGATGTCCGCGGCGGTGAACTCCATTACCAGCGCCCAATCGGATTCGATTGGCAGGGGTGCGGGGGGCTCGGAGTTCGGAGAGGAATCCGGCTCCTCGGAGTCATGGGCCACGCGGAATGCGGGGCTGGAGTTCGGCTCGATCGCCTCTGAGATCGCAGCCCCTGAGGCAGCATCCAACCGCTGATCCTCGATCGGCGCAGTACGTTCCAAATCAATGGTCGAAACCGATGCGCGTGCGGCCTCCAAGGCGCTGTTCGGCAGCAGAGCTATATCATGCCCGTCGAGACAGTGCGGCACGCTTGGCTGTGGCTCGAATCCGTCAAAGATCAAGTCCCCGCGGATGTCAGCCATGTAGTTTAGGCTTCCAAACCTGACATGATGGCCAGGGGCGTAGCTTTCGATCTGCTCAAGGTGGCCAAGCGAATTGGCCCGCAGTGCGAAGCCGCCGAAGACGAAGATCTGTCCGGGGAGAAAAGTCTCACCCTGGACCGCATCGTTGTTGAAGATCGAAGGAGCCATCGGGCCTAAAGGCGACGACACAGAGGAACTCTCAATGAAAGCACCAATGTCGGTGTCAAAACCGGCGGATCTCGGGTAGGGGGTCCCGAACTGTGCGTCTAGGCCGGATGGTAACAGGAGGCAGGGAACACTTTGTTTTACCCAGGATCGGACCCTCTCGATGGAGGTAAAACCCTACTCCTGCTTGATTAATATTGATGATATGGGTAGTACAAGAGTAGATCTACCACGAGATCAAGGAGGCTAAACCCTAGAAGCTAGCCTATGGTATGATTGTTGTGTATGGAGTTGATTCTGTCCTACGGACTACAACCCTCCGGTTTATATAGACATCGGATAGGGTTAGGGTTACACAGAGTCGGTTACAATGGTAGGAGATCTTGAATATCTGCCTCACCAAGCTTGCCTTCCACGCCAAGGAAAGTCCCATCCGGACACGGGACGAAGTCTTCAATCTTGTATCTTCATAGTCCAGGAGTCCGGCTGAAGGTATAGTCCGGCTACCCAAACACCCCCTAATCCAGGACTCCCTCAAAGACATTGGAGGCAAAAAAGGAGTTGGCCGAGAAGAAGGCTCAAGAGAAGCAAGAGAAGTGGCAACTACTCAGGAGGAGACCGTGCGCAAGGCCGTCATTGAGGAGAGAAGAGCCATGGCCAAGCTGATCATGATGATGAATCAAAATGAGATGGATGGTCACCAAAGAATGGCATGCCATGGTGTAGGATCGAAAGTATGTCTAGAGGGGGGTGGTGATTAGACTACTTGACCAATTAAAAATCTAGCCTTTTCCCAATTTTAGTTCTTGGCAGATTTTAGCAACTTAGCACAAGTCAAGCAATCAATCTACACATGCAATTCTAAGAGTGTAGCAGCGGAAAGTAAAACAATTGCATATGAAGGTAAAGGGAGGAGTTTGAGGGAGCAAACGCAATGTTGACACGGAGACTTTTTAACCGTGGTTCCGATAGGTGGTGCTATCATACATCCACGTTGATGGAGACTTCAACCCACGAAGGGTAACGGTTGCGTGAGTCCACGGAGGGCTCCACCCACGAAGGGTCCATGAAGAAGCAACCTTGTCTATCCCACCATGGTCGTCGCCCATGAATGACTTGCCTCACTCGGGTAGATCTTCATGAAGTAGGCGATCTCCTTGTCCTTACAAACTCCTTGGTTCAACTCCACAATCTTGACGGAGGCTCCCAAGTGACACCTAGCCAACTAGGAGACACCACTCTCCAAGAAGTAACAAATGGTGTGTTGATGATGAACTTCTTGCTCTTGTGCGTCAAATTATAGTCTCCCCAACATTCAACTCTCTCTAATAGGATTGGATTTGATGGAAAGATGATTTGAGTGGAAAGCAACTTGGGGAAGGCTAGAGATCAAGATTTATGTGGTTGGAATGGAATATCTTGACCTCAACACAAGTGTAGGTGGTTCTCTCTCAGAAAATGTATGTTGGAAGTGTAGGCATGTACTGATGGCTCTCTCCACGAATGAAGAGTGGGTGGAGGGGTATACATAGCCTCCACACAAAATCTAACCGTTACACACAATTTACCAAACTCGGTGGGACCGAATAGTTAAACTCGGTCAGACCGATTTAGTTCATAATGTGACCGTTAGGATTTTTGGTGGGACCGACATGTCAACTCGGTGAGACCGATTCCATTAGGGTTAGGGCATAACGTAATCTCGGTGAGACCGATTACACAAACTCGGTGAGACCTATTTTGGTAATAGACAAACAGAGAGTTGGTCAGGAAAACTCGGTGGGACCAATTCGCTCATCTCGGTTGGACCAAAACGTTACGAAAAGGAAACAGAGTGTTTGCATTGCAATCTCGGTGGGACCGATCGCTCATCTCGGTTTGACCAAAACGTTACGAAGGGAAACAGAGAGATTACAATCCCATCTCGGTGAGACCGAGATCCCTATCGGTGAGACCGAAAAGACTAGGGTTTTGGCAGTGGCTATGTCAATTGAACTCGGTGGCGCCGGATAGACAGTTTCGGTGGGGCTGAGTTTGACTTTTGGTTTGGGACATATGTGGATGTGAGAAAGTAGCTGAGGGTTTTGGAGCATATCACTAAGCACTTTGAGCAAGAAACTCATTAAGCAACATCTCATCCCCTCTTAATAGTATTGGCTTTTCCTATGGACTCAATGTGATCTTGGATCACTTAAAATGAAAAAGTGTAGAGTCCTGAGCCTTGAGCTTGAGCCAATCCTTTGTCCTTAGCATTTTGAGGGGTCCACTTTTCTCATCCATGCCATGCCAATCATTGAGCTTTCTTGAAATGTTTATCTTGAAATAGCATTAGCTCAATGAACTATATGTTGTTAGGAATTACCAAAACCACGCAGGGATAGTTGCACTTTCAATCTCCCCCTTTTTCGTAATTGATGACAACATATAGATCAAAGCTTTGACAAATGATAATAAGATTGAAAAACATCATTGCTTTAAGAAGTATGTGATAAGCAAGAGCTCCCCCTAAATTTGTGCATGATACGTCCATTTTGCATCATGCTTTTATATCGATATTTATTGCATTATGGGCTGTTATTACATATTATGTCACAATAATTATGCCTATTCTCTCTTATTTTATAAGGTTTACATAAAGAGGGAGAATGTCGGCAGCTGGAATTCTGGGCTGGAAAAGGAGCAAATATTAGAGACCTATTCTGCACAACTCCAAAAGTCCTGAAACTCCACGGAAGTTATTTTTGGAAATAATAAAAAATATTGAGCGGAAGAAATACCAGAGGGGACCCACACCCTGGGCACGAGGGTGGGGGGCGCGCCCCCTGCCTCGTGGGCCCCCTGGTGGCCCTCTGGTGCCCATCTTCTGCTATATGAAGTCTTTCGTCCGAAGAAAAATCATAAGCAAGCTTTCGGGACGAGACTCCGCCGCCACTTGGCGGAACCAATCTAGGGTTGTGGCGGAGCTGTTCTGCCGGGGACACTTCTCATCGGGAGGGGGCCAATCTCCATCAACATCTTCACCAGCACCTTCTCCTCTCAAACCCTAGTTCATCTCTTGTATCCAATTCTTGTCTCTAAGTCTGGGATTGGTACCTGTAGGTTGCTAGTAGTGTTGATTACTCCTTGTAGTTGATGCTAGTTGGTTTATTTTGTGGAAGATCATATGTTCAGATCCTTTATGCATATTAATACTCCTCTGATTATGAACATAAATTTGATTTGTGAGTAGTTACGTTTGTTCCTGAGGACATGGGAGAAGTCTTGCTATTAGTAGTCATGTGAATTTGGTATTCGTTCGATAATTTGATGAGATGTATGTTGTCTCTCCTCTAGTGGTATTATGTGAACGTCGACTACATGACACTTCACCATTATTTGGGCCTAGAGGAAGGCATTGGGAAGTAATAAGTAGATGATGGGTTGCTAGAGTGACAGAAGCTTAAACCCTAGTTTATGCGTTGCTTCGTAAGGGGCTGAATTGGATCCATATGTTTCATGCTATGGTTAGGTTTACCTTAATACTTCTTTCGTAGTTGCGGATGCTTGCAATAGGAGTTAATCATAAGTGGGATGTTTGTCCAAGTAAGGGCAGCACCCAAGCACCGGTCCACCCACATATCAAATTATCAAAGTACCGAACGCTAATCATATGAACGTGATGAAAACTAGCTTGACGATAATTCCCATGTGTCCTCGGGAGCGCTTTCCTCTATATAAGAAATTGTCCAGGCTTGTCCTTTGCTACAAAAAGGATTGGGCCACCTTGCTGCACTTTATTTACTTTTGTTACTTGTTGCTCGTTACAAATTATCTTATCACAAAACTATCGGTTACCCATAATTTCAGTGCTTGCAGAGAATACCTTGCTGAAAACCGCTTATCAGGGCCGGCCCTGAAGTTTTGAGGGCCACAGGGCGGACTCCATGACTGGGCCCAATGACGGTTGTGGTGAGGAAAAAAAGGAATTCCCATACTTTGATACGGAAAAATTCTTGCAAAGGCATAAACTATGATAGATTTCCTCCTTTGTAAATAGTAGTATCTGATAATAATAGATTGTGGTGCTTCAATAATATTGACATCTAATTGCTTTAGATTGTAGTATAAAGTAGTGTCATTCCAAAAGATAAATTTATCCATAACCTCCTTCTAAAATTAGTTGAATGATGTGCTCATTTTCTCTTTTCTCGGAACTAGATAAATGTTTTTAGGCAACATATTTGTAAAAACAAAAAGGTGCACACCTCAACTTGGGAGTAAATTAGCAGAAATATTGTGTGCTTCAACATTATTATGCTCTCCAACTATCCAAGTAGGAGTACAAAACATCGAGACCAGGCAACCAAGACCAGCTATCTCCTCCAAGACTGCAAGTGTTATAGAAACAAGAATACAACTTCATTATCGTCCACCAGATCAAAATTGAGGGCTGAAAGATTCATAATTTTTTTACCTCTGTCATTTGGTTGTTCCTCGCCCTAGACGCAGCCGGCAACCGTTGAGGGTTTCACGGTGTTCGCCTGCTCCGTCCTTCGTTTGTGACGCGAAATGAAGCCATAGGCACCGAGCTCATGAAGATTGATAGATTGGCTTTGGAGAATTTAAGAAGCAACTTGCCGTAAAAAAAAGAATTTATGAAGCAATGAAACTAACAGCCACAGGAAGGTCCTTCCCTCAAAAAAAACTAGCAGCCATGGCTCTGAGCAAACACGTACAGCCGATCGTATTCCAGAACGAATTCAACTTGTGCATTCTTTGGGCTTATAATCTACATATCACGGATGGGCCTCTCAGGCCTTTTTTGTTTTCCACTTGTATGGCCTGGGTCGGGGCCCCTAGCTTGACTGGGCCCCAGGCCGTCGCCCCTGCTGCCCTGGCCCAGGGCCGGCCCTGCCGCTTATCATTTCCTTCTACTCCTCGTTGGGTTCGACACTCTTACTTATCGAAAGGACTACGATAGATTCCCTATACTTGTGGGTCATCAGTGCATTATTTAAAATTTGCTTTTGAATGCAAATGCACAATCGATTAGGATCATGGGTTACTCTTCCATGTCACATACATCTTGTGGAGCGCTCAAAATGATAGAAGTTAAAAGCATGCACTCATCACCAATTAAAGTGAATGATCATATAAGGATATAAGAGATAATATCATTCAACAAGCATTAAGGGTAGCATATGATCAAACACATGATCAAACAAGTATCTCACAAGAACATAAAGTATCTCATTCAAGCACACAATAAAAAAGTGTTAACCAAAATAGCAAGAGAGATAAAAAGCAACGCAACACTCTCTCTCGAAGCCTATGATCTATACATTTTTCTCCCCCTTTGGCAACAAGTTACCAAAAAGTTCAAAAATTCATAGTGCTAAATGACTCTCAGGCTTGATCTTCAGTAGGAGGTGTTGAGATGACTCCAGGGACGAAAGGCTCTGTTGATGTAGATGGAGCTAGTGGAGTTGCTGCTGGAGCTGATGGCACTGAGGCTGTAGCTACTGGAGCTGATGATGTAGCTCTAGTATCTGTGACTGGCACTGCAGCAGACCTCTGGCTTCTGGGCACTCTAGCAAAAGCATCATGTGGTAGACTTTCCCTTCTTCTCCTTCTGCTTCCTCCTGTAGCTGCTCAACTATAGTTTGGATCTCAGTTACCTTGCCATCCAGATCATAGAACTTTCTGCTCAATGATCCTCTTAAGAACTCTCCTGGTTTTGAGTCAGGGTGGCCAAGCCCTTCTCAATCCTCAAGGTGGATTGGATCAGATATCCAAGTTGATCTTGTTTGGATTTCAAGAACACTTGAGATGCCTCTTCAACAGTTGGCATCTTTGTAGCTTTCTCTGCCCTTGCCTTCTCTCTCTTCTCATGTGCTTGAGAAGAAGATGGTTCATTCTCATTCATGACAACTGTGTTGTCTTCAAATTCATGGCAGATGGGCAGGTGCTCCTTGTCCAGTATATATTTGCCTTTGCCCATCTTAGAGTTGATGAGCTCCTGAATGTGTGGGGCATACCCACAACTTCTCTTCTGATCAGCTGCTGTCCTCTTGATTGTCTCCACAATCAAACTCATGACTTTGAATTTTTGAGGCACATCAAATAAATGTAGTAAGTTGATAGCATGTCCTCTAATCATCTTGTGATCACCTGACTTGGGGAGCAGATTGTGCCTTAGGATCCAGTTGATGGTTGGCAGGCCAGACAACAAGAAGTGGACAGATCCAAACTTATGAGTATCCAAAGCATCATCTGGGATCTCTCTGTACATGTTGGCCATCGTGTTGTGGTCTTTCTTCTTTTCAGCATAGACGTCCAAGTCATCCTCACTTTCTTCTAGAGCATTGATCAACTGAGCCCATTCTTCAATAAAAGATTGATAACTTGTACCTAAGACATCCAAATGATCTTTCCATCTGGGTAGAAGTGGGTAGTGGAGTAAAACTGCATGATTGAAGAGGAAAGGTGATGCAGCACAGTAGCGTAAGTATTTCCCTCAGTTTTTGAGAACCAAGGTATCAATCCAGTAGGAGGCTACGCGCGAGTCCCTCGTACCCGCACAAAGCAAATAACTCCTCGCAACCAACGCGATAAGGGTTGTCAATCCCTTCACAGTCACTTACGAGAGTGAGATCTATAGATATGATAGATAATATTTTTGGTATTTTTTTGATAAAGATGCAAAGTAAAATAAAATAAAAGTTAAACAGAAAAGGAAAATAACTAAGTGTAGGAAGATTAATATGATGAAGATAGCCCGGGGGCCCATAGATTTCACTAGTGGCTTCTCTCATGAGCATAAGTATTTTCGGTGGGTGAACGAAATTACTGTTGAGCAATTGATAAAATTGAGCATAGTTATGAGAGTATCTAGGTATGATCATGTATATAGGCATCACGTCCGAGACAAGTAGACCGACTCCTGCCTGCATCTACTACTATTACTCCACACATCGACCGCTATCCAGCATGCATCTAGAGTATTAAGCTCAAGAGAACAGAGTAACGCTTTAAGCAAGATGACATGATGTAGAGGGATAAACTCATGCAATATGATATAAACCCCATCTTGTTATCCTTGATGGCAACAATACAATACGTGCCTTGCTGCACCTACTGTCACTGTGAAAGGACACTGCAAGATTGAACCCAAAGCTAAGCACTTCTCCCATTGCAAGAAAAACCAATCTAGTAGGCCAAACCAAACTGATAATTCGAAGAGACTTGCAAAGATAACCAATCATACATAAAAGAATTCAGAGAAGATTCAAATATTGTTCATAGATAATCTTGATCATAAACCCACAATTCATCGGTCTCAACAAACACACCGCAAAAAGAAGATTACATCGAATAGATCTCCACGAGAGAGGGGGAGAACATTGTATTGAGATCCAAAAAGAGAGAAGAAGCCATCTAGCTACTAACTATGGACCCGAAGGTCTGAGTAAACTACTCACACTTCATCGGAGAGGCTATGGTGTTGATGTAGAAGCCCTCCGTGATGGATGCCCCCTCCGGCGGAGCTCCGGAACAGGCCCCAAGATGGGATCTCGTGGATACAGAAGGTTGCGGCGTGGAATTAGGGTTTTGCTCCGTATCTGATCGTTTGGGGTACGTAGGTATATATAGGAGGAAGGAGTACGTCGGTGGAGCAACAGGGGGCCCACGAGGGTGGAGGGCGCGCCTGGGGGGGTAGGCGCGCCCCCTACCTCGTGTCTTCCTGATTGCTTTCTTGAAGTAGGGTCCAAGTCCTCTGGATCATGTTCGTTCCAAAAATCACGTTCCCAAAGGTTTCATTCTGTTTGGACTCCGTTTGATATTCTTTTTCTGTGAATCTCTGAAATAGGCAAAAAACAGCAATTCTGGGTTGGGCCTCCGGTTAATAGGTTAGTCCCAAAAATAATATAAAAGTGTATAATAAAGCCCAATAATGTCCAAAACAGGATATAATATAGCATGGAACAATCAAAAATTATAGATACGTTGGAGATGTATCAAGCATCCCCAAACTTAATTCCTGCTCGTCCTCGAGTAGGTATATGATAAAAACAAAATTTTTGATGTGGAATGCTACTTGGCATAATTTCAATGTAATTCTCTTAATTGTGGTATGAATATTCAGATCCGAAAGATTCAAGACAAAAGTTCAATATTGACATATAAATAATAATACTTCAAGCATACTAACTAAGTAATTATGTCTTCTCAAAATAACATGCCCAAAGAGAGTTATCCCTACAAAATCATAAAGTCTGGCTATGCTCCATCTTCACCACACAAAGTATTTAAATCATGCACAACCCCGATGACAAGCCAAGCAATTGTTTCATACTTTTGGTGTTCTCAAACTTTTTCAATCTTCACGCAATACATGAGCGTGAGCCATGGACATATCACTATATGTGGAATGGAATGGTGGTTGTGGAGAAGACAAAAAGGAAGAAGATAGTCTCACATCAACTAGGCGTATCAACGGGCTATGGAGATGCCCATTCACAGATATCAATGTGAGTGAGTAGGGATTGCCATGCAACGGATGCACTAGAGCTATAAGTATATGAAAGCTCGACAAAAGGAACTAAGTGGCTGTGCATCATACTCGCTTGCTCACGAAGACCTAGGGCATTTTGAGGATGCCCATCATTGGAATATACAAGCCAAGTTCTAAAATGAAAAATTCCCACTAGTATGTGGAAGTGATATCTTAGGAGACTCTCTATCATGAAGATCATGGTGCTACTTTGAAGCACAAGTGTGGTAAAAGGATAGTAGCATTGTCCCTTCTCTCTTTTTATCTCATTTGTTTATTTGGGCCTTTTCTCTTCTTTTTGTATGGCCTCTTTTTTTTAGTTCGGAGTCTCAACCTGACTTGTGGGGGAATCATAGTCTCCATCATCCTTTCCTCACTTGGGACAATGCTCTAAAAATGATGATCATCACACTTTTATTTGCTTACAACTCAACAATTACAACTCAATACTTAGAACAAAATATGACTCTATGTGAATCCCTCTAGCGGCGTACCGGGATATGCAATGAATCAAAAGTGACATGTATGAAAGAATTATGAATGGTGGCTTTGCCACAAATACAATGTCAACTACATGATCATGCAAGCAATATGACAATGATGAAGCGTGTCATAATAACGGAAAGGTGGAAAGTTGCATGGCAATATATCTCCGAATGACTATGGAAATGCCATGATAGGTAGGTATGGTGGCTGTTTTGAGGAAGGTATATGGTGGGTGTATGATACCGGCGAAAAGTGCGCGGTATTAGAGAGGCTAGCAATGGTGGAAGGGTGAGAGTGCGTATAATCCATGGACTCAACATTAGTCATAAAGAACTCACATACTTATTGCAAAAATCTATTAGTTATCAATACAAAGTATTACACGCATGCTCCTAGGAGGATAGTTTGGTAGGAAAAGACCATCGCTCGTCCCCGACAGCCACTCATAAGGAAGACAATCAATAAATAAATCATACTCTGACTTCTTCACATAACGGTTCACCATACGTGCATGCTACAGGAATCACAAACTTCAACACAAGTATTCCTCAAATTAACAACTACTCAACTAGCATGACTCTAATATCACCATCTCCATATCTCAAAACAATTATCAAGTATCAAACTTCTCATAGTATTCAACACACTCATAAGAATATTTTTTATTAATCTTGAATGCCTAACATAATTAAAGCAAATTACCACGTTATTTTGTAGGACTCTCAAAATAATCTAAGTGAATCATGAGAGAACAATAGTTTCTATAAAACAAATCCACCACCATGCCCTAAAAGATATAAGTGAAGCACTAGAGCAAAAACTATATAACTCAAAAGATATAAGTGAAGCACATAGAGTATTCTAACAATTTCTGAATCATGTGTGTCTCTCTCAAAAGGTGTGTACAGCAAGGATGATTGTGGAAAACTAACAAATAAAGACTCAAATAATGCAAGACGCTCCAAGCAAAACACATATCATGTGGTGAATAAAAATATAGCTCCAAGTAAAGCTACCGATGGAAGTAGACGAAAGAGGGGATGCCTTCTAGGGCATCCCCAAGCTTGGGCTTTTAGGTGTCCTTAGATTATCTTGGGGTGCCATGGGCATCCCCAAGATTAGGATCTTGCCAATCCTTGTTCCATAATCCATCAAATCTTTCACCCAAAACTTGAAAACTTCACAACACAAAACTTAAAGTAGAAAATCTCGTGAGCTCCGTTAGCGAAAGAAAACAAAACACCACTTCAAGGTACTGTAATGAAGTCATTCTTTATTTATATTGGTTTTAAACCTACTGCATTCCAACTTCTCTATGGTTTATAAACTATTTTACTAGCCATAGATTCATCAAAATAAGCAAACAACACACGAAAAACAGAATAAAAACAGAACAGTCTGTAGTAATCTGTAGCTAACGCAAGTTCTGGAACCCCAAAAATTCTAAAATAAATTGGTGGACGTGAGGAATTTAGGTATTAATCATCTGAAAAAGAATTAACTGAATAGCACTTTCCAAATAAAAATGGCAGCAATTCTCATGAGTGCTAAAGTTTTTGTTTTTTCACAGCAAGATTAAAAAGACTTTCCCCAAGTCTTCCCAACGGTTCTACTTGGCACAAACACTAATTAAACACAAAAACACAACCAAAACAGAGGCTAGATAAATTATTTATTGAATAACAGCAAGGAAAAATATTGGGTTATCTCCCAACAAGCACTTTTCTTTAAAGCCATATAGCTAGGCATCGATAATTTTAATGATGCTCACATGAAAGACAAGAATTGAATCACAAAGAGAGCATCATAAAACACATGACAAACACATCTAAGTCTAACATACTTCCTATGGATAGGCATCTTATAGGCAAACAAATTATCAAGGCGAGCAAAAACTAGCATATGCAAGGAAGCGGAAAGAAACAATAACAATCTCAACATAACGAGAGGTAATTTAGTAACATGAAAATTTCTACCACCATATTTTCTTCTCTCATAATAATTGCATGTGGAATCATAAGGAAATTTAACAAAATAGCTATCACATAAAATATTTTCAAACGATCCACATGCATGCAAAGTTGACACTCTTCCAAAATAGTGGGATTAACATTAACTAAAGTCATGACCTCTCCAAACCCACTTTTATCAAAAATTTCATAAGATTGAACATTCTCCAAATATGTGGGATCTAAAGTTGACACTCTTCCAAACCCACTTTCAATAATATTGCAAACACTATTAGCAATCTCATATTCATCATGGGGCTTAAATAAATTTTCAAGATCAAAAGAAGAATCACCCCAATCATGATCATTGCAACAAGTAGTAGGTATAGCAAAACTAGCATCTCCAAGATTAGGGTTTTGCATATTGACATTAATAGAATTTATACTATCATCATTGCAATGCTTTTCATCGAAGGAACTATCAAGTATGGGTGCAGTAGCAACGATCTCATGTTTAACATAAGGAACTATAGCAAATTCATCTTCATAAATATTGGCATCATGGCCACAAGAATAGAAAGCATCATGTTCATCAAGGGATATTTCAATCAAATCATTGGAATAATAATTATCTATACATTCATGCATATCATTATTTTCTTCCGAAGCAACGGTCATTCTTTCAATAAATTCTTTGACATAGACATTATGAGCATAGTTTTCATAGAAATATTTAAGTATGTCAAAATTTTCAGATTCGTAGAGAGTAATATCATACTTTTCAATCAAGGAAGCAACATCATAAGCACCCTTAAAAGCAAGAAATTCTTCAATTCATTCGATATCGTAGTAACTATAAACACCCTTTGCATAAGAAGATAAGATTTAAATATCATTAAACTCACATAAGTAGGGGAGGTGTTTTTTAGGGTTCTTAGAGCAACAAGTAAAATAATAAATTTCACAAAGATTCCAAGCATAACACATCAATCTGTTTATTTGATTCCATAAGAGTCTCCCTTTTTTAGACAAACGGTGACACACAAAATGAGCATGCTCATCTAAAGATTTCCCATCAACTAGGCTAGTTGGGGTTTCAGCACGAGCACATAAGGATCGAAGATGATCTAAGTAGAACATTTTAAGTGGATCCATATCAATAGATTTTTAGCAAGCAAAGATGCAAGCAAATAGAAGGTACATGGAAACACAAACAAGGATACATACACGAAGAAGGCAAACAAAAGAAAAGGCAAATAAAATGGCAAGGGTGAAGTGGGGGAGAGGAAAACGAGAGGCAAATGGCAAATAATGTAATGTGGGAGATAAGGGTTTGTGATGGGTACTTGGTATGTTGACTTTTGCGTAGACTCCTCGGCAACGGCGCCAGAAATCCTTCTTGATACCTCTTGAGCACTGCATTGGTTTTCCCTTGAAGAGGAAAGGGTGATGCAGCAAAGTAGCGTATGTATTTCCCTCAGTTTTTGAGAACCAAGGTATCAATCCAGTAGGAGGCCACGCATGAGTCCCTCGCACCTACACAAACAAATAAAATCCTCGCAACCAACACAATAAAGGGGTTGTCAATCCCTTCATGGTCACTTACGAAAGTGAGATCTGATAGATATGATAAGATAATATTTTTGGTATTTTTATGATAAAGATGCAAAGTAAAGAAAGCAAAATAAACGGAAAAGGTAGTAGCTTGTTGACGGAACATTAATATGATGGAGAATAGACCAGGGGCCATAGGTTTCACTATTGGCTTCTCTCGAGAGCATAAGTATTACGGTGGGTAAACAAATTACTATTGAGCAATTGACATAATTGAGCATAGTTATCTAGGTATGATCATGTATATAGGCATCAC
>NC_053023.1:63367221-63458996 GCF_003073215.2 Triticum urartu | reverse complement strand
CCCCCCCCCCACCACCGCCGACGACCCCCCCCCGCACCCTCCCCCGCTGCACCACCGCCGACGAGCACCCCCCGCACCCTCCCCCGCTCCCCGGTGAGCTCCGCCTCCTCTCCCCTCTTCATTTTTTAAAAAATAATAAAAAAAGTGTAGACTACAATTGTTGTTAAACAACAATTATTACTATTTTTATAAAAAAAAATATTACTGTTTCATATTCATATTCATTTTCTAAAAAATTATTACACGCAACAAAAAATAAAAATAAATTACTTATGGCGCACCTCTGGCTGATGCGCCATTGCTATATATAAAAAAAAGATTACTAATGGCGCACCTCTGCCTGGTGCGCCATTGCTATATATATATAAAAAGATTACTAATGGCGCACCTCTGCCTGGTGCGCCATTGCTATGTAAAAAAAGATTACTAATGGCGCACCGATCGCGGGTGCGCCATTAGTAAGATTCCCCCCTAGCTAATTCCCTCCCTCTCGCCAGATCCCCTTTGTCCTCTCCCTCGCCAGATCCACTTCCTCCCGCTGCCCCGACCCATGCCGCCGCCGCTCCTGCGCCTCCATCTCCGTCGCCGCCCCCAGTCAGCCCCTGCCCTACCCCCCATCGTCGTCCGCTCCCAATCCACCCCCTCCCTCGCCATCACCGCAACCACCCACCCCCTCCCTCGCCTTCCCAGCCCTCGAAACCCTAGAAACCCGTGATGCTCCACCGTGCCTTCTCCGCTCGAGCTCCATCGTGTAAGGTGACAGGCAAGGCGGCGGGCAGAATCTGTTTCAACACCGAGCCGGCGAGCCGCGGAACCAGGGCGCGACGGCGCTCGACCCCTCCACCCCCCTCCACCTCTTCTTCTTCGGGTCGCCGCTGTCTTCCTCAACGCCGGCCACCTCTGTTGCTACTAAGTCTAACATTACAAGTCTCGAGACCGCGAGTATCGAGTTTGTCGGAAATAATACTAATCCTAACAAGTCCTACTAATCATCATCATACAACTTCTACTTGTTATTCATAACAAGTCATATGATCATCATCTTGATAGTCATCGAACCAACCCTACTTAATTGTTCTAAGCAAATGATCATCAGTATTAGGCAGGACCTAAATACCATATTTAAGCTAAAATAGCATAAAACAATATAGACCCTGACTCTCCATTATGGAGAATGGAGAACATCCTGTCTTCAATTCCTGCGCTTCGCTTCCTTTTGCTTCCAAGAAGCTCCTTACGACTGTCCATACATTTTTTCCATCCTTTGATTTTCATGTCTCCACTTCTTTTAGAAATCTCGTATGGACAGTTGAGATTGGTAGGACGACCTGGCTGTATGTTCAAAACATTAACACTACCTTTCAGATACATCATATGAGGCACACGATTCTCTGGGATTATCTGTTGAAAAACATAGTAATAACTTCATAGTTAGCAATGATGTACTAGTTTTAGAAGTATGCAAAAGATGCACGGATGTCGTAATAGTAAAAATCTTACCAGGGTATCTCCATGGTAGTTACCGTAGTTGAACACATGCACTAGTGGCACGTACTTACCATAATGTTGAGGAGTTTGATTGTAGATATTGTAATTTTCAATGTCAGTACAAAATCCGACCAAATGATTTTTCTCCTTGTAAGTTGTTAATTCGGAGCCATCGGTGTAGTGAGTTTTGTGTACCATCTCCCGCACATTCTTTGAACAATAAAAATAAGCTGTCAATGGAAATAAGCTGTCAACTATTTTGAAATAAACAATATAAATTAGCTAATAACTATGTTTGAGAAACTCACATAGCGGTAGAACTGGAGGCGTATCAACAAGGACCCAATGTACATATTGTCTTGGTTGATGTCAGGATTACCAAGATCCATGGTGATAAGCATACCCTCATCAAAACCATACATCTTGCAAAATGCTTCCCAATTTTTGCAACCAAAATGGGTTACGCTCTTAGAATTATATAGATTTACTTCAAAGTCCACATCGTGATGAGTCCTTAGGTGAATTTTCTTTGTTTCAGAAATTTCATGGTCTTCAAAATCCATCCTCTCCAAGACATAGCGTCTTGCATGGCATCGGATAAGCTATACTCGAATTGTAAAAGATGAAAATTACACATTGAAATAGTTGAAGTCATTCTTAATTATGAAAATAACACTTTTTGTCGTTGTGTACCGTTTCAACTTCGAAGGTCTCCTCGAGCTTAATGCTGAAGCGCCGATCATCGTCCAGGTGAGGCATGTCGCACAGACCTCGATCGTCGTGGCACCAGTCGCACTCCGCCGGGAGACTTTCATCGTCTGATGATGATGACGCAATATCCTACGTTCATAATTCAAAACTACATCATTTAGGGTTTGTAGACACCGAGGCACCCTAAAAGCCTAAGCTTTCATCATTTAGGTTTTGTCGACGCCGAGGCACCCTAAAATCCTAAGCGTACATCATTTAGGTTCTCATCGACACCGAGGCACCCTAGGTTGGGCCTAATCACTTGGCACTAATCACTTGGCTCTATTGCCACCTATGTTGGGTTTATCATCTAGGGTTTATCGATGCTAACGAGAATTCTAAGTTGGGCCTAATCACTTGGCTCTATTGCCACCTATGGTTTAATGCAGCAAGAATGGCGGGGCAGTTGATCCTACTTATTTAAGTACTAAGATACCCCGGCCCATGCATTAGTAGCAAGTACCTCATATGTCCGATTTTTAGCAAAGTCATGCTAAAATTCACGGAAAATTTCAGCATGACCTTTGCTGAAAATAGGACATATGGAGTACCCGAATTTGCTGGAACGGAAGTTAATCGACATTCCGGCAAACTCAAGGGCCTCTCGGGGTACCTGCAAAATCATCACGACACGAAGGGCCTCTCAAGGGCATCAAGCAGCAGCGACCCTTCACGAGCGAACTCAATGAGTGTGAACCAACAGAGTGTGGGTCACCACAGATTCTGTAGTCAAAAACCTTCAGGACAGAGTGAAAATAGTTACAATATGCTTGCAAGTAATTTTTCTGTAACTAAGGCATAATATGCTTGCAAGTAAATCACAATATGCTTGCAAGTAATTTTTCTGTAACAGTCTTGCCCCTATTTGAAGGAGAAGCAAATAGATACAATGGGTAGCTTTGGCACAATCCTAAGGCACAATCCTCTGACTAATTCATCACTGTAGGCCGGCATGAAACACACTCCTCCAAAAAAGCCTAAAATTCCACTATTATTGCATTTAAAAAAGCCTAAAATCCACTAGTATTGCCTCTAAGAAAGCCTTAAAAGTCCACTATTATTGACAATCAAAGTATGATCTGAACTGTAAGGAGTTAACTGAAAAATAAGTGTTAACTGAAGTTTTCCAGTACAGATCATAACTGAAGTTATTCATAGAATATAGTGACATCAAATGCAGTTAATTAGTCTTAATTGAATCTTAGTAAGGTTCATTCTGAAGTCAAAAGTCCCCAAACAGTGAAAGGGAACAAACAAAAAAATGTTCGGGAAATTCCAAAAGAGTCTAAAGGTATGGGTTGGTTTTTGGTTCCAATTTGAAAACCCAAAATTTCATCAACACATTAATTATAATTTGTTTATGCAAATACTTCTCTCAGGCAGCCACACACATCTTTCTTCATCCAATTTTTTCCTACATCATCATTGAACATCTGAAACTTACCAGCTCAACTTGAGAAAAAAATGGATAGGCAGGGACATTTGTGCTTTTTGCCATCTAATCTAATCTACCTCTGCTTGATTAACTATTGTTTTGGTTTTCACTTTGTGCCCGCCCATTAGATTAGTTGGTAAAGTACATGCTTCATCTTACATTCCCTACCTGTGTGTACATGCATTTGCAGGTTTTCAGGCCCTGACTAATTAACTACATTGCTGATCAGAGACCCTACTGTTTACTGGGAGGTGGCAGTACTACTGTGCTAGTGTGCTAGTACTGGTTTTTATTCTTTGGAACCTTCTACTTATGAAGCTCTCTCAAGTAAAGATTTTCAACTAGTAGTACATTTTTGTATGGTGCAAAAGTCCAGCAGCACTAGAACTGAACTAATTGATCTATACATGTTGTAGGAGGAGCTATATCATTTTCTCCATGAGGAAGGAGGAGAGGGAGGAAGGAGGAAGGAGGAGAGGTACCTGGGCGGGTGCGGCCAGTCGCTGGAGGGGTTGGGGTCAGGGTTGGGGTTGGCGCCGATGGCTTCGAAGGGATGGCTCGATTAGTCATTGGGGAGGCCTCCTGGGTGCCTCGGTTGGTCATGGGGAGGCCGGCGGCCGCGGTCGTCATCCTGCACCTCGTGCCCGGACTGAGGTAGAGGCGGTGCAGGGCAGGGGCCGGCGCGGGGAGGCTGTCGGCGACGGCGAGGTCGCGCAGGCGTCGGCTATGGCGGAGCTGCAGTGGTGGGGGCGCGGGGGCGGCGGCGCACGTAGGGGCGGCAGCGACGTGGGGCGGGGCAGCGCGCGGGGGGGGGGACTAGATCTGGCGAGAGGGAGGGACGAAGGGGTCGGGCTAGGTAGAGCTAGGGGGGTAGATTACTAATGGCGCACCCCCGAGCGGTGCGCCATTAGAATGTTTTTTCTAGATAGCAATGGCGCATCCCAGAGCGGTGCACCATTAGTATGTTTATTATTATTATTTTTGTTGCTATTTTTTAATATTTTTTTATAAAACAGTAATAATTTTTTTATGAATATGAAAAAATATCATCAAATGGGGGTGCTCGGCGGCGGTGGAGCGGGCCGGGGATGGTGCGGTGGGTCGGCGGCGACGGTGGAGTGGGGGAGGGTGCGGTGGGTCGTCGGCGGCGGTGGAGCTAGCGGGGGAGGGTGCGGTGGGGGGGGGATCGAGATCGAGATGAAGGGGGATAGCGATCGAGATTTAAAAGTATTCATCAAATTTGAAAAAATATTCATGAATTCGAAAAGTGCCCATGAAATTTAAAAATATTCATTAGTTTAAAAATATTCATGAGTTCAAATTTGATATTGTACGCCTCATAGGTCATCAGGTTGTGCTCGGCGCCCTATGACAAGGGGAATATGAGTTGTTCTTCCGCGGAAGAATCTTCATGTAAAGGGTACGACAGAAGCTTCTGCTTGAACCAACGCGTGAAACATGAGTTGTGCTCCTTACTAGTTTAAACAACGAGTGAAACGCGTGAATCTTGAAGTAAAAAAATAAATATATATATATACTAATGGCGCACCGGGTGATAGTGCGCCATTACTAGTAATGGCGCACTATGAAACGATGCGCCATTAGTAGTTTTGCAAAAAAAAAGAATAATTTTTTTTACAGTAATGGCACACTGTCTGCTTGGTGCGCCATTACTACTTAGAACTAGTAATGGTTTCACAACACTTCGACATGATGCGCCATTAGTATGTATGGAAAAATGGAAAAATAATAATTTAATACTAGTGGTGCACCCTGTTTCTGGTGCGCCATTAGTGTCTTCCACACTAATGGCGCATCACCAACCGGTGCGCCATTAGTATATAGTAGTGGCGCACTGCTTCCATGGTGCGCCGTTAGTATCAATCCTATCTATAGCCCTTTTCCTAGTAGTGGTTGAATTCAAATATTTGAATAAGAGATCCTGATGTTTGAAACCCATGCATGCATGAATATAACGGAGATCTGTGCGGTGTGGTTTGGAAACGAGCATGTTGTAATGTATACACATTGAACAAGGTCAGACTGATTGGAATTTGAGATATCGATGACAGACATCATTTGGCCACGTCGCATCCGTGCATGGACACACTATTCTAATTGGAGATGATGGGCGGCTTTCACATCACATATCTATATCAATACCCCTATATATATATATTATTTTTTATATTTTTTTATATTGTGTGCGGGTAACTTTAACTTTGAAATATGGTCGTCGGATGAGACGAATCCGATGGTCCAAAGATGGCAAATTTGAGCACTACTGGCTGTTGGATATCATCTAGATTCCACCAGATTTTGCCACATGTATAATCTAGAAGACTCCATGGTTGAAATTAAGCATAATGCACAAACATCAAAACACAAGCACTTCTTATTTGTTCTAGAATCTTCCGTATCAGAATTGCCCAAATTTTTTTCTACATGATTTGCCATTATTTGTTTTTACTTTATGTCTTACGATGCACAATTCCATGAATCTTAAAACATATTAGCTTTCTTATAAAAACTAGATGATTTTTAATGAAATGAACTATAAGAATGAAACGAACATCTACATCATGCATATATGACTCAAAGCAATGCACGTGTAACTTACTCTAATCTAAGTGGTGTTTGTGTGTGTGTTGCGCGTGTTGAGGTGCAAATTGTCTTTTTTGGGTACACGTTAAGCTTGTTCTTCCGAAATTTCAAGTCGCGCCTTGTTATGCCGAAAATTCAAGCTAGCGTCTCTATCTATCATGCTGCGAAACTCCCGCCTCTTCAACCCGTGCCTTGTTAGCCCGAAGTATTTAAGATATATCTTTGTCTCGTTGTGCTCCGACAACTCCCTCCATCTCAACCCGCGCCTTGCTATTCCGAAATTACAACGCGCGCGGAAACTCCCACCTCCTGTGAAATCCCGACACGCGAAATGCCCGTGGTACCCCTGAACCGAAAGAACCGCCTCAAATTTCGGACAAGCGCATCTCTAAGCCATGGGTCCCCACTGCCATCCCATCCGCCCACCCATTCATACACCGAGGCCACGAAAACCCGCGACGAAACCCCAAACCCTGCTCCGTCCTCCACCCAGACGGAGCCTCTTCCCTGATGATGTCGTCCACAGCAACACCTCGACATCCCTCATCCACCATACCGGATGAGGATCCGTCGTCGATCTCATCGTCCCGCCGGTTCAGCCACCCCGTCCTCCACCTCCAAGGAGCTGCCCCAATGTTCCCCTCGTCTTTCGCGCCACCTCCATTCCCACACTGCCGTCTTCACCTGCACCACTAGAAGAGCACCATCATCACCGTTTCCTCGGATGAAGCTGCGGCCTAATCGGCGCCACCAAAGAGGTTGTACACTAATCGCCGCATTTTCTTCTTGATTCGATCTCACGGTGCTGCCGGCGCTCGGTCTCGAGCCGAGACGGCGTGGCTCCATCCATGGTGGCGTCGCCGGCCACTTCCTCCATGGCGTCCCTCCCTCAGCGGCAACATCCACATCAGTAGGAGCTACTGCTGCTTTAGCTCTCGCTCGCGCTGCTGCTCTGCTCTTGCTCTCGGTCCCCTGCCTGGTTTGCTCTTGCTCTCGGTCCCCTGCCTGGTTTGCTCTTGCTATTGCTCTTGCTTGCGCTGCTGCTCTTGCTCTTGCTCTTGCTTGCGATGCTGCTCCGATTTAGCTACACTTCAGTCGACTGAATCGACTTTTGGGTCAGTCGATTTTCAGGGGGTGGGGGGGGGGCTCGCTGGGGTGAAGGAAGAACCAGCCGCAGCGGGGAGGGGGGCTCGCCGGAGAGGTACCCCACTATCTATCTTAGGGTTCAGGATGGGGCCGGTGGTCGCCGGCGGTGGCGGGGCGTTGGCGGGGCGGTGGCGTGGGGATCGCCGGAGAAAAAGCTCGGCACAGGGGGGCCTAGAGAGATGGATGGGGAGGCGGTGGACCGGCGGTGGGGAGTGTTTTCGGGGCGGGCGGGGCGGCGCACCGCCGGCGCGGGCGACGGGGGGCTACTATTTGGCTGGTGGTGGTTGGCGGCTCAGGGGGGTGGAGGTTGAAGATGAACTGCAGGCCCTTGATTTCGTATCCAACGGCTGCAAAATCGACTGACCAGAGATGAAAAAGTCAGTCGACCGACGTGTAGCCTCACCTTGCTAGTGCGTTCAGTTTCGACAACAAAATTCAGTTTCGACAGCAAAATTCAGTTTTGATAGTTAAGTTCAGTTTCGACAGTTAAGTTCAGTTTCGAAAGTTAAATTCAGTTTTGACAGTTAAGTTCAGAGATGAGCGGCTGATGTATTTTACATCTAGCACTTTGTGGTTATGTATTTTACGTAATGTATTGGAGATGCTATTAGAATTCCACTCAGGTTAATGTTGTTCGATGTCTCTCTTGTCCTGGTCCAGCCTCGGCATCGTACAACTCACCGGAGCTGCTCCAACGACGAAACCCTCCATCACAGCGGAGTAGTACCTCGGGCTCCATCTTCAGACGCCTACGATCTTCTTCCCTTCCTTCGACAGCCAAGTGTAACGCCCCGTGACCGATGTGCCAGGTGTCATGCAGTTATTCGCTGTTGTTGCCTTGTCATTGCTTGCCTGTCATGCATTGCATATCATGTCATCATGTGCATTTCATTTGCGTATGTGTTCGTCTCATGCATCCGAGCATTTTTCCCGTTGTCCGTTTTGCAATCCGGCGCTCCGTTCTCCTCAAGTGGTCATTTCTACCTTTCTTTCAAGTGTGGGGATTAAACATTTCCGGATTGGACCGAGATTTGCCAAGCGGCCTTGGTTTACTACCTGTAGACCGCCTGTCAAGTTTCGTACCATTTGGACTTCGTTTGATACTCCAACGGTTAACCGAGGGACCGAAAAGGCCTCGTGTGTGTCGCAGCCCAACACCCCTCCAATTTGGCCCAAAACCCACCTACACTTGCTCCATCGTCTAGAGCGTTCGAGCACGATCGCGTGGCCGAAATCCGCATCTCATTTGGACTCTCCTAGCTCCCTCTACCTATATATATGTGGCTCTCCCCGAAAATTCCGCGCAGATCAAACCCTACCCTAACTTCCCTCCGCGCCGCCGGACGCGTTCACCGGCCAGCTACCTCCGGCCAATGAGAGCGGGCCACGTCACTACCACCGCCACCTTCAGCCACTCAGCCGCTGCCACCTCATCCAGCGCCCGCGCCCTCTCTCCTCCCCCCGCCGCCGGCCCGCGGGGCCCGAGGCCGGCCCGCGGGGGCCCAGATCCGCCGCCGCCTGGTGCCAGTCACCACCAACCGCCCGCGCCCCTACGCCGGGACCGCCCGCCGCCGCCGCCCTTTGAGCGCCGTGCCGCCTGCCGGCTCCCTGCCGTTGCCAACGAAGCTCGCCGGTGCACCGCGCCCTCGCCGCTGGGTCCGACGCCACTGCGTTTGCTCGCCGCCGCCCTTTGAGCGCCGCTGCTGCCGGCCGGGCCGCCGCCCTCGCCGGTCCCGCACGCCGTGCCTCCTGCCTCGCTGCCTCCGGAGTTCGCCGGAGTTCGCGCCTCGTCTCGCCGGAGTTTCGGTCCGGCCAGATCTGGACCAGATCCACCAAACCCGCCATCCAAACGCCTCCCCATGTCCCGGATCTAGCCATCCCGCACCACTTCGTCCCGGTTTGACTTTTTCCGGAGGTATATTTTGAATAAGTCCCGAGAATCCCAGATCCAAGTGCTCATGTTCATCGCATTGTAACTTTGCATCCGTAGCTCCGATTCATGCATATAGCATATCAAAATGTTGTTAGAAGAGGGATCCGTAGCTCCGAGAGTCCATCATTTCATTCCATTGCATCATTTTCATTTGAGTTCATCTTGATGCCCGAAATGCTGTTAGAAGAGGGCTACTTGAGATAATTGTCAGATCTGCTACTCCGTTTAGCTTTTTGTCATTTTTTGCCATGATTATTGTGTGCATGATGTGCCCTGATGCTCTACATATGTTTTGTTAAGGGTTTTGCCATCTTTGCAGAGGTGCAACCCATGTATTTTTGTGATGTGTGTGGTGACTAGCACAAGCTTGCAAAGTGGTGCACTTGTTAATTCTGTTTTCAGGGACTTAGCAATTCCACTAAGTCCTTGATCTGTTTATCTCATGATGCCATATGTTCTTGTTGTTTCCTAGTGATCCGTGCCTCTTTTGAGGATGATCAGTAAGTATGTTTTGTTAATATTGTAGTGATCTATCCATCCATGTCTTTGTTTGTAATTATTGAGAACCCTAGCTTGAGTCAATCGAGCTCTACCTTTGCTACTTTGCGAATCTGGGCAGATTGTCAACTTGTTTGCAATTTTGCCGATGATGTTGTAGTTGATCCGTGCATGCTATACTATTGTTCTTGCCATTTCTAGCTTGAATTTTGTGCCTTCTTGATGGATGTATGCTTGTCTTGACATGACTTGCACCGTAGTGAGTGCATCGAGCTCGTAAACATGCCTACTTGAGTTATATTTCAGCTTGCTCCAGTTTTCACTAAGTCTGAAAACTGATTATGTTTTTGCTAAGTTCACATGCTTGTAATTGTATTTTCTGATCCCTTTTGGCTCAAGGTCACTAAGGGACTTTTGTTAAGCTCTTTGAGTAGCTCCATTCCATGTTTTACTTTGCCATGTTCAGATCTTGTAGCATGTAGTTTTGTTGCTCCGAAGAGGGCTACCTGATCTGAAATTCCAGACAAGTGATAATTTCACTAAGTCTGAGATCTGTTTGTCATATGCATTTTTCCCATGCTTGTTTGAACCTGTTAATGGATGAATTGGCCGTAGCTTAGTGCTAGACTTTTGTTAAGCATCTTGAATGCATCCCTGCCATGTATTTTGTTGTCATGTTTGGGTGATGTAGCATGCTCATCTCATTGCATTTAGATGGCTACTTGCTGTAAATCGCAGACCGGTGCCATATTTGAATCGCTTATCATTTCCAAACCGTAACTCCGATTCCGGCGTTCTTTATATCGTTTTCAAGGGATTTCATCTCATGTTTCCAGTGGCACACTTGGATTCCCAAGTTCAGGCCAGGTTCATGCATTCCTTGTCCAATCATGCATATGCATCGCATACCGCATCCCGCATTTCATACCATGTTCATGTGTTGATTGTTTACTATGTTGTGTGCTTCTTTTCCGGTGTTTGTGTCTTCGGGTTGGTTCTGATAACGTTGTGTTTGTGAGGACCCGTTCATCAACATCCGTTTGTCTTCTTCATGGACTCATTCTTCTTCCTTGCGGGATTTCAGGCAAGATGATCATACCCTCGAAATCACTACTATCTTTGCTTTGCTAGATGCTCGCTCTTTTGCTATGCCTATGCTGCGATACCTACCACTTGCTTATCATGCCACCCATATTGTTGAACCAAGCCTCTAACACACCTTGTCCTAGCAAACCGTTGATTGGCTATGTTACCGCTTTGCTCAGCCCCTCTTATAGCGTTGTTAGTTGTAGGTGAAGATTGAAGTTTGTTCCTTGTTGGAACACGGAGATGTTGTTCCTTGTTGGAACACGTTTACTCGTTGGGATATCACAATATATCTTATTTAATTAATGCATCTATATACTTGGTAAAGGGTGGAAGGCTCGGCCCTATGCCTGGTGTTTTGTTCCACTCTTGCCGCCCTAGTTTCCGTCATATCGGTGTTATGTTCCCGGATTTTGCGTTCCTTACGCGGTTGGACTATAATGGGAACCCCTTGACAGTTCTCCTTAAGTAAAGCTCTTCCAGCAATGCCCAACATTGGTATTACCATTTGCCACCTAGCCTTTTCTTTCCCTTGGGTCGGCCAGCCCAAGGGTCATCTTATTTTACCCCCCGGGCCAGAGCTCCTCTGAGTGTTGGTCCACCTGTCAGCTACCGGTGGCCACCAGGGGCAACTCTGGGCTGGCCTACCCGTACCTAAGACAATCTGAGTGTGCCCTGAGAAAGAGATATGTGCAGCTCCTATCGGGATTTGTAGGCACATTCGGGCGGTGTTGCTGGTTTAGTTTTACCCTGTCGAAATGTCTTGTTGTACCGGGATACCGAGTCTGATCGGAATGTCTCGGGTGGAGGTCTATTCCTTCGTTGACCGTGATAGCTTGTGATGGGCTAAGTTGGGACACCCCTGCAGGGATTTGAACTTTCGAAAGCCGTGCCCGCGGTTATGGGCAGATGGGAATTTGTTAACGTCCGGTTGTAGAAAACCTAAAGTCGACCTTAATGAAAATGAATCAACCGCGTGTGTAACCGTGATGGTCTCTTTCCGGCGGAGTCCGGGAAGCGAACACGGTTGTTGGAGTTATGCTTGACGTAGGTCGCTATAGGATCACTTCGTGATCATACTTTTATTGACTGTGCTTTGCCTTCTCTTCTCACTCTCTTTTGCGTATGTTAGTCACCATATATGCTAGTCGCTTACTGCAGATCCACCTCATACCTTTATCTTACCCATAAGCTTAAATAGTCTTGATCGCGAGGGTGCGAGATTGCTGAGTCCCTGTGGCTCACAGATACTTCCAAAACCAGCTTGCAAGTGCCGTTGAGTCCATGCAGATGATGCAACCAAGTTCAGGAGCAGCTCGATGAAGATCTTGTCCATTGTGTTGTCTTCTTTCTAGTTGATCAGTAGTGGAGCCCAGTTGGGGTCGATCGGGGACCTTTGTCGCATTTGGGGTTCATCTTTTATTTTGGTTCCATAGTCGGACCTTGATTGTATTTGGATGATGTAATGCTTTATTCATGTAATTGTGTGAAGTGGCGATTGTAAGCCAACTATGTATCTCCTTCCCCTATCTTATTACATGGGTTGTGTGAAGATTACCTCACTTGCGACATTGCTTTTAATGCGGTTATGCCTCTAAGTCGTGCTTCGACACATGGGAGATATAGCCGCATCGAGGGCGTAACAAGTTGGTATCAGAGCCTTCCGCGACCTAAGGAGCCCCATTGCTTGATCATTTTTAGCGGCCGAGTTGTGTCTAGAAAAATGTTTTGAGTCTTTTAGGAATTATATATCGGAGAGTTTAGGAATTCTTTTTACTTCCCAGTCTCCTCATCGCTCTGGTAAGGCATCCTGACGTAGAGTTTTGACTCTTCTCTTCTCAAATTTCACTAAAAAAAATTTAGGATCACGCGGGTATCTTGGAATCGTTCCGATGGTTTTATGAGGAGAACATTGTCTTGGTGCCTCCTGTCAGGGATTTTGTGGAAGTGTCCCGAGGAGTTGAGCTCTGAGGTGTTGTCATCATAATTTTATCATTGCAGTTCTGGAATACCTGAGTTTAGTACGCCGACATCGAAAATCTCTTTTATGCAGTTCGTTGGTGAGGTAACCCCGACGCCACCCAGTACTGGGGCGGGAGTTCAGGAGTATCGCCATAACTCGTATACGGATGCTTTTCAAAGGTTGAGGTAGATGATTTCTGAAGGTTTCTTGGTTATGAGTTGAAAGATGGATACAGCTGGATGTAGGATTTGCTAGTTTGGGTGAGATATTATGCTTCCCCTGTATCCCCAACACCTGATTGCATAACCGGAAAGGTTTGGGAGTTCCATAGGTGGGAATTCAAGTAGCTCTTACGACATCTTTCCGACAGATGTATGATATGAAATTGGGGTTCGACGTCTAGTGGTCCGCCTATTCACGGTCAATTTTACAGTGGTCTCGTTGTGTCTTAAAGAGTCCTTGGCTATGCCGACTCGGGGATGCTTCGTATATCATGTGCACTGCCTTGCACATGATGGTGCTGTACGATCGAGCCCGTGTAGGCCCCACCACGAAAACTTTGGACGAAATCTCTATCATAGGTTTGTTCTGGCTTATTCTGCAAGCCAATCCTTTGTTTTGTTTTTGAGTTGTGGTATTCGAGTTGCTTCGAAGTCAAATGTTGATTCCATACCTTCCCCAAATGGTGTTCTCATACTCCATTATGAATACCAATCCTTCTTGATCATCACGATTGTTTTTGTCAATCCTTTTAATCGGTGTGCTTCTCTTCAAGTGGATCCGATCACTTCAACATTCGCAAGATCAACTCAAGTCTTCTCAATGGTGTCGTTTTCTTCCATCCCAAGTTGCCTTTGTTTTTCCCACCCTCCCTCCCTTGTTTCTTCGAGGACTCAGATGTTTTAATCAAGTATCCATTTTATTATGGAAGTCTCTCCATTCTTCTCATGAAGATTCTAACGGAGCTTCAAGTTCGTCACTTTTCACTCGTTTTCTTCTCCGGTGGATTCTATTCAAGCTCTCAGTGTTTGATCATATTCTTTTCTTTTTTTCAAATGTCTTCTCTTGCCGATGCACCTCTCAATCATTAACTTTTCGTTATTCATTTGTTCTGCAGTGCTAAAGATATCTCGAAGATTCGTGTTTTCCACTCTGCATTCGTTCAAGATCTTTCCAGGTTGTTATCTCATTCAAGTCATTTAATTCAACTGGTGCAACCTCTCTTTTAAATCGTTCAACGGTGTTTCTTTTGAGTGGGCCCTAACCCACAGGTCTATTCCCAGGATCTTACCTGACTCTTCTTATTTCCCGGAGATATCCTAAATTCCTTTTAAAGTTTTACGCAAGAGTGAATTATCATCAGTCAAATGTCCTTCTCCAAGATCTTTCAAATTCATTTCATCGTTGATTCAACTTTTATATTCTTCTTTATTCCGGTGCCTCAACAATTCATGGTGGTGTTTCCCGTCGTAATTCTCAGATTTTGGAGACCGAAGAAGATTTTCTCTCAATCTTGCTCCATTCTCTTCAAGATTCGTGATGCTATCTTGTTGCCATCCTCTCGTAATTGTTTTGATCGTGAGAATTATTTTCACCTATCCAGAGCATTTCAAGATGCTTTTCAGTTTGCTTCTCCGGAGTCCATCATCTCAGAGTTTATTCATTCTTAGCTTTCAGCTATCATTCTCAAATTTTACCGGTGCATCAAGCGATCTCTAATCAGCTCATGATCTCTTCGCTCTCATGTATCTAAATTCTCTCAAGCGTCTTCATTCATTTGCTTAATTCTTCCCGGTGTTTCTTTAGGTTTTATTCGTTCTTTTTCAATTCTTACGGTGGTTCTCCAAAGATTTCTTTTCCTTCATTATCATATCAATTTATTCGTTGTTTCAATCCTTCCGGTGGTTCGTGGAAGACTTTCTCAAGTTTGCGCTGTATCTATCTTAATCCTTTCTACGAGAATAAGTAATATGTCAAATCCGTTGATTGTCATCAATTTAATTGGCGAAGGATAAGCATAATGTAATTCTTATTCTTGTTTCATCGAGTAAATTCAATTCCTTATTCCAGAGCCTCATCAAAATTCTCGGTCGAACTTGTTTCATCTTTTCTTTTCTGGAGTTCCAAGATTTTCCGCATTATCTCGTCGCGAAGCTCCATCTATAGCATTGCAAGGCTTCACCTTGTGTTTTCAACTACCCTTACTTTCTGTTTGATCATTCTTTTGTTTTACCAGAGTTCTTCATGAAGGTTTTACATGATGGTTCATCAAGGATTTTATCCCTTCTCGAAGTTTTCTCGAGATTCTTTTCCGAGGAGCTCAAGCTTTCTTCATATTGTAATCCGGAGTGCAATTCTTTCTTCCGTATCTTTGGAGGTGGTATTATGTCATTTTGATAATTTGAGTTCATGCTTCATGATTCACACTTTGTTTAGAATGAGGTATTTTAAATCCATCTATCTCTTCATTGGAGTTATCTTGGGGTATATTGCACCTAAAGCCTTCCCTAAGGATTGTTGCTTTAATGGTGCTTATAAAGGACCCAAGTTCTTCATTTATCCTCCCGGTGATATAAGTTTCTCGTCTCCTTGTTCGTATCAATCCAATTCTGCTTCCCGTGAGTGGCAGGTTGTCACCTCATAATTTGAGATGTATTCCATAAGACCATATCAAGCTTATTCCTTTCGTTGTTGGTGTTCCAACAACTCCACTCGACCCGTTTCCTAAGGATGCCTTCTCTAGCTCTTTTGTGGCATAAGATGGCATTTTCTTCTCCATTCTTTTCCAATTATCTATATTCTATTCTTTCGTTACGGAGGCATTGTGATGTTGCTTTCTTCAACCATCATCTTGTTTCATCAAAGATCAAGTTCTTCTTATGATTGTCCATTTAACCGGAGTATCGTGCCCTCTTTTCAAGTTCTCTCATCTTATCAAATTTTGCTTCTCTTTTCTACCGGAGTGCTGTCCGAATTTGTTCTTCCTTGTTCCTCTTTCTTAATGGAGTGCTTTCAACTTTGTTCATCTCTGTTGTTTTTTCTTTCTTTCAAGTTGTTCAACCTTTCAAGGTTCTTTGGTTTCACTCGTTTGTCAAAGAAGCAATTTGTTTTACCTCTTATCTTATCTCTTCCGTTGTCCCTCCGGTGCCATTCTAGATCTCGGGACGAGATCCTCTCGTAGTGGTGGAGTGTTGTAATGCCCCATGACCGATGTGCCAGGTGTCGTGCAGTTATTCGCTGTTGTTGCCTTGTCATTGCTTGCCTGTCATGCATTGCATATCATGTCATCATGTGCATTTCATTTGCGTACGTGTTCGTCTCATGCATCCGAGCATTTTTCCCGTTGTCCGTTTTGCAATCCGGCGCTCCGTTCTCCTCCGGTGGTCATTTCTACCTTTCTTTCATGTGTGGGGATTAAACATTTCCGGATTGGACCGAGATTTGCCAAGCGGCCTTGGTTTACTACCGGTAGACCGCCTGTCAAGTTTCGTACCATTTGGACTTCGTTTGATACTCCAACGGTTAACCGAGGGACCGAAAAGGCCTCATGTGTGTTGCAGCCCAACACCCCTCAAATTTGGCCCAAAACCCACCTAAACTTGCTCCACCATCTAGAGCGTTCGATCACGATCGCGTGGCCGAAAACCGCATCTCATTTGGACTCTCCTAGCTCCCTCTACCTATATATATATGGCTCTCCCCGAAAATTCCGCGCACATCAAACCCTACCCTAACTTCCCTCCGCGCAGCCGGACATGTCCGTCCGCGCCGGACGCGTTCACCGGCCAGCTACCTCCGGCAAATGAGAGCGGGCCACGTCACCGCCGCCACAACCTTCAGCCACTCAGCCGCCGCCACCTCATCCAGCGCCCGCGCCCTCTCTCCTCCCGCCGCCGCCGGCCCGCGGGGCCCGAGGCCGGCCCGCGCGGGCCCAGATCCGCCGCCGCCTGGCGCCAGTCGCCAACAACCACCCGCGCCCCCGTGCCGGGACCGCCCGCCGCCGCCGCCCTTTGAGTGCCGCGTCGCCTGCCGGCTCCCCGTCGTCGCCAACGAAGCTCGCCGGTCCCCCCGCGCCCTCGCCGCTCGGTCCGACGCTGCCGCGTTTGCTCGCCGCCGCCCTTTGAGCGCCGCTGCCACCGGCCGGGCCACCGCCCTCGCCGGTCCCGCACGCCGTGCCTCCTGCCTCGCCGCCTCCGGCGACCGGAGCATCGCCGGAGTTCGCGCCTCGTCTCGCCGAATTTTTGGTCCGGCCAGATCTGGACCAGATCCACCAACCCCGCCATCCAAATGCCTCCCCATGTCCCGGATCTAGCCATCCCGCACCACTTCGTCCCGGTTTGACTTTTTCCGAAGGTATATTTTTCACTAAGTCCTGAGAATCCCAGATCCAAGTGCTCATGTTCATCGCATTGTAACTTTGCATCCGTATCTCCGATTCATGCATATAGCATATCAAAATGTTCATCTCAGAGAGTACATCATTTCATTCCATTGCATCATTTTCATTTGAGTTCATCTTGATGCCCGAAATGCTGTTAGAAGAGGGATACTTGAGATAATTGTCAGATCTGCTACTCCGTTTAGCTTTTTGTCATTTTTTGCCATGATTATTGTGTGCATGATGTGCCCTGATGCTCTACATATGTTTTGTTAAGGGTTTTTCCATCTTTCCAGAGGTGCAATCCATGTATTTTTGTGATGTGTGTGGTGACTAGCACAAGCTTGCAAAGTGGTGCACTTGTTAATTCTGTTTTCAGGGACTTAGCAATTCCACTAAGTCCTTGATCTGTTTATCTAATGATGCCATATGTTCTTGTTGTTTCCTAGTGATCCGTGCCTCTTTTGAGGATGATCAGTAAGGATGTTTTGTGAGGGCCCGTTCATCAACGTCCGTTTGTCTTCTTCTTGACTCGTTCTTCTTCCTTGCGGGATTTCAGGCAAGATGATCATACCCTCGAAATCACTACTATCTTTGCTTTGCTAGATGCTCGCTCTTTTGCTATGCCTATGCTGCGATACCTACCACTTTCTTATCATGCCACCCATATTGTTGAACCAAGCCTCTAACACACCTTGTCCTAGCAAACCGTTGATTGGCTATGTTACCACTTTGCTCAGCCCCTCTTATAGCGTTGTTAGTTGCAGGTGAAGATTGAAGTTTGTTCCTTGTTGGAAGATGGAGATGTTGTTCCTTGTTGGAACACATTTACTCGTTGGGATATCACAATATATCTTATTTAATTAATGCATCTATATAGTTGGTAAAGGGTGGAAGGCTCGGCCCTATGCCTGGTGTTTTGTTCCACTCTTGCCGCCCTAGTTTCCGTCATATCGGTGTTATGTTCCCGGATTTTGCGTTCCTTACGCGGTTGGGCTATAATGGGAACCCCTTGACAGTTCGCCTTAAGTAAAGCTCTTCCAGCAATGCCCAACATTGGTATTACCATTTGCCACCTAGCCTTTTCTTTCCCTTGGGTCGGCCAGCCCAAGGGTCATCTTATTTTACCCTCCCCCCCCCCGGGCCAGTGCTCCTCTGAGTGTTGGTCCACCTTTCAGCTACCGGTGGCCACCAGGGGCAACTCTGGGCTGGCCTACCTGTACCTAAGACAATCTGAGTGTGCCCTGAGACAGAGATATGTGCAGCTCCTATCGGGATTTGTCGGCACATTCGGGCGGTGTTGCTGGTTTAGTTTGACCCTGTCGAAATGTCTTGTTTTACCGGGATACCGAGTCTAATCGGAATGTCTCGGGTGGAGGTCTATTCCTTCGTTGACCGTGAGAGCTTGTGATGGGCTAAGTTGGGACACCCCTGCAGCGATTTGAACTTTCAAAAGCCGTGCCCCCGGTTATGGGCAAATGGGAATTTGTTAACGTCCGGTTGTAGAAAACCTAAAGTCGACCTTAATTAAAATGAATCAACCGCGTGTGTAACCGTGATGATCTCTTTCCGGCGGAGTCTGGGAAGCGAACACGGTTGTTGGAGTTATGCTTGACGTAGGTCGCTATAGGATCACTTCGTGATCATACTTTTATCGACCGTGCTTTGCCTTCTCTTCTCGCTCTCTTTTGCGTATGTTAGCCACCATATATTCTAGATGCTTGCTGCAGCTCCACCTCATACCATTACCTTACCCATAAGCTTAAATAGTCTTGATCGCGAGGGTGCGAGATTGCTGAGTCCCTGTGGCTCACAGATACTTCCAAAACTAGCTTGCAGGTGCCGATGAGTCCGTGCAGATGACGCAACCAAGTTCAGGAGGAGCTCGATGAAGATCTTGTCCTTTGTGTTGTCTTCTTTCTAGTTGATCAGTAGTGGAGCCCAGTTGGGGTCGATCGGGGACCTTTGTCGCATTTGGGGTTCTTCTTTTATTTTGGTTCCGTAGTCGGACCTTGATTGTATTTGGATGATGTAATGCTTTATTCATGTAATTGTGTGAAGTGGCGATTGTAAGCCAACTATGTATCTCCTTCCCCTATCTCATTACATGGGTTGTGTGAATATTACCTCACTTGCAACATTGCTTTCAATGCGTTTATGCCTCTAAGTCGTGCTTCGACACGTGGGAGATATAGCCGCATCGAGGGCGTAACACCAAGTCAGCCGGAGTATCCTCACCGGCCAACCCAATCACGCTGAGATCGACATGGCTTCGCCAAAGAGGTTGTACACTTGTTGCATCTATTTTTTACTCTACATGTTATATATATTGTCCACTGAGCACTCGTAGTAACGGGAAATACGATTATTTTATCCTACTATATGACAAGCAGTGAGGTACCAAGCAACTTAGCTATCCGTGATGGACTCTCTTGAACGCCATCATTATTTATCTCTGCGCGTTTGAGCTGTGCATTTGTCGATGGGCCTGAGAGTTGAGCTAGCATGGCAGTGGCCTGGGTCCAAAGTAACAGACGTAGCACAAAAACATTTTTTTAGTGTAGGATTTTCCTTGCTCAAGCCTGCCTACTAGAATCGCCAGTGCTTGCAAGGAAAAGTGAATGAAAAACATCGGAATTGGAAAGTTTCCTATGGTACTTTTCATGAATTTGGTGCAAAGGAATGGAGCAAAGGAAAACTGTAGGATTTGTTCCTTTAGTGTCTCCTTGAAAGAAAAACCGTAGGAATTCTAATTTCCACTTCTCCTCCTTTTCATATTCCTATTCATAAAGCACAAGACTAAGAGATAGTAGCATAATAGCATTATAACCGTACATTTTCTTATGGTTTGACTTAATCTCACCATGCTTTTTTGCATCTTCTGATCTTCCAATTGTTGTGAATCAAACACCCAGATTGGCAGAAATCCTGTGTTTTTAAATTCTTTGTTTTGCACATGCATTCCTATCCTATTCCTGTCTATTTCCTATCCCTGCATTGTTAGAATCCTCAAATTCAAACAAGCCCTTACTCAATTACTTATGTTACAGATATGTGTCAAAGAAAACCTTGTGTGGTTTGTCCTGCTCCTGTGGCGCTGTGTTCCACCCCAGCTTAGCTGCTCCAACGACAGAAGGGTTCACCACAGCAGGGATCCGCTCTCCAGACTGTCTTTCGCCACCTTAGATCTTCTTCCCTGCTGCCGGCAGCCACGGCAACGCATTACCATCATTAACTGAGCAGATGACCTTAAGGACTACACGGGTCCGCAAGAGAGGTCGCACTCTTCCGTGTCTGCTTACGTTATGCGTCGCTTAATATGATGACATGCTACATTATCATCGTGTTCACCTATTAGAATTCGAGTCAGGTCCAAACTAATGCTGAAACTTGAGTTTTTAAATGGTTGTGGGGTACATATTGGGGTAGCAATCAGTACTTTCTGTCTACTATTTGGTTAATCTCCGGTGTCTACTATGAGTTTCATGTTGGGTGCAAACAAACATTAAAGGAGCCATTATCTGTATTTTTTTAACTAAAGCTACTATATGCCTGCTATCATTGGTTTTGGGTCTATCCATAGTTTGCTACCATCACTCTGGATTTGTGCATGCACTCCTTACATAATCTCACTATGTTTTATTCCTATGCATGCCAGTTATTGTACACAATGGAACTGATCATGTAGATAAAAAGAGACGAGCCTTGCATGTCAATAAAATTTCATGCAGACGTCGTTCCATGGTGGGCACAAAGGCAGCCCCCCTCCACCCTTTTCGGATCATAATCAAGAGGAAGATAATTGTTCCGAGGGGGGTTCAGAAGGAGAAGACCACTCCTATTTACGCCATGAGGTCTTCGCTCTAACTTGGCATGCTGATGTTGGTAATATCATGCATATAGTGCCTTGCATTGCTTACTGTATACATTAAAGATTTCATCTGCTTACTTTAGACATGCTTTGTGTCAATGCCATCTGTTTAGTTTCTTTATCATATATGTGAATCGTGCAATGCCATCTTGTCTAGCCAGGCATCATATATGTGAATTTTGCAATGCCACTCTGGTTAGCCAATCATCTTATATGTGAATTATATCATGCCATCATTTTTTATTACGTGTTAAATTTGTTAACAATTTTAGTACATTCAATTATTCTTCCTGTGCATCAGCCATTCAGCACGGTCATGGAAAAATCTGGAGTGGAAACAAGGTCTTCAGAGTAGACAATGCTATCTGACGAAGCGCATGTCTTGCTGGTTACCGATAGCTCCTCAGAGGAGGATTCAGAGACAGATGACCAGTCATATTTCTGCCCGAGGTGCATGCCCTAACTTGGCAGGGTTATGTTGCTCATATCGTGTGTATGGTATCTTGCATTGCTATGTCATTTGCTTAGTTTAGACATGTTTTGTGTGAATGCCACATGTTTAGTGTCTAATTATCATATATGTGAATTATGCAATTCCATCTTGTTGCAAGACATTATATATGTGAATTATGCAATGTTATCTTGTTACAAGGCACTCTGTATGTGAATTATGCAATGCCATGTTGTTTAGGCAAGCGTCATATATCTGAATTATATCATGCCGCCCTTTTTTTGTATTTCTCATTGCTTTTGTCGACAATGTTTGTATATTCAACTGCTCTTCCTGTGCATCAGCCATTTGAATTGGTGATGGAGAAATCTGGAGTGAAAACAAGGTCTTCAGAGCAGACAATGCGACCTGCTGAAGCAGATATCTTGCTGGTTACAGATAGCTCTTCAGAGGAGGATTGAGAGGCATATGCCCAGTCCTATTACCCCCCTGAGGTGTATTCTCAAACTTGGCAGGGTTATATTACTCATATAATGCATATGTTGTATTGCAATGCTTAGTTTTTACATCATATACACAATATTGAATGCCATCTCCTTAGTTGACACATCATATATGCGATTGCCCTCTGCTCACTTCCTTAGTATATAAATCATATATTTGAATTATGTCATGCCATGATGTTTACATAGACAGCATGTATCTGAATTATGGCATGCCAAGCCATTTTCTAAAGATATAATATAGTTATATCATCTCATCTTGTTTACATAGTCATCATATTTTAAATTATGTCATTCTATCCGTGAATTATATCAAGCCATCATGTTTCCATCGACGGCATGTTTGTGATTTATGGCATGCTAACCACTTTAATAGACACATCGTATAGTTATATCATGTCATCCTGTTTACATAGTCATCATATTTTGAAGTATGTCATTCTATCCTGTTTAGTTAGCCATCATACATGTGAAATTGTGTCATGCTATCCTGTTTAATTAGCCATCATATATGTGAAATTATGTCCTGCTATTCTGTTTGCTTACACAACATAAATGTGAATTATTCCATGCCTTGTTTTCTTCCCTACTATCCATTGCACCTGTCTATCTTACAATGTCTGTACATTCAATTACTTTTCTAGTTTATCATCCATTTCAATTGGAGGGAGTGATGGCAGTATCTGTGGGAGTAAAAACACGGTCTTCAGAAAAGATCGTGCTACCTGTCGATGCAGATAGAACCACGGTTGTACTTGCCCAAGAACCAGCCCCACCACACATAACCCACACTCATGCAGATTGTACCCCTACCTAGTTGGACAGAGAACCAGCTATCGGCTTCTAACCCCAACCCCAGTAGGTAGACACCCAGTTCTCGTTGACACAGCACCGTCTCCACCACAGAGCGCCCAACCACGAGCAGTTAGTAAGGCAACTGCAGTGCCCAAATCACGAGGAACACCACTCCGAACCCGAAGTCAACGCTTAAAGAAGAAGAAGAATTGTTCTTAGGTCAGGTTCCGTAGCTATGGTTCATACTAATTTGCTCTTGCATCATTGTATTTACTGATACCAACTAATTTCAAATTTGAAGGATGCAATTGAAACTCCAATGGCGCAACAGGTATGTTTTAAACATGTTTCTTCAACATGTTTGGTTGTTTGCTATTGTAACTTGCTCTATGTTGATTTCAGTTTCAATTGAATAAACAGTTATGTTCTCATGCCATGCACATTACAAGTGTTCTTATTGCTGTGTAGTTTCCCACACTTATATTCTGTCTATGTTGCTTTGTCTTAAATAGATATGATTCGAACTGTATCTATCTTGATTTGGCAACATAAACTAGAATGATATAGACCATACAGTGACCATACTACATAGATATATGTTTGTTTCATGCTATTATCATGTCCACCTTACTACTGAACTGGTTTACCAAAATGAGTTTCATATACTACATTGTAAACCTGAGATGTGTTTGTTTGTTTCTCTTTTAGAACGCGGATAAAATATTGGAGAAGAATACCCTGTTACGCAATGGTAAAGGAAGTAATGTAGATAAGGTTCAAGATAGTGAGACATCCCTGTTGGTCTCCAAGAAAGCTGATAAAAACTATATTGAAGACACCGAGACAACCCCAAAGTCCTGTCTTGATGTAGTGTTCGAGTTACTGGCTAACACTGCTGGCACCAGCTCTTCGAACTCGTTGCCTGAATCAGTTCGGCTTCTTGAGTCTCAACTTCAAGTTGAAATACATCGATCAGATGTTATGCGATAGGAAGCCGAAGGACTGAGGAAGTCCCTGCAGAATTCAGATGCATACTTTCTGGTGCAACAGCAAGCGCTGGAGGACTTAAGTGCCAAACAAGAGAAAGTTAATAAGCTTGCTAAGCATCTTAGCAGCATTATGGGTACCCAGGATATTGTTTCTTGAGCTCTTCTGAAGTGGTTTCAGTTCTGGACTTGTTTTGCTGCGGCGTTTATATGCTGCTGTGTTCCCTATATTTGCACTGGTGGCGAACTTTGTTGCCCAGTGGATGTAATATGTAATAGCCTTCTATGGGCCGTATCATCAATGGTCCTTATATAGGCCATATGATCGATTGGCCAAACATGGGCCAAACAGCCCGCATTCTGGCCGTAAACGGGCTAGAGTTGGAATCGTCCGTTCATGGGCCGACGATAACGGGCCATCGTTAATAGGCCGTATTTGATGACACTATGAAAACGGCCCACTGTATTAACGGACCACAAACGGGCCGACTTTAACCACGGGCTAAATTTAGCCCACAAGCATAAAATGACAATAACGGGCCGTAAGTAAAAGAATGCTGGAAAATAGCCGAAGAATAAATGGGCTCTGAGAAGGTCAAAAGATAACATGGGCTGGAAACGGCCCAACGGAATAACGGGCCGTTAATGTGTTTAAAGTGATACACTGTTCTTTACGGGCTAGTTTCACCATGGGTCGTTAATGGGTGTAAAGTGATACACTGTTCATTACGGGCCAGTTTCACCATGAGCCGTTAATAGGCGAAGAGTTACATAGGGCCTCATATGGGCCGAAAGACGTCATGGGCCATACATGGGCCAGAAGTGAAAATGGGCTGTTATCATATTGGATGGCCCAGATGACGCTACTGGGCCTAATTCGAATAGGGCGTAACGGGCCTTGGGTTAGCGGGCTGTAAACGGGCTATATGCGAACAGGCCGTTAACAGGCTTTCCATGGGCCGGCCCACCACCTTTTGACCAAGTCAAATGGGCCGGCCTTTTCACAGGAATGGGCCTCTGTTGGGTCGTGCCACGTGTCGACGTATCATAGGCGCCTTTTGTCCAATGAGTGGATGACATCTGTCCCAGCGATGAGCCGACACGTGTTTCCTCCAGCCAATGATGATTTTACACGTGGAAAATCCCCATTGGTCGGGGCTGTTAACGGGTTATCGGATCCAAAACCCGACCCGATAGCTTAATGGCGTTCTGTTACAGTGGATGCCACGTGTCAGTCACCCTTGACGAAAGCACTTCTATGACGCGCGATTTATCGTCATGGAAGTGGACACTTCCGTGATGATAATTTTGGTAATGTCATGGAACACTTCTACGACAGCACAGGTATGACTATCTTGATTCTGTCATAAATTTGTCATGGATGTACATGCATGACACAAAACGTGACCTACTATGACAAACACGTATCATCACGGAAGTGTATTTTTTTGTAGTGAGCTCCCTCATATGAAATTGCAATGACGACTATCGGTCTTGTTAACAATTTCCTAGGACAATTTCACACACCGATCCACCATTATTCCACACTCACTATTTATAATATTTAGTAATATATTCTAACTTTATGATAACAACACCTACTTTCATATGTTAGCACTCCGATATCATGCAAAGTTATCCACTTCATACCCACAACATAGTTTTATTTCTCGTTGCTAGTTGGAAGCAAACGTTCGGTGTATGTAGAGTTGTATCAGTGGCACATAGGACATGACAGAATATTGATCTTACCTTTAGCTCCTTGTAGGTTCGACACTCCATACTTATCACTTCCACCATTGGGAATTGCTACGATGATTCCCTGCACTTGGGGATTATCAAGCTCTTTTCTAGCGCCGTTGCCGGGGAGCAATAGTGTGGGGTTGATATTCTCGTGTATGCTTGTTTGCTTTCTTCACTAAGTAGATTTTGTTTTTCCTTTTTGTTTCTGTTTAGTTGTGGGTGAAACATACAATTTTTTTAAAGAATGAAAATACCAAAAAAAAATTACTTGCCTCTCATGCCTAAAAAGTTTTTCAAAAAGAGAAGTGATTGGAAAGTTATGCATTGAAGAAGCGAGGGTCGACCTTGAGCACTTGTGTTCATGCTCAGGGAAACAATGTAGAATTTTTCATGGAAGTTTCTCTGTAAATAATTATCCCCTTATATATATCCATTTTATTATAAAAATAATGTGCCAAGCTTTGGTTTTAGGATGATTAGATTGCTTGTTTACTATGTGAAGAACAAAAACAGAAACTTTGGCTGTAGCGCTTGATTTTACATTTTTTAATGGAATGTAAAATGGGTTTGAAACATTTTTCACATTACTTCTCCACAAAATTTTCAAATTGTCAAATTTATTTCATTTTTGGAGTTACAGAAGTTTAATAAACCTCCAGAGTACTACAGACTGTCCTGTTTTAGACACATTCTGTTTTTCGTGTGTTGTTTGCTTATTTTGATGCATCTATGGCTAGTATCAGAGGGTATGAACCATAGAGAAGTTGGAATACAGTAGATATAGTTCAAATATGAAATTGGAATGAGTTTGAAACAGTACCTAAAGGTAGTGATTTGCTTTATTATACTAACGGATCTCACAAAGTTTTTGTTAAAGTTTTGTGTGGTTGAAGTGTTCGAAGATCGAGGAGCTATCAATATGAGAAGAATAAAGAGAGGCAATAGTTCAAGCTTGGGGATGCCCAAGGCACCCCAAGTAAATATTTCGGAGGATACTGAAGCATCTAAGCTTGGGGATGCCCCGGTTGGCATCCCATCTTTCTTCTTCAACAAATATCAGTATACCTTGGTTTTTGTTTTGTTCACATGATTTGTGTCCTTTGTGTTTTTCTTTTTCTTTAAGAACCATGCTAGTATGGTAATGTCCCTTCATCAATTTATAGAATACTTCGTGTGCTTCACTTATATCTTTTAAGTATGATCTTATAGAATTGCTCTTTGAGCTTCATTTAAATCTTTTGAGTATGGTTTTATACAATGCTTCGTGTGCTTCACTTATACATTTTGAGCTTGGATATTGGTTAGTTTATATTAATTGTAGAATGCTCCATGAACTTCACTTATATCTTTTGGAGTATGAATAATACTATCATCTAAAGCGGGTTTGGAAGAGTGTCAACTTTAGGAACTAGTGATCCCGCTATTCCGAATGAGAAGAATTTTGCTTATGCGGAGAGTAGAAAATTTTCTATGCTTGTAGATCATGAAAAGAATGCTTTATGTGATGGTTATGTTGTTGAATTCATTCATTATGCTACTGAAAATTATTATGAGGGAGGAATATATGCTTGTAGGAGTTGCAATAATACCAAGTTTCCTCTCTATGTGCTTAAAGTTTTGAAGTTATACTTGGTTTGCCTTCCTGTGCTAGTTGATTCTTGTTCCTATAAATTATGTGCTCACAAAATCCATAGGCATAGGAAGTGGGTTAGATTTAAATATTCTAGTCATATTCTTCATGACGCTCTCTTTATGTTTCAATTCTTATCTTTTATGTGAGCACCATTGAAATCATCATGCCTAGCTAAAAAGCATTAAAGAAAAGCGCTTGTTGAGAGACAACCCAATATTTAACCTTACTATTTTTATGTGTTCTCATGATTAAGCTACTTTATTAATCATTTATTATATCTTTTGTTTCAATAAAGTGCCAAGTAAGACCTTTGGGAAGACTTGGGTGAAAGTTAATGTGATCTTGCTGTAAAAAACAGAAACTTTGCGCTCACGAGATTAGCTGCCATTTTTACAGAAGAGTGAGATTGAGTTGATTATTTTTTCAGAACATTAATAGACAAATTCCTCACATCCAGCAATTTATTTCAGAATTTTTGGAGTAGCAGAAGTATGGTTGGTGTTCAGATCATTACAGACTATAAATTGTAGAAATGATATGGTACAGTAAGCATTGTGTGAGAACAATTATGAACCTTGTCTTTGACAGTACCAAAGTGAATTGTTTACTCTTTATCATACTAACCTATCTCACGAAGTTTCGTTAAGTTTTGTGTGATTGAAGTTTTCAAGCTTTGGGTAAGATATCGATATGAGAAGAATAAGGAGTGGAAAGACCCTAAGCTTGGGGATGCCCAAGGGACCCCAAGGTAATATTCAAGGAAGACTCAAGTTCCTAAGCTTGGGGATGCCCCGGAAGGCATCCCCTCTTTCGTCTTCAAAACTATCGGTATACCTTACTCGGAATTATATTTTTATTCGTCACATGGTATGTGTTTTGCTTGGAGCGTATTTTCAATTTCATTGATGTTTGAATAAAATCATTGGATACGAATTATTAAATGAAAAAGAATCCTCCCATGGCTAGTTAATTATTTGACTACTCAGTGTCCTTCACTATTATCTTTTGGAGTAGTTTGTCATTTACGCACGTGCTTCACGTATATCCTATGAGTAAATGGTTGAATAATTGAATATCATAAATCTGAATTTATATATGTTTCATATGCTTATACCATGGGGAGTAATGACTTCACATAGAATAAGTATAGGTAGTAAACTTATTGAAAGTTAGCAAACGTAGAATTGGTCACTTGAACAATTCATGAAAGAATATTGAAGGAAGAGAGATTTCACATATAAATATACTATCTTGGACATATTTTGTAATTGTGAGCACTCACTAAAATATGACATGCTAAAAGGTTGATGTCGGACAAGGAAGACAACGTAATGGGTTATGTTTTCTTATATCCGAAATAAAGTATATTGTCTTGGATCATCCAACATGTTGAGCTTGCTTTCCCCCCTCGTGCTAGCCAAATTGTTTGCACCAAGTAGAGATACTACTTGTGCTTCCAAACATTCCTTAAACCAGTTTTGCCATGAGAGTCCACCATACCTAGCTATGGATTGAGTAAGATCCTTCAAGTAAGTTGTCATCGGTGCATGCAATAAAAATTTCCCTCTAAATATGTATGATCTATTAATGTGGAGAAAATAAGCTTTATACGATCTTGTGATGTGGAAGAAATAAAAGCGATGGACTACATAATAAAGGTCCATATCACAAGTGGAAATATAAAGTGACGTTCTTTTGCATTAAGATTTTGTGCATTCAACCCTAAAAGCGCATGACAACCTCTGCTCCCCTCTGCGAAGGGCCTATCTTTTACTTTTATCTTCCACCCTTATGCAAGAGTCATGGTGATCTTCACCTTTCCTTTTTAAATTTTATCCTTTGGCAAACACATTGTGTTAGAAAGATCCTGATATATATATATCCAATTGGATGCAAGTTATCATGAACTATTATTGTTGACATTACCCTTGAGGTAAAAGGTTGGGAGGCGAATCTATAAGCCCCTATCTTTCTCTGTGTCCGATTAAAACTTTGAACCCATAAATATCACGTGAGTGTTAGCAATTGTGAAAGATTAAATGATAGTTGAGTATGCGGAGCTTGCTAAATCTAAGCTCTGACATAGACCCTTCCTGAAAATAAGATGAATTGCAATTGTTTGATGACTGAGAATATAGTTCGTTAGATTCGAGAAAGTTTATGATCTATACTTTAACATGCGAATAGCTTGTTACTTGATCATGAAAAGTTTTATGAGATGAGCTATTGTTATGACATATAATGATGCTAGAAAAGGTGATTGAAATTATCATTGATCAAACTTATGAACCTGCTAGCATTCACACTTCATAAATTATTTCTTTTATCATTTACCTACTCGAGGACGAGCAGGAATTAAGATTGGGGATGCTGATACGTCTCCAACATATCTATAATTTATGAAGTATTCATGCCATGTTTATAATATTTTTATATGATTTTGGTATGATTTTATTAGAACTAACCCGGACTGACGCTGTTTTCAGTAGAACTACCGTGGTGTTGTTTTTGTGCAGAAATAAAAGTTGTTGGAATGCAATGAAAATCAACGGAGATTTTTCTAGAAAATATGAAAAATACTGGAACGAAAATCTACCGGAGGGGAGTCATGGGGGCCCCACAAGGGTGGGGGGCGCACCCCTGCCTCATGAACTCCCTGAGGGCCCCCTGACGTGAAATCAACGCCAACTTCTCCTATAAAGACAGAAACCTCCAAAAATTAACCTAGATCGGAAGTTCCACCGCCGCAAGCCTCTATAGCCACGAGAAATCAATCTAAGCCCTCTCTGGCACCCTGCCGGAGGGGGCCATCATGATCGGAGGGCATGGAGGAGGATCCTGGAGGGGCCATCATCACCATGAAGGCCAAGGACCAGAGGGGAAACCTCTCCCCATCCAGGGGGAGACCATGGAGGAGGAAGCACAAGGGGGAGAACCTCTCCTCCTCTCTCATGGTGGCACCAGAGTGCCATCAAGAGGGGAATCATCGCCGCGGTGATCGTCTTCATCAACATCACCATCATCATCACCATCCTCATCTCTTTTACGTGGTCCACTCTTCGCACCCCGCTGTAATCCCTACTTGAACATGGTGCTTTATGCCACATATTATGATCCAATGATGTGTTGCCATCCTATGATGTTTTCAGTAGATATCTTTTGTCTTTTGGTTGATTGATGATCTAGATTGGTACGAGTTGTATGTTTTATTTAGGTGCTGTCCTATTGTGCCCTCCGTGTCACGCAAGCGTGAGGGATTCCCGTTGTAGGGTGTTGCAATACGTTCATGATTCGCTTATAGTGGGTTGCGTGAGTGACAGAAGCATAAACCCGAGTAAGGGGATTGTTGCGTATGGGATAAAGGGGACCTGATGCTTTAATGCTATGGTTGGGTTTTACCTTATTGATCTTTAGTAGTTGCGGATGCTTGCTAGAGTTCCAATCATAAGTGCATATGATCCAAGAAGAAAAAGTATGTTAGCTTATGCCTCTCCCTCATATGAAATTGCAATGAAGACTATCGGTCTTGTTAACAATTGCCTAGGACAATTCTGCACACCAATCCACCATTATTCCACACTCGCTATTTATAATATTTAGTAATATATTCTAACTTTATGATAACAGCACCTACTTTCATATTTTAGCTCTCCGATATCATGCAAAGTTATCCACTTCATACCCACAACATAGTTTTATTTCTCGTTGCTAGTTGGAAGCAAACATTCGGTGTAGATAGAGTCGTATCAGTGGCAAATAGGACTTGAGAGAATATTGATCTTACCTTTAGCTCCTTGTAGGTTCGACACTCCATACTTATCAATTCCACCATTGGGAATTGCTACGATGATTCCCTGCACTTGGGGATTATCAACGCCGAACTTGATAGTTTATCGATCTTCGAATTCAGCGCCGCAGACATCTTCCAGCACTCGCCTTTGGGCGACGTGCTAATCTCATTAAAGAACCTGTCCTTGGTGGGGGACTCACAGCCGAACTATATCTAGTTTGAACTAGTAGCAAATGACAGGGAATTTCGCTCCCCACCCGCCACCCACTTCATAGCCACGGTCGAGGATTTAACCGACACGCTTGAATATGACTCCGAAGACATCAACGGTATGGACGACGATGCTGATGAGGAGCAAAACCAAAATCCGCCATTCACCAGACACTGGACGACCACTTCCTCGTACGATGTATACATGGTGGATGCACCTAAGGAGGACAGCGGCGATGACAAAGAAGATCCAGTTGAGGATAAACCTCCTGAGATACAATCGGAACGCCGGTGTCAGCGGCGCCGCTCTAAGTCACGCTGCAGTAAAGATAGCAACACTGGCATAGGAGAAGATAACACCCCGGAAGGTGCCGAAGACAATGAAGACCCTGTTGACGCAGCTACCGAACAAGATGGACGGGAAGATGGGAAGGTTTAGCCTAACAGGCCACGCACGAGGACTCGGAGGACAGTAATTATCTTCCGCTCTCCGAGGATGAGGCGAGCCTCGGCACCGAGGATTTCATCGTGCCGGAGGAACCTCTGGAACAGGAGCGCTTCAAGCGCCAGCTAATAGCCACTGAAAGGAGCATGAAAAAGAAGTAGCGGCAGCTTCAAGCTGACCAAGATCTGCTGAACGATAAATGGACTGACATCCTAGCATCCTAAGAATACGGCCTCAAGCGCCCGGCCAAAAGCTACCCGAAGCGCAGATTACTACCTCAGTTCGACGACGAGGTGCCGGAACACATACCACCATCGCGCAATGCGGCTGACCGACAACCACGTGGTTGGGACAAATCGGCAACTCAAGCCGAACACCAGCCCGCCCCACCTCATCGCAAAGGCAGAGGTAAATCAGCTCACGGTCATACATATGACCTTCGACATGACCTGAACAATAAAGAAGGACATACCAAATCAATCTACGGATCGCGAGGACATGCCCCGACACGTGAAGACGGCCATCTGTTCGGACGTGACAAACCTAGTCATGCGCGGACTAAAAGCCGCAGACAGACCCCATTAGAGCTACGTCGCGATACGCCCTGATATAGAGGCACCGCACACCCTCATTGCTTCACTGACGAAGTCATGGAACATGAATTCCCAGAAGGGTTCAAACCCATGAATATAGAATCATATGATGGCACCACAGACACCGCGGTATGGATCGAAGACTTCATTCTCCACATTCATATGGCCCGCGGCGATGACCTTAATGCCATTAAATACCTCCCCCTGAAACTCAAAGGACCAGCACGGCATTGGTTGAACAGCCTGCCCGAATACTCCATGGGGAGCTGGGAGGACTTGGAAGAGGCCTTCCTTGATAACTTCCAAGGTACATACGTTCGACCTTCGAACCCCAATGACTTAAGCCATATAGTTCAACATCCCGGAGAGTCCGCCAGGAAATTTTGGACTAGGTTCCTAACTAAAAAGAACCAGATAGTCGACTATCCGGATGCCGAAGCCCTAGCGGCCTTTAAACACAGCATCCGCGACGAATGGCTCGCCTGCCACCTTGGCCAAGAGAAGCCAAAGTCCATGTGGGCCCTCATGGCACTCATGACCCGCTTTTGCGCGTGCGAGGATAGTTGGCTGGCCTGTAGCAAAAACAATGCAAACAACGCCGGCACCCCTGAAGCTAAAATAGCAACGACAAGCCTCGACACAACATGTACAAACATCGAAATAACAATGACAACACCGAGGATACAACGGTCAATGCCGGATTCAGTGGCTCTAAGCCTATTTAGCGGAAGAAGCCGTTCAAAAAGAACAATTCGGGCCCATCTAGCCTGGACCGCATACTCGATCGTCCGTGCCAGATTCATGGCACCCCAGACAAACCACCCAATCACCAATAGAGATTGTTGGGTTTTTAAACAGGCTGGCAAGTTAAATGCCGAAAACAAGGATAACGGATCGCAAAGCGAAGACAACGGCGAGGAGCCTCGGCCGCGGAACACAGGGGGGACAGAAGAAGTTCCCTCCTCAAGTCAAAATGGTAAACATGATATACGCCACCCACATCCCCAAGAGGGAGCGCAAACGCGCGCTCAGGGACGTCTACTGGTACGTCCATTTTGCATCATGCTTTTATATAGATATTTATTGCATTATGGGCTGTTATTACACATTATGTCACAATACTTATGCCTATTCTCTCTTATTGTACAAGGTTTACATAAAGAGGGAGAATGCCGGCAGCTGGGATTCTGGGCTGGAAAAGGAGCAAATATTAGAGACCTACTCTGCACAGCTCCAAAAGTCCTAAAACTTCGCGGAAGTCAATTTTAGAATATATAAAAAATACTGAGTGCAAGAAGTTCACCAGGGGGGCCACACCCTGCCCACGAGGGTGGGGGCGCGCCCTACCCCCCTGGGCGCACCCCCTACCTCGTGGGCCCCCTAGTGGCCCTCCGATGGCCATCTTCTGCTATATGGAATCTTTCAGTGAGGAAAAAAATCATAAGCCATCTTCTCGGATGAAACTCCGCCGCCACAAGGCGGAACCTTGGCGGAACCAATCTAGGGCTCTGGTGGAGCTGTTCTATCGGGGAAACATCCCTCTGGGAGGGGGAAATCATCGCCATCGTCATCACCAATGCTCCTCTCATCGGGAGAGGGCAATCTCCATCAGCATCTTCACCAGCACCATCTCCTCTCAAAACCCTAGTTCATCTCTTGTATCCAATTCTTGTCTCTAAGCCCGGGATTGGTACCTGTGGGTTGCTAGTAGTGTTAATTACTCCTAGTAGTTGATGCTAGTTGGTTTATTTGGTGGAAGATCATATGTTCAGATCCTATATGCATATTAATACCCCTCTAATTATGCACATGAATATGCTTTGTGAGTAGTTACGTTTGTTCCTGAGGACATGGGAGAAGTCTTGCTATTAGTAGTCATGTGAATTTGGTATTCGTTCGATATTTTGATGAGATGTATGTTGTCTCTCCTCTAGTGGTGTTATGTGAACGTCGACTACATAACACTTCACCATTATTTGTGCCTAGAGGAAGGCATTGGGAAGTAATAAGTTGATGATGGGTTGCTAGAGTGACAGAAGCTTAAACCCTAGTTTATGCGTTGCTTTGTAAGGGGATGATTTGGATCCATATGTTTCATGCTATGGTTAGGTTTACCTTAATACTTTTGTTGTAGCTGCGGATGATTGCAATAGAGGTTAATCATAAGTGGGATGCTTGTCCATGTAAAGACAGTACCCAAGCACCGGTCCACCCACATACCAAATTATCAAAGTACCGAACGCGAATCATATGAACGTGATGAAATCTAGCTTGACGATATTCCCATGTGTCCTCGAGAGCGCTTTTCTCTATATAAGAGTTTGTCTAGGCTTGTCCTTTGCTACAAAAAGGATTGGTCCACCTTGCTGCACTTTGTTTACTTCTGTTACTTGTTGCTTGTTACAAATTATCCTATCACAAAACTATCTGTTACCACTTATTTCAGTAATTGCAGAGAATACCTTGCTGGAAACCGCTTATCATTTCCTTCTGCTCCTCGTTGGGTTCGACACTCTTACTTATCGAAAGGATTACGATAGATCCCCTATACTTGTGGGTCATCAAGACTCTTTTCCGGCGCCGTTGCCGGGGAGTGAAGCACCTTTGGTAGGTGGAATTTGGTATGGAAAATTTATATAGCGTGCTGAAATTTACTGTCACTTGTTACTATGGAAAGTAATCCTCTGAGGGGCTTGTTCGGGGTATCATCACCCCGACCAGTAGAGCAAAGATTTGCTCCTCAACCTACTAAACCTACTAAAAATGAAAATGAAAATGAAAATGTCTCCTTTGAAATTCCTTCGGGTATGATAGAAAAACTGCTAGCTAATCCTTTTGCAGGAGATGGAACAATGCATCCTGATGAGCACCTAATATATGTTGATGAAGTTTCTGGATTATTTAAGCTTGCAGGTGTACCCAGAGATGTTGTTAAGAAGAAGGTCTTCCCTTTACCTTTGAAGGAAGATGCATTGACATGGTATAGGATATGTGATGATACGGGGTCATGGAACTACAAATGATTGAAATTGGAATTTCATCAGAAGTTTTATCCTATGCATCTTGTTCATCGTGATCGCAATTATATATATAATTTTTGGCCTCGCGAAGGAGAAAGCATTGCTCAAGCTTGGGGGAGGCTTAAATCAATGTTATATTCATGCCCCAATCATGAGCTCTCAAGAGAAATGATTATTCCAAATTTATATGCTCGGCTTTCTGATAACAATCGCACCATGCTCGATACTTCTTGTGCTGGCTCTTTTATGACGAAGACTATTGAATTCAAATGGGATTTATTGGAAAGAATTAAACGCAACTCTGAAGATTGGGACCTTGACAAAGGTAAGGAGTCAGGTATGACACCTAAGTTTGATTGTGTTAAATCTTTTATGGATACCGATGTTTTTCATAAATTTAGCACTAAATATGGACTTGACTGTGAGATAGTAGCTTCTTTCTGTGAATCTTTTGCTACTTATGTTGATCTCCCCAAGGAGAAGTGGTTTAAATATCATCCTCCCATAGAAGTAAAAGTAGCTGCACCTATTAAAGTTGAAGAAAAGACTATCACTTATAATGATCCTATCGTTCCTACTGCTTATGTTGAGAAACCACCTTTCCCTGTTAGGATAAAGGATCATGCTAAAGCTTTAACTGTGGTTTGTAAAAGCAATATTAAAAGTTATACACCTCCTGAGCAAATTAAAGTTGAACTTGATATTGCTATTGTCAAAGATCTCTTGTCTGATAATATTGATGGGCATGTTATTCATTTCCTTGATGAGATTGCTAGAATTGCTAAACCTTGTGCTAAAGATAAAAACATACCTGTGGTAGGCATGCATGTTATTTCTATTAAAATAGGAGATCATTGTTATCATGGCTTATGTGATATGGGTGCTAGTGCAAGTGCAATACCTTACGACTTATACAAAGAAATTATGCATGATATTGCACCTGCTGAGATAGAAGATATTGATGTCACAATTAAACTTGCCAATAGAGATACTATTTCACCAATGGGAATTGTTAGAGATGTTGAAGTCTTGTATGGGAAAACTAAATATCCTACTGATTTTCTTGTTCTTGGTTCCCCACAAGATAGCTTTTGTCCCATTATATTTGGTAGACCCTTCTTAAACACTGTTAATGCTAAGATAAGGATGTTGTTATTATCGGTTTAGATGATATGTCTCATGAATTTAATTTCTCTAAATTTAGTAGATAACACCGTGAAGAAGAATTACCTAGTAAGGATGAAATTATTGGTCTTGCTTCTATTGCTGTACCTCCTAGTGATCCTTTGGAACATTATTTGCTAGACCATGAAAATGATATGTTTATGAATGAAAGAAGGGAAATAGATGAAGTATTCTTTAAACAGGAACCTATTCTGAAACACAATTTGCCTGTTGAAATCCTAGGGGATCCTCCTCCACCCAAGGGTGATCCCATGTTTGAGCTTAAACCGTTGCCTGATACTCTTAAATATGCTTATCTTGATGAGAAAAAGATATATCCTGTTATTATTAGTGTTAACCTTTCAGAGCATGAGGAAGAGAGACTATTGAAAACTCTGAAGAAGCACCATGCTGCTATTGGATATACTCTTGATGATCTTAAGGGCATTAGTTCCACTCTATGTCAACATAAAATAAATTTGGAAGAAGATTCTAAACTAGTTTGTGATCATCAACGACGGTTGAATCCTAAAATGAAAGAAGTGGTAAGAAAGAAAATACTAAAGCGCCTTGAGGCAGGTATAATCTATCCCGTTGCTGATAGTCGATGGGTAAGTCCTGTCCATTGTGTCCCTAAGAAGGGAGGTATTATTGTCGTTCCTAATGATAAAGATGAATTGATTCCTCAAAGAATTATTACAGGTTATAGGATGGTAATTGATTTCCGCAAATTAAATAAGGCCACTAAAAAGGATCATTACCTCTTACCTTTTATCTATCAAATGCTAGAAAGATTATCCAAACATACACATTTTTTCTTTCTAGATTCGTATTCTGGTTTCTCTCAAATACCTGTATCAATCAAAGACTACTTTTACTTGCCCTTTTGGTACTTTTGCTTATAGACGTATGCCTTTTGGTTTATGTAATGCACCTGCTACCTTTCAAAGATGCATGATGGCTATATTCTCTGACTTTTGTGAAAAGATTTGTGAGGTTTTCATGGACGATTTTTCCGTCTATGGATCTTCTTTTGATGATTGCTTGAGCAACCTTGATCGAGTTTTGCAGAGATGTGAAGAAACTAATCTTGTCTTGAATTGGGTAAAGTGCCACTTTTTGGTTAATGATGGTATTGTCTTGGGGCATAAAGTTTCTGAAAGAGGTATTGAAGTTGATAAAGCCAAGGTTGATGATATTGAAAAGATTCCATGCCCCAAGGACATCAAAGGTATAAGAAGTTTCCTTGGTCACGTCGGATTTTATAGGAGGTTCATTAAGGACTTCTCAAAAATTTCTTGGCCTCTGACTAATTTATTACAAAAAAAATACCATTTGTCTTTGATGATGATTGTGTAGAAGCATTGGAAATACTTAAGAAAGCATTGATCTCTCAACCTATTGTTCAGCCACCTGATTGGAATTTACCCTTTGAAATTATGTGTGATGCTAGTGATTATGCTATAGGTGCTGTTCTAGGGAAAAGAGTTGATAAGAAATTAAACGTTATTCAATATGCTAGTAAAACCCTAGACAATGCTCAAAGAAATTATGCTACTACTGAAAAAGAATTCTTAGCAGTTGTATTTGCTTGTGATAAGTTCAGACCTTATATTGTTGATTCTAAAGTAACTATTCACACTGATCATGCTACTATTAAATATCTTATGGAAAAGAAAGATGCTAAACCTAGACTTATTAGATGGGTTCTCTTGCTGCAAGAATTTGATTTACATATTGTTGATAGAAAGGGAGCTGAGAACCCCGTTGCAGACAACTTGTCTAGGTTAGAAAATGTGCTTGATGACCCACTACCTATTGATGATAGCTTTCCTGATGAGGAATTAAGTGTCATAAATGCTTCTCATACTGCTCCATGGTATGCTGATTATGCTAATTACATTGTTGCCAAATTCATACCACCTAGTTTCACATACCAGCAAAAGAAAAAGTTCTTCTATGATTTGAGACATTACTTTTGGGATGACCCACATCTTTATAAAGGAGTAGATGGTGTTATTAGAAGTTGTGTACCTAATCATGAACAGGAACAGATCCTACGCAAGTGTCACTCCAAAGCTTATGGAGGACACCATGTTGGAGATAGAACTGCACATAAGGTATTGCAATCTGGTTTTTATTGGCCTACTCTCTTCAAGGATGCCCGTAAGTTTGTCTTATCTTGTGATGAATTTCAAAGAATTGGTAATATTAGTAGACATCAAGAAATGCCTATGAACTATTCACTCATTATTGAACCATTTGATGTTTGGGGCTTTGACTATACGTGACCTTTTCCTGCCTCTAATGGATATACACATATTTTAGTTGCTGTTGATTACATTACTAAGTGGGTAGAAGCTATTCCAACATGTAGTGCGGATCATAACACTTCTATTAAAATGCTTAAAGAATTTATTTTTCCGAGGTTTGGAGTCCCTAGATATTCAATGACTGATGGTGGTTCACATTTTATTCATGGTGCTTTCCGTAAACTGCTTGCTAAGTATGATGTTAATCATAGAATTGCATCCCCTTATCACCCTCAGTCTAGTGGTCAAGTAGAATTGAGTAATAGAGAGATCAAATTAATTTTGCAAAAGACTGTCAATAGGTCTAGAAAGAACTGCTCCAAGAAACTTGATGATGCATTATGGGCCTATAGAACTGCATATAAAAATCCTATGGGTATGTCTCCGTATAAAATGGTTTATGGGAAAGCATGTCACTTACCTCTCGAACTAGAACATAAGGCATATTGGGCTATTAAAGAGATCAATTATGATTTCAAACTTGCCGGTGAGAAGAGGTCATTTGATATTAGCTCACTTGATAAATGGAGAACCCAAGCCTACGAGAATGCCAAATTATTTAAAGAAAAAGTTAAAAGATGGCATGACAAAAGAATACAAAGGCGCGAGTTTAATGTAGGTGATTATGTATTGCTATACAACTCTCGTTTAAGATTTTTTGCAGGAAAACTTCTCTCCAAATGGGAAGGTCCTTACGTTATCGAGGAGGTCTATCGTTCCGGTGCCATAAAAATCAACAACTTCCAAGGCACAAATCCGAAGGTGGTGAATGGTCAAAGAATCAAACATTATATCTCAGGTAATCCCATAAATGTTGAAACCAATGTTATTGAAACCGTAACCCCGGAGGAAAACATAAGGGACACTTTCCGGAACGTTCCAGACTTCGAAAAGGAATAGGTATGTGGTATGGTAAGTAAACCGACTCCAAATTAGTTTTAAGGCAATATTTCTCCGTTTTGGAATATTTAGAAAAATAGAAAAATAAGAAGCAGTCCGGGAAGGACGCGGGGCCTCCACGAGGGTGGAGGGCGCGCCCTACCCTACTGGGCGCGCCCCTACATCGTGGGCACCTCGTGCGCTTTCCGGACTCCGTTTTCTTACACGACACAAATTTTGGTCGGTAAAAATTCATTATATAATATCCCGGGGGTTTTGACTCCCGTATCACGCAGTTATCCTCTGTTTGCGTTTCGAGCTGTTTTTTTGACAGATCCAGGACGTCATGTTGTCTTCAAGTGCCCCCAAAGACCAGTTCTTCGAGAAGGTCATCAACCCCTACCTCGCGGAGGTGCTGCAACACCCTCAAACCATTGATATGCGTGAGGGGTTGTTGCACACCCGCGATGTTGAGGGACCAAGGAAGACTGGAAGCACGGATGCAAGGTTCGAGGCATTGGAGAAAGACGTTTTCAGGTGTCAGGAGATGGTGGAGCGTGGACTCGATTCCAATCACATTATGATCACGGAGTTCACCAACAACCACAAGCTGGACGTCAAGGACATTGGGGAGGCCATCTTCAAGCTTCATGAAAAAATCGAGCACCTCCAAGCCCAGATCTATGACTTGCAAAATCAAAACTGTGAGTATGAATATAGATTCAAGAGGACGAGTTTGGCTGCAGATTTGAGGTTTCAGGAAACTCGATCATCCTGCTATGATGGTGAGCCAATGCCTTGGAAGAAGGACAACAAGCCTACGCCATCAACAAAACCATCACCTTCTCCACCAACAAAGAAGAATTGAGTATCTGGTATGGGCACTCCCCTTGGCAACTGCCAAGCTTGGGGGAGTGCCCCGGTATCGTATCACCATCACTTTTATCTTTACCGTTTTTCTTAGTTCGATCCTTTTGGTAATATCTCGATCTAGTAGAATAAAAAATTTAGTATGATCTAGTGGTGAGAGTTTTGCTTTATGATCCCTCTATGTAACCGAGTCCGTGAGCTATATATAATAAAGATTAGTGTTGAGTCAAGGGCTTGATTATTTTGCCATGATCCTAAGTGAATAAAAGAAAAGAGAAATAAATAAAAGAGGAAACAAAGAGATCATATGGATCTTATGGAGAGTAATGAGCTCACATAGAAAAAGTATGATGAATAAAAGTTGTTGAGAGTTGACAAACATAGTATTGGTCATCGTTGCAATTAATAGGAAGTAATAAAGAAAGAGAGGTCTTCACATATAAATATAGTATCTTGGACATCTTTTATGATTGTGAGTGATGTCTACTACGCAACCTACTTCTTGTAGACGTTGTTGGGCCTGCAAGTGCACAGGTTTGTAGGACAGTAGCAAATTTCCATCAAGTGGATGACCTAAGGTTTATAAATCCGTAGGAGGCGTAGGATGAAGACGGTCTCTCTCAAGCAACCCTGCAACCAAATAACAAAGAGTCTCTTGTGTCCCCAACACACCCAATACAATGGTAAATTGTATAGGTGCACTAGTTCGGCGAAGAGATGGTGATACAAGTGCAAAATAGAGAGTAGATATAGGTTTTTGTAAACTGAAAATATAAAAACAGCAAGGTAGCGAGTTGTAAAAGTGAGCGTAAACGGTATTGCAATGATAGGAAACAAGGCCTATGGTTCACACTTTCACTAGTGCAAGTTCTCTCAACAATAATAACATAGATAGATCATATAACGAGCCCTCAACATGCAACAAAGAGTCACTCCGAAGCCACTAATAGCGGAGAACAAACGTAGAGATTATGGTAGGGTACGAAACCACCTCAAAGTTATTCTTTCAAATCAATCCGTTGGGCTATTCCTATAAGTGTCACAAACAACCCTGGAGTTTTTACTAGAATAACACCTTAAGATACAAATCAACCAAAACCCTAATGTCACCTAGATACTCCATTGTCACCTCAAGTATCCGTGGGCATGATTATACGATATGCATCACACAATCTCAGATTTATCCAACCAACATAAAAGTACTTCAAATAGTGCCCCAAAGTTTCTACCGAGAATCAAGAACGTGTGCCAACCCCTATGCATAGGTTCATGGGCGGAACTCGCAAGTTGGTCACCAAAACATACATCAAGTGGGACGTGATATCCCATTGTCACCACAGATAAGCACGGCAAGACATACATCAAGTGTTCATAAAAGACTCAATCCGATAAGATAACTTCAAAGGGGAAACTCAATTCATCACAAGAGAGTAGAGGGGGAGAAGAAACATAAGATCCAACTACAATAGCAAAGCTCGGGATACATCAAGATCGTGCCATAGATGGAACATGAGAGAGAACACGAGAGAGAGAGAGAGATCAAACACATAGCTACTGGTACATACCTCAGCCCCGAGGGTGAACTACTCCCTCCTCATCATGGATAGCGCCGGGATGATGAAGATGGCCACCGGAGATGGATCCCCCCTCCGACAGGGTACCGGAAAGGGGTTCCGATTGGTTTTTCGTGGTTCTGGAGGCTTGCGGTGGCGGAACTCCCGATCTATCTTCTGTTTTGGAAGTTTTAGGGTACGACGGTATATATGGGTGAAAGGAGTACGTCGGTGGAGCTATGGGGGCCCCACGAGGCAGGGGGGCGCCCAGGGGGGAGGGCGCGCCCCCCACCCTCGTGAGCACCTCCTGTATCTTCTGACGTGGGGTCCAAGTCCATCAGGTGGGTTTCCTTCCAAAAATAACTTCTCAAGTTGATTTCGTTCCATTTTGACTCCGTCTGATATTCCTTTTCCTTGAAACACTGAAATAGGCATAAAACAGTAAATCTGGGCTAGGCCTCCGGTTAATAGGTTAGTCCCAAAAATAATATAAAAGTGGAAAATAAAGCCCAATATTGCCTAAAATAGTAGATAATATAGCATGGAGCAATCAAAAATTATAGATACGTTGGAGACGTATCAAGCATCCCCAAGCTTAATTCCTGCTCGTCCTCGAGTAGGTAAATGATAAAAAAGATAATTTTTGATGTGGAATGCTAGTTGGCATAATTTCATTGCAATTCTTCTTACTTGTGATATGAATATTCAGATCCGAAAGATTCAAGACAGAAGTTCATATTGACATAAAAGTAAAAATACTTCAAGCATACTAACAAAGCAATCATGTCTTCTCAAAATAGCATGGCCAAAGAAAGTTATCCCAACAAAATCATATAGTCTGGCTATGCTCCATCTTCCCCACACAAAATATTTAAATCATGCACAACCCCGATGACAAGCCAAGCAATTGTTTCATACTTTAACATTTTCAAAACTTTTTCAATCTTCACGCAATACATGAGCGTGAGCCATGGATATAACACTATATGTGGAATAGAATGGTGGTTGTGGAGAAGACAAAAAGAGGGAAGATAGTCTCACATCAACTAGGCGTATCAACGGGCTATGAAGATACCCATCAATAGATATCAATGTGAGTGAGTAGGGATTGCCATGCAACGGATGCACTAGAGCTATAAGTATGTGAAAGCTCAACAAAAGAAACTAATTGGGTGTGCATCCAACTCGCTTGCTCAAGAAGACCTAGGGAATTTTGAGGAAGCCCATCATTGGAATATACAAGCCAAGTTCTATAATAAAAAATTCCCACTAGTATATGAAAGTGACAAAATGAGAGACTCGCTATCATGAAGATCATGGTGCTACTTTGAAGCACAAGTGTGGTAAAAGGATAGTCGCATTGTCCCTTCTCTCTTTTTCTCTCATTTTTTTATTTTTTTATTTTTTTTGTTTGGGCCTTTTCTCTCTTTTTTATGGCCTCTTTTTTTCTCTTTTTTTTATTTTTCGTCCGGAGTCTCATCGCGACTTGTGGGAGAATCATAGTCTCCATCATCCTTTCCTCACTTGGGACAATGCTCTAATAATGATGATCATCACACTTTTATTTTTCTTACAACTCAACAATTACAACTCGATACTTAGAACAAAATATGACTCTATATGAATGCCTCCAGCGGTGTACCGGGATATGCAATGACTCATGAGTGACATGTATGAAAGAATTATGAACGGTGGCTTTGCCACAAATACGATGTCAACTACATGATCATGCTAGCAATATGACAATGATGGAGCGTGTCATAATAAACGGAACGGTGGAAAGTTGCATGGCAATATATCTCGGAATGGCTATGGAAATGCCATAATAGGTAGGTATGGTGGCTGTTTTGAGGAAGGTATATGGTGGGTGTATGATACCGGCGAAAGGTGCACGGTATTAGAGAGGCTAGCAATAGTGGAAGGATGGGAAAAAGTGCGTATAATCCATGGACTCAACATTAGTCATACAGAACTCATATACTTATTGCAAAAATCTACAAGTTATCAAAGCAAAGTATTACGCGCATGCTCCTAGGGGGATAGATTGGTAGGAAAAGACCATCGCTCGTCCCCGACCGCCACTCATAAGGAAGACAATCAATAAATAAATCATGCTCCGAGTTCATCACATAACGGTTCACGATACGTGCATGCTACGGGAATCACAAACTTCAACACAAGTATTCTTTAAATTCACAACTACTCAACTAGCATGACTCTAATATTATCACCTCCATATCTCAAAACAATTATCAAGCATCAAACTTATCTTAGTATTCAACGCACTCATAAGAGAATTTTATTATTCTTGAATACCTAGCATATTAGGATTTTAGGAAAATTACCATGCTATTTAAGACTCTCAAAATAATCTAAGTGAAGCATGAGAGTTCATCTATTGCTTCAAAATAAAACTACCACCACGCTCTTAAATATATAAGTGAAGCACTAGAGCAAATGGCAAACTACTCCGAAAGATATAAGTGAAGATCAATGAGTAGTCGACTAATTATGTAACTATGTGAAGACTCTCCCATTTAATAATTTCAGATCTTGGTATTGTATCCAAACATCAAGCAAAACAAAATAAAATGACATGACGCTCGAAGCAAAACACGTATCATGTGGTGAATAAAAATATAGCTCCAAGTAAAGTTACCGATGAACAAAGACGAAAGAGGGGATGCCTTCCGGGGCATCCCCAAGCTTAGGCTCTTGGTTGTCCTTGAATATTACCTTGGGGTGCCTTGGGCATCCCCAAGCTTAGGCTCTTGCCACTCCTTATTCCATAGTCCATCGAATCTTTACCCAAAACTTGAAAACTTCACAACACAAAACTTAACAGAAAACTCGTAAGCTCCGTTAGTATAAGAAAATAAATCACCACTTCAAGGTACTGTAATGAACTCATTATTTATTTATATTGGTGTTAGACCTACTGTATTCCAACTTCTCTATGGTTTATAAACTATTTTACTAGCCATAGATTCATCAAAATAAGTAAACAACACATGAAAAACAGAATCTGTCAAAAACAGAACAGTCTGTAGTAATCTGGACAAAACGTATACTTATGGAACTCATAAAATTATCAAATAAATTGCTGGACCTGAGGAATTTATCTGTTAATCATATTAAAAAAGAATTAACTACATAGCACTCTCCAAATAAAAATGGCAGCAATTCTCATGAGCGCTAAAGTTTCTGTTTTTTACAGCATGATCAACAAGACTTTCCCAAAGTCTTCCCAACGGTTCTACTTGGCACAAACACTAATTAAAACATAAAAACTCAATCGTAACAGAGGCTAGATAAATTATTTATTACTAAACAGGAGCAAAAATCAAGGAACTAAAATAAAATTGGGTTGCCTCCCAACAAGCGCTAACGTTTAATGCCCCTAGCTAGGCATGATGATTTCAATGATGCTCATATAAAGGATAAGAATTGAAACATAAAGAGAGAATCATGAAGAATATTGCTAATACATTTATGTCTAACGCACTTCCTATGCATAGGGTTTTTGTGAGCAAACAACTTATGGGAACAATAATCAACTAGCATAGGAAGGCAAAACAAGCATAACTTTAAAACTTTAAGCACATAGAGAGGGAAATTGATATTATTGCAATTCCTACAAGCATATATTCCTCCCTCATAATAATTTTCAGTAGAATCATGAATGAATTCAACAATATAACAAGCACCTAAAGCATTCTTTTCATGATCTACAAGCATAGCAATTTTATTACTCTCCACACAAGCAAAATTCTTCTCATGAATAATAGTGGGAGCAAACTCAACAAAATAATTATCATGTGAGGCATAACCCAATTGAAAACTAAAATCATGATGACAAGATTCATGGATATCATTATTCTGTATAGCATACAAGTCATCACAATAATCATCATAGATAGCAACTTTGTTCTCATAATCAATTGGAACCTCTTCCGGAATAGTGGATTCATCACAAAATAAAGTCATGACCTCTCCAAATCCACTTTCATCAATGTAATCATCATAAATAGGAGGCATGCTTTCATCATAATAAATTTGCTCATCATAACTTGGGGGACAAAAAATATCATCTTCATCAAATAGAGCTTCCCCAAGCTTGTGGCTTTGCATATCATTAGCATCATGGATATTCAAGGAATTCATACTAACAACATTGCAATCATGCTCATCATTCAAAGATTTAGTGCCAAACATTTTATAGATTTCTTCTTCTAGCACTTGAGCACAATTATCCTTTCCATCATACTCACGAAAGATATTAAAAAGGTGAAGCGTATGAGACAAACTCAATTCCATTTTTTGGTAGTTTTCTTTTATAAACTAGACTAGTGCTAAAACAAGAAACAAAAAGATTCAATTGCAAGATCTAAAGATATACCTTCACTTACCTAGCCTCCCCGGCAACGGCGCCAGAAAAGAGCTTGATGTCTACTACACAACCTTCTTCTTGTAGACGTTGTTGGGCCTGCAAGTGCACAGGTTTGTAGGACAGTAGAAAATTTCCCTCAAGTGGATGACCTAAGGTTTATCAATCCGTAGGAGGCGTAGGATGAAGATGGTCTCTCTCAAGCAACCCTGCAACCAAATAACAAAGAGTCTCTTGTGTCCCCAACACACCCAATACAATGGTAAATTGTACAGGTGCACTAGTTCGGCAAAGAGATGGTGATACAAGTGCAAAATAGATAGTAGATATAGGTTTTTGTAAACTGAAAATATAAAACAGCAAGGTAGCGAGTGGTAAAAGTGAGCGTAAACGGTATTGCAATGATAGGAAACAAGGCCTAGGGTTCATACTTTCACTAGTGCAAGTTCTCTCAACAATAATAACATAGATAGATCATATAACGAGCCCTCAACATTCAACAAAGAGTCACTCCGAAGCCACTAATAGCGGAGAACAAACGTAGAGATTATGGTAGGGTACGAAACCACCTCAAAGTTATTCTTTCAAATCAATCCGTTGGGCTATTCCTATAAGTGTCACAAACAACCCTGGAGTTTTTACTAGAATAACACCTTAAGATACAAATCAACCAAAACCCTAATGTCACCTAGATACTCCATTGTCACCTCAAGTATCCGTGGGCATGATTATACGATATGCATCACACAATCTCAGATTTATCCAACCAACATAAAAGTACTTCAAATAGTGCCCCAAAGTTTCTACCGGAGAATCAAGAACGTGTGCCAACCCCTATGCATAGGTTCATGAGAGGAACCCGAAAGTTGGTCACCAAAACATACATCAAGTGGCACATGATATCCCATTGTCACCACAGATAAGCATGGCAAGACATACATCAAGTGTTTATAAAAGTCTCAATCCGATAAGATAACTTCAAAGGGGAAACTCAATTCATCACAAGAGAGTGGACGGGGAGAAGAAACATAAGATCCAACTACAATAGCAAAGCTCGGGATACATCAAGATCGTGCCATAGATGGAACACGAGAGAGAACACGAGAGAGTGAGATCAAACACATAGCTACTGGTACATACCCTCAGCCCCGAGGGTGAACTACTCCCTCCTCGTCATGGATAGCGCCGGGATGATGAAGATGGCCACCGGAGATGGATCCCCCCTCCGACAGGGTACCGGAAAGGGGTTCCGATTGGTTTTTCATGGTTCTGGAGGCTTGCGGCGGCGGAACTCCGTTCTATCTTCCGTTTTGGAAATTTTAGGGTACGACGGTATATATGGGTGAAAGGAGTACGTCGGTGGAGCTAATGGGGCCCCACGAGGCAAGGGGGCGCGCCCCCCACCCTCGTGAGCACCTCCCGTATCTTCTGACGTGGGGTCCAAGTCCATCAGGTGGGATTCCTTCCAAAAATAACTTCTCCAGTTGATTTCGTTCCGTTTTGACTCCGTCTGATATTCCTTTTCCTCGAAACACTGAAATAGGCATAAAATAGCAAATCTGGGCTGGGCCTTCGGTTAATAGGTTAGTCCCAAAAATAATATAAAAGTGGAAAATAAAGCCCAATATTGCCTAAAATAATAGATAATATAGCATGGAGTAATTAAAATTATAGATACGTTGGAGACGTATCAGTGAGCACTCATTAAAATATGACATGCTAAAAAGTTGATGTTGGACAAGGAAGACAACGTAATGGGTTATGTTTTCTTACATCTGAGATAAATTATATTGTCATGGATCATCCAACATGGTTGAGCTCGCCTTTCCCCCTCATGCTAGCCAAATTCATCGCACCAAGTAGAGATACTACTTGTGCTTCCAAATACCCTTAAACCAGTTTTGCCATGAGAGTCCACCATACCTACCTATGGATTGAGTAAGATCCTCCAAGTAAGTTGTCATCGGTGCAAGCAACAAAAATTGCTCTCTAAATATGTATGACTTATTAGTGTGGGAAAAAATCTTTATACGATCGTGTGATATGGAAGAAATAAAAGCAATGGACTGCATGATAAAGGTCCATATCACAAGTGGCAATATAAAGTGACTCTCTTTCGCATTAAGATTTTGTGCATCCAACCATAAAAGCGCATGACAACCTCTGCTTCCCTCTGCGAAGGGCCTATATTTTACTTTTATCTCCTACCTTGCATAAGAGTCATGGTGATCTTCACCCTTCCTTTTACATTTTATCCTTTGGCAAGCACAGTATGTTGGAAAGATCCTGCTATATATGGCTAATTGGATGTGAGTTTTCATGAACTATTATTGTTGACATTACCCTTGAGCTAAAACATTGGGAGGCAAAACTATAAGCCCCTATCTTTCTCTGTGTCCGATTAAAACTCCATACCCATAAGTATTGCATGAGTGTCAGCAATTGTGAAAGACTATATGATAGTTGAGTATGTGGACTTGCTGAAAAGCTCTTATATATTGACTCTTCCCTATGTTATAATAAATTGCAATTGCTCCAATGACTGAGATTATAGTTTGTTAGTTGTCAATGAAGTTTACGATTCATACTTGAAATTGTGATTGAACTATTACTCTAGCATAAGAGATCATATGACAAGAATTATATAAGTTGTTGTTCTAAGAATGATCATGATACCCTCATGTCCGTATTTTATTTTTATAGACACCTCTATCTCTAAACATGTGGACATATTTTTCGATTTCGGCTTTCGCTTGAGGACAAGCGAGGTCTAAGCTTGGGGGAGTTGATACTTCCATTTTGCATCATGCTTTTATATCGATATTTATTGCATTATGGGCTGTTATTACATATTATGTCACAATACTTATGCCTATTCTCTCTTATTTTACAAGGTTTACATAAAGAAGAAGAATGCCGGCAGCTGGGATTCTGGGCTGGAAAAGGAGCAAATATTATAGACCTATTCTGCACAGCTCCAAAAGTCCTGAAACTTCACGGAAGTCAATTTCAGAATATATAAAAAATACTGAGCGCAAGAAGTTCACCATGGGGGGCCACACCCTGCCCACAAGGGTGGGGGGCGAGCCCTACCCCCCTGGGCGCGCCCCCTACCTCATGGGCCCCCTGGTGGCCCTCCGATGGCCATCTTCTACTATATGGAGTCTTTCGATGAGGAAAAAATCATAAGCCATCTTCTCGGACGAAACTTCGCCGCCACGAAGCGGAACCTTGGTGGAACCAATCTAGGGCTCCGGCGGAGCTGTTCTGCCGGGGAAACTTCCCTCTGGGAGGGGGAAATCATCGCCATCGTCATCACCAACGCTCCTCTCATCAGGAGAGGGCAATCTCCATCAACATCTTCACCAGCACCATCTCCTCTCAAAACCCTAGTTCATCTCTTGTATCCAATTCTTGTCTCTAATACCGGGATTGGTCCCTGTGGGTTGCTATTAGTGTTAATTACTCCTAGTAGGTGATGCTAGTTGGTTTATTTGGTGGAAGATCATATGTTCAGATCCTATATGCATGTTAATACCCCTCTGATTATGAACATGAATATGCTTTGTGAGTAGTTACGTTTGTTCCTGAGGACATGGGAGATGTCTTGCTATTAGTAGTCACGTGAATTTGGTAATCGTTCGATATTTTGATGAGATGTATGTTGTCTCTCCTCTAGTGGTGTTATGTGAGCATCGACTACATAACACTTCACCATTATTTGGGCCTAGAGGAAGTCATTGGGAAGAAATAAGTAGATGATGGGTTGCTAGAGTGACAGAAGCTTAAACCCTAGTTTATGCGTTGCTTCGTAAGGGGCTAATTTGGATCCACATGTTTCATGCTATGGTTAGGTTTACCTTAATACTTTTGTTGTAGTTGCGGATGCTTGCAATAGAGGTTAATCATAAGTGGGATGCTTGTCCTAGTAAGGACAGTACACAAGCACCAGTCCACCCACATACCTAATTATCAAAGTACCGAACACGAATCATATGAACGTGATGAAATCTAGCTTGACGATATTCCCATGTGTCCTCGGGAGCGCTTTTCTCTATATAAGAGTTTGTCCAGGCTTGTCCTTTGCTACAAAAAGGATTGGGCCACCTTGTTGCACTTTATTTACTTTTGTTACTTGTTGCTCGTTACAAATTATCCTCTCACAAAACTATTTGTTACCACTTATTTCAGTACTTGCAGAGAATACCTTGCTGGAAACCGCTTATCATTTCCTTCTGATCCACGTTCGGTTCGACACACTTACTTATCGAAAGGATTACGATAGATCCCCTATACTTGTGGGTCATCATCTACGCGATAGAACCAGTCGCCCCAGAATTTAATCCATGGTCATCATGCCCGATCACTTTTGATCGCCGGGATCATCCGACCAGTATCCGTCATGGCAGTTCAGCCGCACTGGTCCTGGACCCAATAATTGATGGGTTCCACCTAACGCGAGTCCTGATGGACGGTGACAGTAGCCTCAACTTGCTCTATCAGAATACCATGTGCAAAATGGGCATTAACCCATCGCGGATAAAGCCCACAAAGACTACCTGTAAAGGAGTCATACCGGGCATCGAGGCCCGCTGCACGGGCTCAATCACACTAGAGGTTGTCTTCGGATCTCCGGACAACTTCTGAAGTGAGGAGTTAATCTTCGATATCATCCCCTTCCGCAGCGGCTACCACGCACTGCTCGGACGAACAGCATTTGCTTGGTTCAATGCGGTGCCACACTATGCTTATCTCAAGCTCAAGATGTCCGGACCGCGCAGCATCATAACAGTCAATGGAAATACGGAACGCTCCCTCCGCACCGAGGAGGACACCGCTGCCTTAGCGGCAGAGGTACAGGGCGGCCTTGTCAAGCAGAACCTCAATTCGGTGGTCGATCCCTCAGACACTGTTAAGAGAGTCTGAACCATTCCACAGAAGGACATCTCGGCTCGTCAGGAGCTCGACTAGCAATTTGGCCTCCGTCCCCGTACTGACCAAGTGGCGGCCATCGTACCGCGCATACATAATTACGCACTAAAAATACCATGGACCCGGATGGAGGCATAATCAGCTTGTGATCCGCAATACGGCTCGACCGCCCCGGACACTCATACTTTCACTATTTCCCTTTTTTCTTTTCTTTTTCTTTTTTATAGGCCTTTCCTGGCGGCTTGACCATCGATTCTTTACGAAGGATAAAAACACCAAGACAACAAGAAGCATGGATGTACTGGGAAACTCTTGGGTTGTCTCTTTAACGATCCCTTTACCTGTCTTCAGGACCCACACGCAGCTCTCTCTTGGTGAAGGCATAGTAAATAGCCTTTCCGCTTATTGCATTACTTGTATAAATGCACTTTAACGCACCAATGAAATTATAATAGAAACAATTTGCGGCCCAAATTTTCACGGCTCTAGCTTACCACTGGTTCTTCCTTTTCCTTTCTTTTTTGCATTTTCCTTTCTGGTAATTCTATCAGATACCACCTGTACACTCGGGTGCGTTTCAATTTGCCAGGCGCTTCATAGCGCCCCACAACATGGCAACAAAAGTTCGAACACTTTTACAGTATAGTTCGGCACCCCGAATTTAGCACTATATGCATTCGCTGCGAATCATGTCTTTGGTCAATAGTTGGGTTGCCCGGCTCCTGTGCTTGCTACCTTACATTCCGTTATATCGGCTAGGGTAGTAAAGGGAGAACTACTGCGATTGTGTCTTGGTTTACCCAAGGAGCACCTCAGTAGAGAACGCCGAAAATTGACTGTCATGATGCGGCGAGAGCCGGTCAGCTCTTTGGAGGTCTCAAATCCTTAGAGATTTTTTTCCGCATTATGCGAGGGATTGGTACTTACCCGATCAACTGTTTACAGCATCCTAGTCCGGATGCTAGGGGCTGCGCATTATTTTTATTGTCGAACTCCTATGGCTAAGTGAGAGTGCTAAAGCCGCATAGTCCAATCTCCTGGTTCGTCGTGCTAAACACCTCCTTCAAGGACCAAACAATTGCATTAAGAATGTTTAGATTACATCCCGAACACCCCCGTATTTCCTACGTGGGGGCAGAAGCCGACGACTGTCCAACTCTCAGATTTCACATAACACGGCCACACAGGAGGATAATTTTTTAGAAGCATTATATTACATAAAAGTTTTGTTCCATCATATAAGTCAAAGACAACATGAATGTATTCATTCCAAAATAATGTCTTGCCCACACTGCGTTGCTACAATGCGAGACCCCTCTAGGACATCTGCAAAATAGTGCTCGGGTGTGCGGTTTTCTTTGCCCTATGGCGGCCCCTTGGTCAGCTGGACGACATCCATCTTAGCCCACCACATCTTGCAGCGGGCGAATGCCATGCGTGCACCTTCAATGCAGGTTGATCGCTTGACGACGTCCAGCCGAGGACATGTATTCACCAGCCGCGTCATGAGTCTGACGTAGCTGTCGGGCATAGCTTTGGTTGGCCACAGCCGAATTATCAAATCCTTCATGGCTAGTTCGGCCACCCTATGCAGCTCCACCAGTTGTTTCAGCTGATCGATGAAGGGCATGGGACGCTCTGGCGCAAGCTACTGTGACCAGAACAATTTCTCCATGGAGCTCCCTTCTTCGGCTCGGAAGAACTCTGCGGCGTCGGACACACTGCGCGGCATATCTGCGATGGCTCTTGGAGAACTCCGAATCCGGGTTAGGAAGAAATACTTCTTCTTCATATATTTGCTTTGCATACTAAATGCCTTACCCGCTGCGATCTTCCTGGCCTCTTGGATCTCCTGGAGGGCACCCTGGGCTTCAACCCGGGCCGCTTCCACGCTTTGACGAGCCTTGGAGAGTTCGGTCTATCGAGCCGAAACATCACCCTCCAGGGTCTCGTACTTCCTCACCACGTCCTGGAGCTCTTGCTGGACCTTGTTCAGCCGGGCCTTCAGCTTCTTGCGAGCGGCCTGCTCCTTGACAACTTTCCCCTTGGCTTCGGCCAGGGCCTTTTTCAGGGCCTTGACCTCGGTCATCGTCCCTACACATATAATGACAGTGTAGTTAGTATACATCATTTACTCTTTCCGCATATATAGCGAGCCATTGCATACCTTGCTGGTCTTCTAGCTGCTTCCTCGCCTAGCCGATCTCTTCTTCGGCCCGCTCCAGTTTCTGCTTTAGTCCGGAGACTTCGGCAGTGTGGGAAGTCGCGGCCAGCAGACGCCTGCTTATTCACATCAGACACAGTTTGCTTAGTTTCCTACAAAATTTAAATGATCCTCTGTCTGGCTTTTCTTCCCGAACACCAGACAATGTCTCAGGGGCTACTCTCTATGTGGGGATTTTCTCGGTTAAATGCCGCTTACCTCAAAACCAGTCAGCAGGCTATTGCGGGCTTCGTTCACTCCGCTTTTAACGGACTGAACCTTCTCAATCACCGTACCCATAAGGATACGATGTTCTTCCACAATGGAAGCGCCTCGTAGCGCTTCCAATAGATTATCCGACGCCTCTGGTTGGACAGAGGTCGCCGACGGGATGGGCACGCCTCCTTCTCTTTAAGGAAGCTTCTTGTCGGACTCCGGGGCCATATGGGTCTCCGGATCCGTGCTCATATGGTGGCCGAATTGAGAACGGCCCCCATCATCAGTCTCCATGGGGGCCTGCTCCCCCATGTGTTCGGCGGCCGAGGTATCGCCCTCCAGTGCCGCCTTGACGGCCTCCTGAACCTCCCCCTAGCCTGGGAAGGTCCTTTGCGAGAGCACCTCATCATCTCCCTTGGCGTTCGGAGAGTAAGCGGCCGGCGGTGTCTTGCTGGCCATCTCCTTTGAGTCCAACGAGCCTCTTGATGAGGATTGCTGGGAGTTGTCGTGGGCCGGACTGCAATAGCATAATTAATAGTGTCAATACAACAAAGAGGAGAGGTTAGATTTATGGGCATGTATCAGTCTTAGCGCTTACGATGTAGCCCGAGGCTTAGAGCGGGGGGTCGCTCCGGACTGCTGTCGACGTCCCATGCGGAGCTGCCCACGAGCAGGCCTTTCCCCTTCTTGGGCGCCTCCGCCTCCAGAATTGTGGAGGCCACACTCTTCTTCCTGCCCCCATTAGGGGGAGAATCGCTTTCCTCCTCCTCCTCATCGTCATCATCTTCGACGACGGAGGAGCGGGTCTTGTCTTCGGACGTTGCGTCCGAAGCGCCCTTGCGGCGGGGGCCACTCCGGACCCCCTTGTCCTTCCCCGTGGCCTTCTTCGCCGGCGCCGTATAGGACGCCAGCACTAGCATCTTCGCTAAACGCGGGATGACTGGTTCTTCAGGCAGCGAAGCCGGACACTGGATCCGCTTCGCCCTCTCCATCCAGTCCTGAAGAATCAATGATAATAAAAGCTTAGATATCATCCTTGAAACAAGCAAGTATGGGATGCGTTCAAAATAACATACCTCGTTGGCGAGGTGGTTAATGTCGTGCCCGTGGTCCGAATCTGTGGCCGGCGGTGTCTCGTTGCCCTTGAAGAGCAACTTACAGGCGTCTTCGTGAGTGGTTTTAAGGAGCCTCTTCAGGGTATGGTGCTTCTTCGGATTGAACTCCCGTAGAGGGAGGCTTCGGCTTTGGCACCACTACTAGGAAAATGGCAATAGATGGAATTGACACTAATGGCGCACCAGACATGTGGTGCGCCATTACTATATACTAATGGCGCACCATGTGTTGGTGCACCATTAGTGTGGAAGACACTAATGGCGCACCAGGCACACGGTGCGCCACTAGTAACAAAATGTTTTTTTCATTTTTTCAAACATACTAATGGCGCATCCGGGCAGAGTGCGCCACTAATGTATTTTTTTTACTTTTTTGCAAAACTACTAATGGCGCACCGTTGCATAGTGCGCCATTACTAGTTTAAACTAGTAATGGCGCACTGTGCCACGGTGCGCCATTAGTATAAAAATTATTTTTTTACTTTTTTGCAAAACTACTAATGGCGCATGTCTGTGTGGTAGGCCATTAGTATGTTGGGTAACTAATGGTGCATGTCTGTGTGGTGCGCCATTAGTAACCTGGGACCAGCTAGATATTTTTGGACAGCCACACCTACACACTCACTTTCCCCACTTCATTCCCCCCACCTCCTTCTCTAAGCTTGTCGGCTGCCTCCTCCTCCTCACCTCATTTGCACCATAGATTCATCAAAATTAAGTGTTGAAATTACCTTTTTTCATAGGTAAGTAAGGGGAAAGCTATCTTCATATTGTAGATCTACTTTTTTTCTCCCTAGCTCGCTGCAACAACGTGCACATGCAGTTTTTGTGGCCTAGCTAGATCTATGTATGTTTGTGCTGTTGCATATGTTTGTGGTGTTGCATATATGTTTGTGTTTGCAGGTACCGGTATTTGAAATGCGATAGTTGCCAATATTTGGCACTATGCATTCTTTTTGGTCCTATTTTTAGGGAAAGTCATGCCAAATTTTTTCTTGGTTCTAAAATATCGTTTTTCTCTACCCCACAGGCGACCATGGTCCGCACGATGACCGAAGGCATCGTGAATAGGTTTTTGAGCTCTGCGAAGGCCGAGATGCTTCAGAAGAACGAGATGGAGATAAGATGTCCGTGTCGAAGATGCAAGCTGAAGAGCCTTATTGCGGACCCGGATTCTGGGCAGGTGTGGGACCACCCGCTCTTGCGTGGTTTCATGGATGGTATCGGTGGCAAGGTGATGAAGATGACTATGAAGTCGTCCATGGGGGCCGGGCAAGAAATGAGGAAGGGAAGAAAGACAACCACCGTGGCTCGGGCGGGCGAGAAGACGAAGAATCTCCAGGACATGATCACGACGGTGATGCTGTACACAGTCATCATGTAGAAGATGTCGGACATGATGATGAGGAAGATGCCGGAGCAGACGAAGGGCATGATCATGAAGATCTAGATGCCGGAGGAGCAGACGACGATGGACCATCGATGGGCTGGGTGCAGGACCCTCATATTCAAGAGCTGCTTCTCAAGCAGACAGATAACGCAAGAGCTTCCACCTAAGAGAAAGCCAAGCTGGATCAACTGGAGATAGACGCGGTTACTCCATTGTATGAAGGATGCAGACCCGAGGATACCCGCCTGAAAGTAACGCTCATGGCTTTGGTGATGAAGGTAAAACACAAAATGACCGACGCATGCTTCGACGAGAACATGTCATTCTGGCACGAACGTCTTCCCAAGGGGAACAAGTGCCCGACCAGTTTCGAGGAGGCGAAGAAAGTCGTGTGTCCTCTGGATTTACCGCACATGAAATGCCATGTGTGCATGAACAATTGCATCATTTATCGGGACGAGCATGCGGAGTCTACCATATGTCCGGTGTGCGGCGTCACTCGATACAAGAAGAGGAAGAAAGCTCCTCGAAAAGTGGTGTGGTACTTTCTGATCACTCCTCGTCTGCAGCGGTATTTCGCAGACCCTAAGGTAGCAAAGCTCCTGTGTTGGCACGCGGATAGGGAGGAGAAGAAGCGAGAAGATGACGCAAATGATCCGGAGATAAATAAAAAAGACAAGATGCTGAGTCACCCTAAGGATGGGAGCCAGTGGCAAGCGTTGAACTTCGAACACCCAGAATTTGGGAAGGATCCAAGGAACATCGTGCTGGGCGCGAGCACCGATGGAGTCAATCCGTTTGGCAGCCAGAGAAGCACAGATAGCACCTGGCCCGTGTTTGTGTGGATGTACAACCTTCCCCCCTGGTTGTGCATGAAGAGGAAGTACATTCACATGAGTATGCTAATTGAAGGGCCGAAACAACCAGGGAACGACATCAATCTGTATCTGGGGCTGCTGAAAGAGGAGCTAGACACGCTGTGGAAAATGCTAGCCAATATGTGGGACGCCACAGAGAAAGAATATTTTCCTATGAGAGCCGCACTACTCACGACGGTGCAGAACTATCTCGGTTACGGATATCTCGCAGGGCAGGTGGTCCACGGATTTTCTGGATGCATCAGGTGCATGGATGACACAACGTATCGCTAGCTAGATAGAGATCCCGGTTCTTCGAAAACCGTGTTCATGGGACATCGAAGGTGGCTTCGCGACGATGACCCGTGGAGGAAACGCAAGGATCTGTTCGATGGTGAAACCGAACTCCGAAGACGCCCGCGTACGAGGAGCAGCGAGGAAATAGACGAGCTGTTGAAAAATTGGAAAGATTGTCCACTACCGGGAAAGAAGCAAAAGGCGCCAGAGCCGGGAAAGAAGCAAAAGGCGCCAGAGCCGCTGCTGAAGGTATGGAAAACAAGGTCTGTTTTCTTGGACTTGCCATACTGGAAGATCCACCGTGTGCCTCATAGCCTTGATGCCATGCATATCACGAAGAACGTGTGCGAGAGTCTGCTTGGTACCCTGCTCAACATGCCAGAGAGGACCAAAGATGGGCCGAAAGCAAGGGCAGACTTGAAATCAATGGGCATCAGGAAGGAGCTTCATGCTAATGATGATGATGATGATGAGGCAAAGCAGGACACAGAAAGTCGTCGCAATGGAAAAAAGACCAAGAAGACCGGAAATGACTACCCTCCCGCGTGCTTCACTCTAAGTCAGGAGGAGATCGAGCAGTTTTTCACCTGCCTCGTAGGAGTAAAACTTCCTTACGGTTACGCGGGGAAGATAAGCAGATACCTAGACCCAGCGAAGCAGATGTTCAGCGGGATGAAGTCTCACGACTGTCACGTGCTGATGACACAGATACTTCCAGTTGCAATCGGTCGGATCATGGACGCGCACGTCCGTGAAACGCTATTTGGCCTATGCAACTTTTTCGACGTCATCTCTCAGAAGTCGGTTGGCGTGAGGCAACTCAGAAGGCTACAGGAAGAGATCATGGTGATACTATGCGAGCTTGAGATGTACTTCCCGCCCGCATTCTTCGACGTTATGGTGCATCTGCTGGTCCATATCATGGAGGATATCATCCATCTCGGGCCGACGTTCCTGCACAGCATGATGCCGTTCGAAAGGATGAATGGTGTCATCAAAGGATACGTTCGCAACATGTCACGTCCAGAGGGAAGTATAGCCAGGGGCTTTCTGACCGAAGAGTGCATCTCCTACTACACGAATTATCTAGGCATCGAGTGATGGGGAACGTAGCAGAAATTCAAAATTTTCCTACGTGTCACCAAGATCTATCTATGGAGAGACCAGCAACGAGGGGAAGGAGAGTGCATCTACATACCCTTGTAGATCGCTAAGCGGAAGCGTTCAAGTGAACGGGGTTGATGGAGTCGTACTCGTCGTGATTCAAATCACCGATGACCAAGTGCCGAACGCACGGCACCTCCGCGTTCAACACACATACAGCCCGGTGACGTCTCCCATGCCTTGATCCAGCAAGGAGAGAGGGAGAGGTTGAGGAAGACTCCATCCAGCAGCAGCACAATGGCGTGGTGGTGGTGGAGGAGCGTGGCAATCCTGCAGGGCTTCGCCAAGCACCACGGGAGAGGAGAAGTACTTGGGAGAGGGGAAAGGGCTGCACCAAAGGCATAAGGGGTGTTCCAAGAGGCCCTCCTACCCTCACTATATATAGGGAGCCCAAGGGGGGGGGTGCGCCAGCCCTAGGAGATCCAATCTCCTAGGGGGCGGCGGCCAGGGAAGGAGTCCTTCCCCCCCACGGCACCTAGGAGGTGCCTTCCCCTGCTGGGACTCTTGCTTTAGGGTTTCCCCAGGCGCATGGGCCTCTTGGGGCTGGTGCCCTTGGCCCATGTAGGCCAAGGCGCACCCCCTACAGCCCATGTGGCCCCCCGGGGCAGGTGGCCCCACCCGGTGGGCCCCCGGGACCCTTCCGGTGGTCCCGGTACAATACCGATGACCCCGAAACTTGTCCCGATGGCCGAAACAGGACTTCCTATATATAAATCTTTACCTCCGGACCATTCCGGAACTCCTCGTGACGTCCGGGATCTCATCCGGGACTCCGAACAACATTCGGTGACCACATACAAGCTTCCTTTATAACCCTAGCGTCATCGAACCTTAAGTGTGTAGACCCTACGGGTTCGGGAGACATGCAGACATGACCGAGACGTTCTCCAGTCAATAACCAATAGCGGGATCTAGATACCCATGTTGGCTCCCACATGTTCCACGATGATCTCATCGGATGAACCACGATGTCAAGGACATAATCAATCCCGTATACAATTCCCTTTGTCTAGCGGTATTGTACTTGCCTGAGATTCGATCGTCGGTATCCCTATACCTTGTTCAATCTCGTTACCGGCAAGTCTCTTTACCCGTTCCGTAACACATCATCCCGTGATCAACTCCTTGGTCACTTTGTGCACATTATGATGATGTCCTACCGAGTGGCCCCAGAGATACCTCTCCGCTTACACGGAGTGACAAATCCCAGTCTCGATTCGTGCCAACCCAACAGACACTTTCGGAGATACCTGTAGTGCACCTTTATAATCACCCAGTTACGTTGTGACGTTTGGTACACCCAAAGCACTCCTACGGTATCCGGGAGTTGCACAATCTCATGGTCTAAGGAAATGATACTTGACATTAGAAAAGCTTTAGCATACGAACTACACGATCTTTGCGCTAGGCTTAGGATTGGGTCTTGTCCATCACATCATTCTCCTAATGATGTGATCCCGTTATCAATGACATCCAATGTCCATGGTCAGGAAACCGTAACCATCTATTGATCAACGAGCTAGTCAACTAGAGGCTCACTAGGGACATGGTGTTGTCTATGTATCCACACATGTATCTGAGTTTCCTATCAATACAATTCTAGCATGGATAATAAACGATTATCATGAACAAGGAAATATAATAATACCTAATTTATTATTGCCTCTAGGGCATATTTCCAACATTGAGAACCCCGTTGGTCTGCCCGTCAACAGGCACCTCGGCAGGCTCGCTGGATGGGGTCACCGTGAGGGTCGCCGCGAAATGCATGTCGACTTCGAGGGTCGACTCGCCGACTTTGAAAGAGCAAACCTAGTCGCACTACAACACATAGACGTGGTCGATCCTTGGGTGGTAGAGCACAAAACCTTTATTGAGAAGACGTACAATGACCGAGGCCAACAGAGGACGAACGGAGATATAATCAAAGAGCACAACTCATGTTTCACGCGTTGGTTCAAGCAGAAGCTTCTGTCGTACCCTTTACATGAGGATTCTTCTGCGGAAGAACAACTCATATTCGCCTTGTCACAGGGCGCCGAGCACAACTTGATGACCTATGAGGCGTACGATATCAACCGCTACACATTCTACCCCGAGGACAAGGACATGAAGAGCGATGGTTATCAGAACTCCAGGGTAACGATGGAATCCTACACCGGTAACGACAAGGACAGATACTACGGAAGGATCGAGGAGATCTGGGAGCTGAGCTACACTGGAGAGAAGGTCCCGATGTTCCGTGTCAGATGGGCCAAGAGCGTCCTAAAAGAAGACCGGTATTTCACCACCATGGTTATACCCGAAGCCAAATCCAAGACCGCGGGCGCAAACGTCACCCGTCAAAGCCCAGTCGTGTTGTCATGAGGAGAGGCAAAAGGAAGATCATCGGAATGGATGGAGTAGCCAATGAGCAAGACTTCCACAAGTACGGCGACCCGAAGATCGAACATGACGACGACGATGAAGTAGCAGCATATACCACAAGAAGAATCAGGACCACCCTACCTAAAGGACGTCCGTTCCACAGAAGAACTCCATGTGCGAAAAAGAAGGGCAAGAAGATTATGAATAGATATCTAGCTAAGATCGACTGTATTTAAATCGTAGTCTTCATTTCTCGGTTGTATTTCATGGGCACTTTTTGATATCATGAATATTTTTAAATTTCATGGGCACTTTTTGAATTCATGAATATTTTTCAAATTTGATGATATTTTTTCATATTCAATATGATAAAATATTGAATATTCATGAGGACACTCGATCTCGATCCCCCTCCATCTCGATCTGGATGCCCCTTTATCTCGATCGCTATCCCCTATCTTGATCTCGATCCCACCCGCACCCTCCCCCGCCAGCTCCACCGCCGCTGACGAGCCCCCCCCGCACCCTCCCCCGCTCCCCGGTGAGCTCCGCCTCCTCTCCCCTCTTCATTTTTTAAAAAATAATAAAAAAAGTGTAGACTACAATTGTTGTTAAACAACAATTATTACTATTTTTATAAAAAAAAATATTACTGTTTCATATTCATATTCATTTTCTAAAAAATTATTACACGCAACAAAAAATAAAAATAAATTACTTATGGCGCACCTCTGGCTGGTGCGCCATTGCTATATATAAAAAAAAGATTACTAATGGCGCACCTCTGCCTGGTGCGCCATTGCTATATATATATAAAAAGATTACTAATGGCGCACCTCTGCCTGGTGCGCCATTGCTATGTAAAAAAAGATTACTAATGGCGCACCGATCGCGGGTGCGCCATTAGTAAGATTCCCCCCTAGCTAATTCCCTCCCTCTCGCCAGATCCCCTTTGTCCTCTCCCTCGCCAGATCCACTTCCTCCCGCTGCCCCGACCCACGCCGCCGCCGCTCCCGCGCCTCCATCTCCGTCGCCGCCCCCAGTCAGCCCCTGCCCTACCCCCCATCGCCGTCCGCTCCCAATCCACCCCCTCCCTCGCCGTCACCGCACCCACCCACCCCCTCCCTCGCCTTCCCAGCCCTCAAAACCCTTGAAACCCGTGACGCTCCACCGTGCCTTCTCCGCTCGAGCTCCATCGTGTAAGGCGACAGGCAAGGCGGCGGGCAGAATCTATTTCAACACCGAGCCGGCGAGCCGCGGAACCAGGGCGCGACGGCGCTCGACCCCTCCACCCCCCTCCACCTCTTCTTCGGGTCGCCGCTGTCTTCCTCAACGCCGGCCACCTCTGTTGCTACTAAGCTGTCGCAGGGCCTCCTTGCGCCTCCACGATCAGCTCCGCCTCCTCTCCCCTATGTAGTCTGTAGGTTGTTCTACTTTTAGGTACCATGGGTTGTGAAGTGAACTTGCCAGGTTTAACCATCTGACCTCTTATGTATATATTAGTATCTAAGATCAGCAGACATTAGTCAATTTGTGCGCCTGGTTAGTGACTTGTGGTGTTGGCCCGGTTAATGCTTTGCTTTGTGATGCAAGATGTTAGGCTCTGGCACTTTACAGAGTTTCTTTGTGAAATCCCTAACTGTGAGTCTTTCTAGTGATCTAATTGTGGTAATCCTGCTCACATCCCCACTTGCAGCAGAGGCAGGCAATGCCTCTATATGCTCTGTTTTACTGCCTAGCTAGAGCACACACCTAGCCCCAGTTGTGTATTCCCAATTGCTAGTGGTCTAACTGATGTTTCCCTAGTTGGGTGAGACTGACTTGGCTCTTTCTTGGAGGAGACAGATCAAACAAGTGTTGTCAGTTTTTGTTTGAACTTCAAAGAGTGTTGTGACTTGGCTCTTAATCAAAAGAGTGTTGTCAGTTTTTGTTTGAACTTTGTTTGACTGGAGGAAATTACTCTTAAATGCTAGTCCTATTCTGGTGGAGATTTTTCTTGTCCTGAGTTACACTGAAGATATTTTTCTGATAATATTATAAAAACTGCCTGGTGTGTGTTCAACTTGTATCTTCTAGCTTAAGTTTAACTTGTCCTGAGTTACACTCAAGTTATAATGTGTTTAACTTGTAGCTTCTAGCTTAAGTGAGTAGCCAGTACTATAGTCAGTAGCTTAACTTGTTTAAGTACTGCTAGTTAGTTGTACTGATATTAAATGATGCCTGAAATGATGTATCATGTATCTTTAGCATGATCTGTTTCAGATAATAAATGATGCTTGAAATGAATTCTTGTGTAAGTGAAGGCTTGCTATGTTGTTGCAGCCAGCTATTTTCTGTTTCCTCATTTGGATTACTCAGCTATTTAGTTTATTATTACTTGGGAAAAGTACTGTGAGAAAAAAATGATTATCTGCGTTGCATTGTTAAATGTTGTACTTGGGCACAATACCTTTTCATCCATCATTTACACTGTGAATCCAATACCAGTTGCCCATGCTGATTATTTCACTTCAAACAGGCCACCTAGTGGCACAAAGATCCATCAGAAACAGAATCAAAGATGGACATGCCATGCTTGGCAGTAGCAGAAGTGACATGGAGCAGTGTAGTGGCATGGCCATTGACCTGTGGCTGGCATCTAGACACCACACACATACATACAGAGGCACATTGACTATTACTATGGCAAGTACTGTGTCAAGTACTCCATGTGTTTTTGTGGGCAGTTTATCATGAAATTGCAGGTACCCCAAGAGGCCCTTGAGTTTGCCGGAATGTCGATTAACTTCCGTTCCGGCAAATTCGGGTACTCCATATGTCCTATTTTAACCAAAGGTCATGCTGAAATTTTCTGTGAATTTTAGCATGACTTTGCTAAAAATAGGACATATGGGGTACTTGCGACTAATGCATGGGCTGGGGTATCTTAGTACTTAGTTAAGTAGGATCAACTGCCCCGCCATTCTTGCTGCATTAAACCATAGGTGGCAATAGAGCCAAGTGATTAGGCCCAACTTAGAATTCTCCTTAGCATCGATAAACCCTAGATGATAAACCCAACATAGGTGGCAATAGAGCCAAGTGATTAGTTCCAAGTGATTAGGCCCAACCTAGGGTGCCTTGGCTTAGGCTTTTAGGGTGCCTCGGCGTCGACAAACCCTAAATGATAAAAGCTTAGCTTTTAGGATGCCTCGGTGTCGACAAACCCTAAATGATGAGACCATGATCTTGTTCCTTGATAATAACCAACTTTTTGACCAAACTTTTTTCCTATTTAGAGCGAAATATGGCCCACAACGATGAGGCCAGCGGTTCGAGCAGCAAGCAATTCTGGGAGCTGTCCCAGGAGTTGGAGGAAGAACCTCACCGCTATGAGGACGTCGCGGAAGACACCGATCCTGACTACACAACCCCTAGTGGCGTTGGGGATGACACCACTGATGATGGCACCGCGGATGCCACCACTTATGATGGCGGCGCACGCACAAATGGCAGCCAACCAAAGAGGCAATGGAAGGACCGGCACCCAAACGTGCTCGGCACCGTCAGGGAGGAATTTACTGAAGTGAACTCCGACGGGCATCCAACGGCGCCCAAACACGTAGTCAAGGGGTACTCGGTTCAGCTCGGGTGCATTATCCGGAGCACCGCCTCGATCAACACCGAGAACCTAAGGCATAAGGACCGAGGGAATTTGCACAGCCTCCTCTTCACGAAGCTGCACGAACGATACAAGTTCCCCGCTGAGTTCGCAAACACACGCCTCTCAGGGAATAAAGTGAACGGTGCCGCCCTCACGAGGATGAGCACGGCCCTGTCTACTTGGAAAAGCACGGTGAAGGCAATGATTGACAAAGGTGATAGTTATGAGAAGATCAAGGCGAAGTGTCCTTTGATTAGCGAAGATGACTACAAGGAGTTCAAGATCAAGTGCAAGAGCCTCGCAACCTCCGAATCAAGTCAGTGGGGGAAAGAAATGCGGCAGTTGAACATAGGGGTCCACCAACTCGGTCCCGGCGGTTACAGAGTGGCGGAGCCTATATGGGACAAGGAGGACGCGGAGCGTGTCGAGCAAGCCTACCGCCCCACTTTGAGAAATACAGTGACAAGCAGACAAGGAACTTTCTCAGGGCCCGGTACAAGGAGGACCCGGTAACAAAGGAGCTTACCACGGATCCGAAGACCAAGGCGCTTGAGCTTGTTCTGGTAAGGAATACACCCCCGCGTAATTAGGTCCATATGGTTGCATTCTAATTAATCCCCAATATTTCTAAATGGTTCACGTTCCTTCCGCGGGACAAAGAAAGTAGTAGCGCGGGGTCGTCTTAGAGCTCCCCTTTCGACACCCCTTTGAATAGGGCGTTGAACGTAATGAAAAACAAGGATAAGCTCAGTAAGCCAACGTCAGCTGGTCGTGTGGCCGGCAAAGGCTTGTCCACAAAATGGTCGTCATACTATACCGCTAGTGGGCGAATGGAGCAAAAGACCAGCTCGGAAAGCCAGTCGCGCGAGGTTGAAGCACTCAAGGCGCAAGTGGCGCGGATTCTGGAGATGGTCCAAGAACAAGTGCAACAACAACTGGGATCGACGCTCACCGGCATTATGCCTACCTTGATTCATGGGATGACGACGTGGATTGCGGGTGGCCAACAAGGGCCGCCCCCGATTCCCAGCTTCACAGCCAGCAACTCGCACAACGCGCAGGTGGCGCCATTGGTGTCTCCTGCGGCGGGGGTATTGGTGTCTATGGCGGCGGCGCCACTGGTGTCTCCGGCGGCGGCGGCATTGGTGTCTCCGATGCTGGCATTGGAGCTTAATGCACCCGGGTGCACGCCCGCCGTTGGCGGTGCCTCGACATTAGCCGAGCTCGACGGCATCACGGTAACTAAGCCTCTCGGCTGAGGACTTCATCTCCTTGCCTTTGACTGGGCATCCCTGATGCCCTACATGTTTTTGCAGGGCGCCGCTGACGTTCCTTGCACTCTCCTGCACTTCGTGGGCGGCGAGTTGGTCGATGTCGCCAAGGGCAGAATCGTTCAACCGGGCAACCCCGTGTTCCATGGTAATCTGATGCCACCCACAATGTATAGGGTTGAAGTGGGTCGGGTGCTGCCAGGCTGCGACGAGTTGTTACCTCCGATTCGACCTGCTGGGGCCGACGAAGAAGATGAGATGACCCTCAGCGCCTGCGTAAGCTAGCCCCTGCTTTGGCCGAAGAGCCAGATTCATTTGGGGGCGGGGGACACCACCCCACAGACAAGACCGCCAGTCGTGCCGGCGCCAAGCCATGGCAAGAACGCCGCAACGCTACCGGACATGCCGGACATCCCTATGGCACAGGATCCGGACATGCATATGGCACAGGATCCGGACGACGACGACAACGATGATGGTACATTTACCAATGTCGATAAGTACTTTGCCGAACATAGGTACGGTGACGAGTTCTGCAGGCTTCCTTCTCAAGAACCCAAACAAGACGACTGCGATCTAGCTGGTACGGCGGAGAAACCCAATTGCAACAGGCGTCATCTGGCGTTCAGTTCTCAGGAGACGCCTCCAGCTGCCGCCTTCACCGAGCCTCAGATAGCAGAGGTGCCAAATATTATCAGCCCCAACACGCTCAAGAAGGCGGTCTGTGAGCAGAACTCGGTCCCATTACAGAAGATCAAGAAGAAGGGCCGGTAACGGCAAACTAAAAAGGGAACCGGTGCGAGCCAGCCGGCACCGAGTACGATCCATGCTCAGGACGGGCCACCTTCACCTAAGGATATCTCGAGGAGGGTGCATGTGGTGGGTAGGGAGATGCTACTGACAAATATGCTCAATGTTGCAACCGGTGGTATGCGGAGTCTGCACGACAGTGTTCTTTCTTTGGAGAAGCGGCGTCTCAGAGAGAATGATGTGGCATACCCGGTTTTTGTGGCCAAGGTGCCAGAGGGCAAGGGCTTTGTGGATGGCGACATCGGGGGTATGATCGTCCTGCGGTTTGATGACATCTTTGCTATGTTTAACCTTCATCCGCTGCACTACACCTTCGTTCGGCTGTTTTCCCTGAGTATGGAGATGCGGATCATTAGAGACTAGACCCCGGACATCGTGATCGTCGACCTCTTCTACATGCGTGCCAAGCTCTTGAGCAGCGCTGGGGACCACCAAGTCGCGAGTTCACACCTCGAAGACGTCATTCTGGCAAACCCAGATAAGGATAACTTCCTTGTGGCTTACTTTCCCGAGTAAGTCATCCCTTAACTGCCCCGTAACATATGATTTCTTAGATTTTGATCGTTTTTTTTTTCTAACGTTCCGTGTTCTGTGCAGTGACACACATTGCACACTCATCCTCTTAAGCCCGAAATATTCCATGGCCACGTATTTCGACACGAACTGTAACTCCAAGATAGACTACACAAATATCAAGAAAGTTCTGGATGATGTTCTCCCCGGCTACGCCAAATCTGGAGGCACCTTCACCAGGGCAGTTCGTAAGTACGGCAAGCACGTGTTCGCCCACAATACGATGTTCTGCTGCGTCAAGCAGCCGCCTGGCGGTCAGAAGGATGCCTACTACGCCCTCCATCACATGCGGGCGATCGTAAGGGACCACCATCACCTTCTGCTACCAAATAATCTCAAAGATTGGGCCGCGAGCTTGTTGGCAATCCAGGACGCGGACATCAGACAAGAATTCTTTCGCATCCAGTTGGAGTTTGCGGACATCATCCATCAAGATGTCCGTCATACCTCGGGGCAGTTCTACCTCAGATATCAACCTTCCAACAGGGAGATAGACGGAACGCTACAAATGCAGGCTGACAACGCCCGCGATTTCATGACCATCACGACAGACGGCGGCTTCATCCACGCTCCGGTCCCATGAGTCGAGTCGACAGTAGTGATGCAATGTGTAGTTCTGAAACATTGATTGGCTCATGTTGTAATTAAACTTTAATGAACTTGTATGTCTCTTTGGTTTGGACAGTCGTTCAACTTAGATGTAATCGATGCTATTTATTAGTAGGACCATGAATCGTGCTATTAATGTCATGTCTTGCTTTTCTCTTCCGATCCTTTTGTTGCATACTTATATATTGCTTATGTATGTATTGTCTGTTGTTTGGCTTGTGCATAGAGATGCCGTCGTATGTCGTGTACAAGGGTAAGGTTCCCGGAGTCTACGACGACTGGGAGGACTGTCGGAGACAGGTTCACCGTTTCAGCGGTAACAGTTACAAAGTGTACACCAGTAGGGCGGAGGCAGAATCTAGGTACGCCCGCTATCTAGCGGGAGAGAGGAGGGAGCGTTGGAGGAACCGGATGAAGACCAGTTTCATCGCGATGATGCTCATCGTGATGACCGTAGCTCTCTTCTATGTGATGGTAGTTTAGATGATCGATATCGACTTGTAATGTGAAGACAAACTCGATACTCGCGGTCTCGAGACTTGTAATGTTTTATCTTTGTTCGGTCTTTTGACTTCGGAGACTAATATGATGAATTGTATTCGGAGACTAATCTTCTATTGTATTCGATGAATCTGTTGTTGCTGTGTGCTACAGTCTATATTCTGTCGAATAATATATTTTGTAACCTGTGCAAAAATTAGAAAAGTAAAAAAAATAAAACCTAATATTCATACTAATGGCGCATCACTACAGAGTGCGCCATTAGTATGCCAAAGTATACTAATAGTGCATCCATCCGCAGTGCGCCATTAGTGTGCCAAAGCACATGGTTAAATATGGCCCCTGGGAGGCATACTAATGGCGCATGGTGTTATATACTAATGGCGCACTGGGTGGTGCGCCATTAGTATACCAGATACTAATGGCACACCAGTGGTGCGCCATTAGTAATAAATAGTAGTGGCGTGATACTAATGGCGCACCAGTGATACGCCATTAGTAGGCAAAACTGGTGCGCCATTAGTAGGCCTTTTCCTAGTAGTGCACGGGAGAATCCGGCGAACTAGCATCACCTGGATTATGTCGACAAGTTTGACATCCTTGTCCACCATGCTTTGAACGCGAGTCTACAGCGCTATTAGCTCATCTGGCGATCACCCGTTCAGGCTCTTCTTGACCCAGGAGGTGAGTCGCATGGGAGCGCCGGAGTTGAATTTGGCAACTGCGGCCCAGGTGGCGTTGCGGGGTTCTGTGATGTAGAACCAATGTTTCTACCACTCCTTTACAGTCTCCACGAAAGTGCCTTTCGGCTAGGAGACATTGGTTAGCTTACTCACCATGGCTCCTCCGCACTCCGCGTGCTGGCCATCCACCACCTTCGGCTTCACGTTGAATACCTTGAGCCACAACCTGAAGTGGGGTTAGATGCGAAGGAAGGCCTCACACACGATGATGAACACCGAGATGTGGAGGAAAGAGTTCGGGGATAGATCATGGAAGTTTATCCCGTAATAGTACATCAGCCTGCGGACGAAAGGTTGGAGTGGAAACCCTAGCCCGCGGAGGAGATGAGGGATGAATACCACCCTCTCATTGGGCTTCGGCATGGGGACGACTTGCCCCTAGGCTGGAAGACGGTGGGCGATTTCCTTCGCCAAGTACCCGGCCGCCCGAAGCTCAGTGATGTCCTTCTCCTTGACGGAGGAGACCATCCACTTGCCTTGGCCTCTGGATCCGGACATGGTTGAGTGCTAGCTTGAGTGGGAAGAATATGAGAACATGGGCGCTGGAGCTCAAGAGTGGAAGGGCGGAGGAATAGAGAAGGCATGGGAGAAGAAGGGGGAATCCTTATCCCCATAAAGGCAGTGAATATCGAACGCCTCCCCACTCACCCTAAAACTCGCCTATTCCCAAGGGCTGTGTAAGTGACACGGTTGGGTTACCTACGCCTGCATTGATGAAAATCCCGCAATAAGGGGACACGATCTCTGCTTTGACAAGACGTGCCAATGGAAACCGCATCTCAAAACGCGGAACGACGGATAAAAACGGTTCGATATAGTGACAGAACAGATGTGATGTCATCTTGCAAAAAGTTGTCAGCAGATGGGACTCGTGAAATACTATATTCCTTGCGGTTGTGTGTGGTACTTGTGTTGCAGATCTGGACACCTTCGTTTCATCCGAAGACTATCCTGGAGTATTCGGAAAGTAGAACCCGCGTTGCAATGCCGAAGGCAATCTGCGCGCCTGACACATCGTCATTGAAGCCTGGTTCAGGGGCTACCGAGGGAATCCTGGACTAAGGGCTCCTCGGGTGTCTGATCTATTGGATATGGGCCGGACTGATGGGCTGTAAGGGATACAAAGACCGAAGACTCCACCCGTGTCCGGATAGGACTCTCCTTGGCGTGGAAGGCAAGCTTGGCGACCAACTATGAAGATTCCTTTCTTTGTAACCGACCTTATGTAACCCTACATCCCTCCTGTGTCTATATAAACCGGAGGGCTAGGTCCGTCGATAGGCCGAATCCTCATAATCATAGCCAGACTAGACCTTTAGGGTTTAGTCATTACGATCTCATGGTAGATCAACTCTTGTAATACTCATATTCTTCAAGATCAATCAAGAAGGACGTACGGTATTACCTCTATAGAGAGGGCCCAAACCTGGGTAAAACATTGTGTCCCCCGTCTCTTGTTATCATCGATCCTAGACGCATAGTTCGGGACGCCCTACCCGAGATCCTCCGGTTTTGACACCGACACATGGCCTCATTTTTTTGTCTTAGTTACAAGTCTAATATTGACACACAACTAGGGTAGATACCCCTTTTGTCCTAGTTGCAAGTTCACCTCCAACACGCAACTAGGGAGGGACTTTTTCTCGTAATTGCAAGTCCACCACGACATGCAACTGGGCAGCTCGGCCCATTTTTCGTCCCTGTTGCAAGTCCACCCCCGACACGCAACTAGGAAGGGGAGCTTTTTCTCGTAGTTGCAAGTCCACCCAGTGTTTGCAACTGGGGTGCCCGGCCCATTTTTCGTCCCAGTTGCAAGTCCACCCTCGAAACACAACTAGGAAGGGGTTTTTTCTCGTAGTTGCAAGTCCACCCACGGTTTGCAACTGGGGTGCCCGACCCATTTTTCGTCCTGGTTGCAAGTCCACCCCTAACATGCAATTGGGAGGGCTCAATTTTTTTCTTGTCCTATTTGCAAGTCCACCCTCAACACGCAATTATGGCCCAACCATTTTTTGTCCGAGTTGCAAGTCCAACAACACTCCTCACATGCATTTGGGGGCCCACATTTTTATCCCAATTGCAAATCCACCCTTGATATGCAATTGGGGCCCGCCAAAGTATAAATATGGGATATTTAATTAAGAAAAACCACAACAATATGGTGAGACATTGGTGGTTTTGATTGATCGCGAAGCAGCTCCATTTCAAAACGAAAGTTTCAAAGGTACCACTTCCTGGGTAGATATGCGAAAGAACTAACCAGCACTCGATGCGGGAGGAGGAAGACGAGTGTTTCTGGTTTCAATGGGAAACCGAACGGCCAGAGCTAAGCTGCGAACGACCGCGGGTTGCCTGAAAAAACGAACTCACTTGTTGTGCTGCAAACGCTTCCGACCCGACCGAGCCATGTCAACAAACGTTGACGGCCGTTAGCGGTGCACCGTCCCCCGCTGTCGGCCAGAACACGATCTGCCACGTCAAAACCGTATCATTTTTGCCTTCAGCGTTTTTTGCCAATGTCAATTCTTCGCCACGGTGCAAAGTGTCATGTTTTGTAAAGTGATAGTTTTCTGAGAGCTATGACGCTAATGTGGTGGTTCTGTGCATTTTACTCTCGACACGCTACGGCATCCTGGCTTTCCATTGTTCAGGCTTTGTTCATGAGCTGATGTCTTATCACATGACCGTGGTCCATTGGAGCTCATGGTTCATGGGACCGAAGAATGTGTCACATAGCGGGAGATTTAAATTTGGATGAAAGTTTTGTCAAATTTTGCAATATTTATGAATATGGACAGTGAGAGAAATATTACAGTATCGGCACAAATTTTCATCGACTTTCAATAAATTGTGAGTTATGTTTGAGTACAACTTGAAGCTACAAATATACTTTGATTTGTATAAACACTTAATGTACACATTGACCTGTTGGTAAAATTATTTTTGCCAAATTGTTTTAAAAGCTATATTTTAATTTGACAACATTTTGTCAAACACATTGTTTCAGCTGACGGATCCGACAAACCGACCAACCACAAAAGGCGTCAGTCGCACACTCATCCGACAAACAACAACCACACTAGGAACGCCACTATTGATTTGACCACATCACCTCATCCACTTTTTATTTCCTCCCAAACACCGTCAACCATTCGTTTTCCCCCGATCCACCCCCTTATTGTCGCTCTCTATCTAAGCCATGGCTAACAGTACCCGATTTAGTTTGCTACTTCCTCTGCTTTGCGGAAAGCGAAACCTGTTGGGGAACGTAGTAATTTCAAAATTTCCTACGCACACGCAAGATCGTGGTGATGCATAGAAACGAGAGGGGAGAGTGTTGTCTATGTACCCTCGTAGACCATTCGCGGAAGCGTTATATCAACGAGGTTGATGTAGTCGTACGTCTTCACGATCCGACCGATCCAAGTACCGAAATCACGGCACCTCCGAGTTATGCACACGTTCGGCTCGGTGACGTCCTCGCCTTCTCGATATAGCAAGAGGGGCGAAGTAGTAGATGATTTCTGGCAGCATGACGGCGTGGTGACGGTGTTGGTGAAGAACAATCTCCGCAGGGCTTCGCCTAAGCACTACGAAAACTATGACGGAGGATAAACTAGAGGGGCACTAGTGCAGAACCGGGCAATAGCACCGGTTCATAAGGCCCTTTAGTGCCGGTTCCATAACCGGCACTAAAGTGTGGTCACTAAAGGCCCCCCCTTTAGTACCGGTTCAGCACGAACCGGTGCTAAAGGGCAACCATGTGGCATGAGTCAGCTCCGGGGGCCGGGAGCCCTTTAGTACCGGTTGGTAACACCAACCGGTACTAAAATGTTTGGGGGGTTTTTGGTTTTATGATTTCTTTTTCATTTAATTTTGTGTTTTCCATTTTAATTATTTTTCGTTTGCTGGTATTTTACGATACTACACATTGTACACGTTATGCATATATATATATATATATATATATATATAAATAGAATTTCTAGTAGAACCAATCATATATATATCATCAATGTCTCACAAACCACCATATTAATTCACACATACACACATGTATAGCTATATACAATTTCTCCTACATATGCATGTTGCCTTCGGAGCCAGTGGCATTAGCCTAATTGGTGCCCTCGGAGCTCGATGATAATTGGAAGTGGTTCATGACCTGGTCGATGGGGGCGGTAGCGGGTAATAGTATTCTCCCTTCGGATTTATGACCTGGTCGAGCAAAAATCCCGCTATTTCCTCTTGAAGTGCTTCTACGCGCTCCGCTTCAAGGAGCTTGTCCCGCACCTCTTTGAACTGTTAAGAAGGAGATCAATATGCATGTGTGTTATTTGTGTGACTAGATATCGATAATGGTGTAAAAATTGTGAATAGTGTTCTGACAAGCGTACCCATTCCTGTCTTTGAGATCTGCTCCTTTCGGACGCCATCATGCGAATGTTCTCGCAAACGCAGAATGCACACAAATCAGTCCCCTGCGCCTGCTTCAGGGCCTTTATTACGAGAATGGAATTTAATTTGATCAGATAATAATTAATCAAGCATGATAATTAAAGAGATGGCAGCTAGCTAGCTAGCTAGCTAGTACTACTTAATTACTTACCTTGGGTCGAAACCATTTCAGCTGTCGTTTCCATTCGCCTTCCATGACGCTGATGAACCTTGCCCAAGCCTTGCCCGCCGACAAAGAAAATGAATAAAGGGGTTATTAAATAGTTCATATCATGAAATGACGAACTAAATAGGCCGAGATATATAGTTAATAATGATTGAAATTACCTGTTGACTATCCCAAACAAGATGTTATAGTCACTATTTGCTTTGAGTAGTGAGTCCAGTATTTGAACTGTTCCGGCGTCAACTTTAATGATACACAAGATCCAGTGAAATCTGCATGCACACACGTTTGCATGTCTTAATTAAGCGGGCATATGTAAGAAAAAACATGTAGCTAGCTAGTAGGCAAAAACAGAGAATTTGTAGTACAAGAAAGTGTGACTCACTCGAAGTTGTAAGGAAGTAGTATATCTTCATTGTATTTGAGGCGCTTCAAGAACTCTATCATGCTGTCCTCTACCTGCTTTTCATGATGCTTGTTTATTTTCCATGTGTATTCATTAACGGTGTTTGGGTCAATGAACCCAATGCCATAGCGTCCAGCTTTTCTCATTTCATACATCTTCATCCTGCATGATACCACACAAAAGAATATAGTGAGGATAATTACAGGTAATGATTGATCAAAAGGATCACTACAGCTAGCTTGAGACTTAAATTACAGAAAGAAATCACTTACAGACAATAGCAACTGACGATAGATTTGTCGAGTGCGTCTTGATTGTATAACTGAAACAGTTCAGAATACTCAACGGTCACAGGTTTCTCATGGTAGTAATGATCCTTCTTGACTTGCACCATGAGGGACTCTCGATCGGATCTCTTGGTAATGTCCATGTACCATTGATGCAATTCATACATTCTCGTTGGGAGCTTCTTGACCTCTTCTAGCTTGATCAAAGGTTGGCCCCGGGCATATTTCCATTTTATTTCCTCCTCTGTAAGCACAGGCATGTCCTCGATCTCAAGGAGTTGTCCAACAGTGATGTTGAGAGTTTCAGCCTGCATTATATGCTCCTGGGTTATTACCACATCGCCCACCTCGGGAACGTAAACTGTTTTCCCACAATAATATTGGGCGCGCGTACTGTCACGTGTTGTTGGCGACACAACAAGCGGGGGGATCGATTGCGCCGCCTGTTCTCCTAGTTGGGCAACGGTTTTCCCGCATTTTTTGGCAGCTGCTTGTTGTTTGCTCGAGCTCGAGCTCGCCTCCTTTTGTAGACGTTGTCGATGTAACTTCTTGATGTGGCGCTCATAGTCTGTGTCAACAGGCTTAGGAGCTGGTGGTTGAGCCATACGAATGAAGTGGTCAACTACTTCCACAGGCACTTTCTCCCTTGGCGACGGTGGCGGTTTCGGTCCAAAATGGGCGTCGACTTCTGCCCGCACTATGGCATTGGTTTGCTCCTCGGTCCTGTCGTAAGCCATCTCAGGAAGAGGAGTAGTGAGGTTTGGACCATATTTATATCGCTTGCCTCCGCCTGTACTTCCTGTACTATGACCTTGACTCGTACCGCTACGCACCATAGCTGCGGGGTGTCTCTTCTACGATTGCTGAGACGGCTGACGGGGCTGAGTTGGACGAGGAGGAGTGGCCTGAAGCTGTGCCGGACTTGGAGGAGGAGTGGCCTGAGGTTGTGCCGGACTTGGAGGAGGAGTGGACGTCTGACGTTGTGTCGGACGTGGAGGAGGAGTGTCCTGACACTTTGCCGGACTTGGAGGAGGAGGAGGAGTGGCCTCACGCGTTGGTGGACTTGGAGGAGCGGGAGTCTGCTGACTCGGTGTCGGACTTCGATGAGGAGTCGGGTGACGCGGTGTCGGTGGCCTTCGAAAGATGATGCAATCCTTTCTCCATAGGATGATATGATGTTTGGCATCTCCGAGTGTGTGCTCCTCGTCACCTCCAGGAATGTCAAGCTCTAGCCCCGAATATTGGTCCACCACCCCATCAACCACGACACGAGCATAGCCTGCTGGAATCGGGTTGCAATGGAAGGTTGCATCGGGGGAATTTGTATAAGCAACGCCGTCCGCCACCTTCAAGGATATGTTCTTAATTTTGAAGTGTAGCTTGCAGTTAGTGTTCTCCGCGATGTCATCCACGGGGTATCTATCCAGCATTGCGTCAAACGGGGCGGAACCCACGCTGCTTCTCGGCATGGATGGGGCGGTGGTATCCAATGCTGGATCATCCGCTAGCTGCTGCAGCTGCTGAGACCCCCTTTGCTGGCTAAGTGAGTCGATCTGCTCCTGCTGCCGCTGGAATTTGACTACCAAGTCCGCATGCGCTGATTCTAGGCCTTGAAGGCGTTCATAGTCCAGCTTCCTCTTCTCCTTCTCCATCTTCCTCTGCTTCTCCTCCGCAATCTTCCTTCTCGCACGGGTTCTGTAGTCGGCGTTCCAGTCCAAAAACCCCTCATACCACGGAATAGCGCCCTTGCCTCGTGTTCTTCCCGGGTGTTCAGGATTCCCCAGGGCACGTGTAAGCTCGTCGTTCTCTCTGTTGGGCTGGAACACCCCCGTTCGAGCCTCTTCTATTGCAACAAGTATATTATCGTCGGCTCCGTTCAGACATGCCTTCGTCGAAACTTTGCCTGTCTTCGGGTCCAACTCCCCCCGCCCATGCGCATAGAACGAAGTCCTGCACCTGGGGGGCCAGCTCTTAGTAACCGGAGTCACACCTGCATCCTCCATCTCTTTCTCGTACTTATCCCACTTAGGCATTGCCACCGCGTAGCCACCTGGCCCCAGCTTATGGAACTTATCCTTTTTTGGCATTCTTCTTGTTTATTCTCGATCGTTCCTTAGCTAATTCTGAATCCTTGAATTTCACGAAATCGTCCCAATGAGCACTTTGATTCTCTAGTGTTCCCTCGAATACTGGAGTCTTCCTTCCTCCCTTGACGTACTTGTCCCATTCACGATTCTTGTGGTTCTTGAATGCAACCGCCATCTTCCTAAGAGCAGCGTCCTTGACTTTCTGCACATCTGCTTCTGTGAAATGATCTGGTAGGGTGAAATGTTCCATGAGAGTATCCCAAAGCAGACTTTTTTGTCTGTCGTCGACAAAAGTAAGATCTGGACGTGGCTTTGCTGGCTCTCTCCATTCTTGAAGGGAGATCGGGAGTTGGTCCTTCACAAGAACTCCGCACTGACGAATGAACTTTACGCCCTCCTTCAACTTTTTGTTCGGGCCTCGTTTCGTCTTGTTGCCTGAAGATTTGCTTGATCCGAATGGCTGAAAGAAGAAAGATTGATTCGTTAATATATCTTCAACTCATTTAAAACATGTGATGATCACCAGATGCCTGCTTATATAAATATATATACCTCTCCGGTGTTGTCATAATCATAGTTCATGACTTCATCAATTCGGTCGTCGCAATCGAATATCATATCACCCTCTCCGGTGTTGTTTAGAAATTCGGAGCCGTCATAATCTTCTTGATTCTGATCATCATCTGGCCCGCGTATTATATCGAACATGGTCTGTTCTCCCTCTCTGTCGGTATTGTCCGCCATAGCTTTTATTTAACTATGCCAAAAGAAATATAAAACAATTTAGTATTCAAATTACATCGTCTCAAATAATAGATATATAATCTCGAATACATCGTCTCGAATAATAGATATAATCTCGAATACATCATCTCGAATAATAGATATAATCTCGAATACATCGTCTCGAATAATAGATATAATCTCGAATACATCGTCTCGAATAATAGATATAATCTCGAATACATCGTCTTGAATAATATATAATCTCGAATACATCGTCTTGAATATTATATATCGAGTACATCACTGGCTAGGTAGCTAATAAAGATCGAATACTACAGAAGAATCTAGGACACTCGCGGTTCCTGCGGCGCGGGCGGTGGACACCCAAAGAGAAGGAACCCTCACAGGATCATAGCTGAAGTGAGATCCCTGAAAAAACTGCCAGGTATTGGAGAACCTGCCGCCCTCTAATGCAACCATGTAGCGATGGACGTGCTCGTCCTCCTCCCTGACACGGCGACGTACCAACTCTGGCGGGGCCGGCTCCCTCCGCACCGAAACTGGCCCACGTGAACGCCACCAAATGAGATCAGGGTCGATGACGGGACCCAGGGCCGGGTTCCTCATCAAGCCTCGGCGCGCCCCTCTAGGCAGCACCTCCTAGTGCCAGGCCGGCGGAGCCCAGTCCCGGACATGGGTCAGTCGGACGTCGTCGCGGACGGGTCGACGGCGAGGATGCGGGCCGGGCATCATCGAGAACAAATACTAGCTATATGCCCGCAAAAAGTAACATTTTTTAATGATTGGATTTTGATAACTAAAATTTCTAACATTTCTATATAACACTAATTATGCTATCATTGCATATGTCAAAATTCTATATGCTATTTCATACTAATTAAGCATGTAACACTAAAACAGAAAACACAACTTTTATACATCCATTAAAAAACTGAAAAACAACATTATGTAAAAAAATTCCATACTAATTAAACACTAATTATATCCATCTAACATGCATTCATACATATATACTAGTGAAAAAATAATAATCTAAAAAATCTAAACTAATTAAACATACAAAATACGTATATACTAATATATACATGCATTAATTCATACATATGTACGTGTGTGTGTGTGTGTTCATCATGCTTGTGTGTGTGTGTATGGGCTCGGGGAGGGACGGCGCCTATGGTGGCCGCCGGGGGCGAGGGAGAGGGGTTAGAGGGGGAGAGCTCACAGCGGGGCTACGGCGACGGCGAGGCGACGGCCGGGGGCGGCGACGGGCCGGGGCATGACGCGGGGGCGGCGACGCGGGGACGGCACGACGGGGACGGGCCCGGGGCGTCGACGGAGATGAGGACGGCGACGGGGACGGGGACGGGGGCGGCGACGGCGACGGCGACGTCGTCGATCGATCGGGGCGCGCGGCGGTGCTTCCATGGGGAAACAGAGGAAGAAACAGAGGGAGAATGAAATTTTCGTAAGTGTTGTATATATAGAAGGCACCTTTAATACCGGTTGGAACCACCAACCGGTACTAAAGGCCTGTTTTGGCCAGACCAAGCGGCGGGAACCGCACCCCCTTTAGTACCGGTTGGTGGCTCCAACCGGTACTAAAGGCCCCCCTTTAGTACCGGTTGGTGCCACGAACCGGTACTAAAGGGGGTGCGCTGGCATAGGTGCGGTGCGCAAGTTTAGTCCCACCTCGCTAGCCGAGGGGCGACCGCACTGGTTTATAAATCCCCGTGCGGTAGCTCTCTCGAGCTCCTCTCCAAAGCAGGCCTACTAGCCTACATGTTCTGTGCTGCCCTGTTGGCCTACTGGGCCTTTGCGGGACTGCATCCTGGCCCAACAACAGGTTGGGTTTCTAGTCGTATGCAGGCCGCTCTGGCCTAGTAGGCGGGCTTTTTTTATTTTTTGCTTTATTTATTTTTGAGTTGTTTTTTTGTGTATTTAGAGTTTCTTTGTGAATATTGTTGCTTTAGGTACAAAAAATTACAAACTTTCTGTTAGTGCCCGTAGTTTTCAAATTTGAATAGTTTAAATTTTGAATTATTTGAAATTAGTGTGAATCACTAGTTTGTGAATAACTTAACTTTAAAAATCAGTAAAGGCATGAAAGAATTTGTTTGCACATAAAATTTCTTCGCGTTTCAAATGCCAAAACACATAATTAACTAACCTAACTATTACAGAGATTCCCTTCTGGGTGTGAAACATAGAAGAAAGTGATGATAGTGAAGCCGATCACATCCCAGATCTTTGGGTGTGAAACTTTTTCTTTGCGTGTGTCCCTTTGCGCCGTAACCATAGAAAATCTTCATCATTTAACGCGATGCTCGGGTCAATATTCACTGTGAATGGAGCAATTTCATCAAACTTTTCATAATCTTCTGACTTGTCTGTCTTGTCATCCACTCCCACGATGTTTCTTTTCCCAGAAAGAACTATGTGCCACTTTGGCTCATCGTACGATGCATTCGCTTCCTTATCTTTTCTTTTTCTTGGCTTGATAGACATGTCCTTCACATAGAAAACATGTGCCACATCATTGGCTAGGACGAATGGTTCTTCTGCATACGCAAGATTGTTGAGATCCACTGTTGTCATTCCGTACTGCGGGTCTTCCGTTACCCCGCCTCGTGTCATATTGACCCATTTGGACCGAAACAAAGGGACCTTCAAACCACGTCGATAGTCAAGTTCCCATATGTCCTGTATATAACCATAATATGTTTCCTTTCCTATCTTGGTTTCTGCATCAAAGCGGACACCACTGTTTTGGTTGGTGCTCTTCTTATCTTGGGCGATTGTGTAAAATGTATTACCATTTATCTCGTACCCTTTGAAATTCATTATATTCGAAGATGGTAACTGGGACAGCAAGTACAGGTCATCTTCAATAGAGGTGTCATGCATGGTACGTGTCTGCAACCAGCTGGCGAAACTCCTGGTTTGTTCACGTTTAATCCAGTCATCAGACCGCTCCCGGTGTTTGGAGCGTAGCAAATTCTTGTGTTCATCCATATATGGAGCCACCAAGGCAGAATTCTGTAGAACTGTGTAGTGTGCTTCAGTGAGAGAATGTTCGTCCATACATATTATTTGTTCCCCTCCTAACGTGCCTTTTCCATCCAGTCTACCCTTATGCCACGATTTAGGAACACCAATCGGCTTAAGGTCAGGAATAAAGTCAATACAAAACTCAATGACCTCCTCATTTTGACGGCCCTTGGAGATGCTTCCTTCTGACCTAGCACGGTTATGAACATATTTCTTTAAGACTCCCATGAACCTCTCAAAGGAGAACATATTGTGTAGAAATACAGGACCCAAAATGTTAATCTCTTCGCATAGGTGAACTAGGACGTGCGTCATGATGTTGAAGAAGGATGGTGGGAACACCAACTCGAAACTGACAAGACATTGCACCAAATAATTCTCTAACCTTGGTATGATTTCTAGATCGATTACCTTCTGAGAGATTGCATTGAGAAATGCACATAGCTTCACAATGGCTAATCGAACGTTTTTCGGTAGAAGCCCCCTCAATGCAACCGGAAGCAGTTGCATCATAATCATGTGGCAGTCATGAGACTTTAGGTTCTGGAACTTTTTCTCTGCCATGTTTATTATTGTCTTTATATTTGACGAGAAGCCAGACGGTACCTTAATACTGAGCAGGCATTCAAAGAAGATTTCCTTCTCTTCTTTGGTAAGAGCGTAGCTTGCATGACCCTGATGTATGCCGTCTTTTCCGTGCATACGTTGCTGGTCCTCTCGTGCCTCAGGTGTATCTTTTGTCTTCCCATACACGCCCAAGAAGCCAAGCAGGCTCACACAAAGATTCTTCGTCACGTGCATCACGTCGATTGCGGAGCGGACCTCTAGGTCTTTCCAATAGGGCAGGTCCCAAAATATAGATTTCTTCTTCCATATGGGTGCGCGTCCGTCAGCGTCATTCGGAACAGGTTGTCCACCAGGACCCTTTCCGAAGACCACCTTCAAATCCTTGACCATATCATGTACATCAGCACCAGTGCGGTGGCGAGGCTTCGTCCGATGATCCACCTGACCTTTGAAATGCTTGCCTTTCTTTCTTACGGGATGCCTGCTTGGAAGAAATCGACGATGTCCCAGGTACACATTCTTCTTACAATTAGCCAAATATATACTGTCGGTATCGTCCAAACAGTGTGTGCATGCGCGGTATCCCTTGTTTGTCTGTCCTGAAAGGTTACTGAGAGCAGGCCAATCATTGATGGTCACGAACAGCAACGCCTTTAGGTCAAATTCTACCCCCATGTGCTCATCCCACGCACGCACACCTGTTCCATTCCACAGTTGTAAGAGTTCTTCAACTAATGGCCCTAGGTACACATCAATGTCGTTGCCGGGTTGCTTAGGGCCTTGGATGAGCACTGGCATCATAATGAACTTCCACTTCATGCACAACCAAGGAGGAAGGTTATACAAACATAGAGTCACAGGCCAGGTGCTATGGTTGCTGCTCTGCTCCCCAAAAGGATTAATGCCATCTACGCTTAGACCAAACCATACGCTCCTTGCGTCATCTGCAAACTCCTTCATGTACTTTATTTCGATTTTTCTCCACTGCGACCCGTTAGCGGGTACTCTCAACTTTCCGTCTTTCTTACGTTCTACTCTGTGCCATCGCATCGCCTTGGCATGCTCTTTGTTTTGGAACAAATGTTTCAACCGTGGTATTATAGGAGCATACCACATCACCTTGGCAGGAATCTTCTTCCTGGGGCGCTCGCCCTCGACATCACCAGGGTCATCGCGACTGATCTTATAGCGCAATGCACCACATACCGGGCAAGCGTTCAAATCCTCGTACTCACCGTGGTAGAGGATGCAATCATTAGGGCATGCATGTATCTTCTGCACCTCTAACCCTAGAGGGCAGACAGCATTCTTTGCTTCGTACGTACTCTCGGGCAATTTGTTGTCCTTTGGAAGCATATCCTTTATCATTACCAGCAACTTTCCAAACCCCTTGTCAGATACACCATTCTCTGCCTTCCATTGCAGCAATTCCAGTGTGGTGCCCAGCTTTTTCTTGTCACCTACGCAATTCGGGCCACAACAATTTTTTGTGATCCTCTAACATGCCCTGCAACTTCTTCTTCTCCAAATCACTTGCGCAGTTTCTCTTTGCATCGGCAATGGCTCGACCTAGATCATCAACGGGCTCATTTGATGCCTCTTCTTCAGCTTCTTCCCGCATTGTCGGCTCAGCTTCTTCCCGCATTACCGGCTCAGCTTCTTCCCCCATTGTTGTATCATCGTATTCAGGGAACCCATGGCCAGGATAGCTGTCGTCGTCCTCTTCTTCTTCATTGTGTTCCATCACAACCCCTCTTTCTCCGTGCTTGGTCCAAACATTATAGTGGGGCATGAAACCGGACTTAAACAGGTGGACGTGAATGGTTCTTGACGTAGAGTAATTGTGACCATTCTTACAGCAAGCACATGGACAAGGCATAAAACCATCAGCCCGCTTGTTTGCCTCAGCCGCAAGCATAAAAGTATGCACACCCTCAATGAACTGGGGAGAGCATCGCTCATCGTACATCCATTGCCGGCTCATCTTCATTACACAACACCGGATAGACCAAATTAATACAAGTTCATACATAAAGTTCATACAACACTTAAATGCAACAAACAAATAACTCTCTAGCTAAAGCATTTAAATGCAACAACAAATACGATCAAGATCGCAACTAAGGTAACAATGGATCCAACAGCATAATGATACCAAGCCTCACTATCGATGGCATATTTTCTAATCTTTCTAATCTTCAAGCGCATTTTCTCCATCTTGATCTTGTGATCATCGACGACATCGGCAACATGCAACTCCAATTCCATCTTCTGCCCTCAATTCTTTTCAATTTTTCTTTCAAGTACTCGTTTTCTCTTTCAACTAAATTTAACCTCTCGACAATAGGGTCGGTTGGAATTTCCGGTTCACATACCTCCTAGAAAAAATTTCTATGTCAACTTGATGGGCATAATTTGTCATAAACACGAAATGCAAGTAGTTTTAAAAGAGAATATATATATACCACATCCGAATCATAACAAGGACGAGGGCCGACGGGGACGGATATCAAAACCATGGCACTATATGTATAACAAACAAAGTACGAGTAAGATAGTTATACGAGTAACTATATATCCAAATCACACAAACGTCAATTTTTATATAAAATTTCATGAACAAGAGGCTAACCACAAGGTGGTGCCGGCGACGGGACGGTGCGGGCGATTGACGGTGGTTACGACGGAGATTTAGAAGGCACTAAGTAAACCACACCTACATATGCAAACTAAGTGTTACTTTTGACCTCAAATTGCATATAAATCAAATACTAGCACATATATATATATATCCTCCCAAATTACTAAACTCACAAATTAATCACTATATAAAGCATTGCAAGAGCTAATCTAGCAATGAGAGATGAAAGGACAAAGTTGCTAACCTTTGTGATCATTTGAATGGATGGGGGCCTTCAAATCTTGACAAATTTTGGGCAAAATGTGTGATGAGCTCGAGAGGAAGAGGGGAAGAACAGAGAGGAGAGGGGAAAGGGGAAGAATAGAGCAATCTCGGGTGGATGAAGGGTTTATGTAGGACGACCTTTAGTACCGGTTCGTGCCAAGAACCGGTACTAAAGGAGCTGGAGGGGCCCCAGTCTGACAACATCCTGCAACCACTCTCATTAGTACCGGTTCGTGGCACGAACCGGTGCTAAAGGTTCGCCACGAACCGGTACTAATGAAAGCGGCCCGGCTAGCCGTTGGAACCGGCACTAATGTATACATTAGTGCCGGCTCAAATACAAACCGGCACTAATGTGCTTCACGTTTGACCCTTTTTCTACTAGTGGGGACGGGGTTGCCGGCACACGGCTTGGTGTTTCTTGATGTGTCATGGGTGCTAGCCCCACCCCTCTATTTATATGTTGAGCCGTGGGGTCGAAACTTGGAGTAAAAGCCTCCACAAAGTCGGTTTCACCCGAAAGGCAAGAGTCCTTCTCGGACTCTAGGGCCAGACGCCAGGGTTCCCAACGTCTGGAGCCAGACGCAAGGGACCCTGGCGTCTGGCCCCTGTACTCCGCAAAACTTCCTTTTGCGCTTTCCAAAAACCTTGTCGGCTTTCCCCTTTGGCCCAAATAAAGTGTTCTCGTACCCAAACATTTCGGGAAACATCCGGAACCCCTTCCGGTGAATTCCAGAACCCTTCCGGTGACCAAACACTATTATCCCATATATCAAACTTTATCTCCGGACCATTCCGGAGTTCATCGTCATGTCCGTGATGTCATCCCGGACTCCGAACAACATTCGGTCACCAACATACATAACTCATATAGTACTATATCATCAACGAACGTTAAGCGTGCGGGCCCTACGTGTTCGAGAACTATGTGGACATGACCGAGACACCTGTCTGGTCAATAACTAATAGCGGGACCTGGATGCCCATATTGGCTCCTACATATTCTACGAAGATCTTTATCGGTCAGACTGCGTAACAACATACGTTGTTCCCTTTGTCATCGGTATGTTACTTGCTCGAGATTCGATCGTCGGTATCTCAATACCTAGTTCAATCTCGTTACTGGCAAGTCTCTTTACTTGTTGTGTAATACATCATCCCACAACTAACTCATTACTTGCAATGCTTGCAAGGCTTATAGTGATGTCCATTACCGAGTGGGCCCAGAGATACCTCTTCGACAATCGGAGTGACAAATTCTAATCTCGAAATACGCCAACCCAACAAGTACCTTCGGAGACACCTATAGAGCACATTTATAATCACCGAGTTACGTTGTGACGTTTGGTTGCACACAAAGTGTTCCTCCGGTAAATGGGAGTTGCATAATCTCATAGTCATAGGAACATGTATAAGTCATGAAGAAAGCAATAGCAACAAACTAAACGATCAAGTTCTATGCTAACGGAATGGGTCAAGTCAATCACATCATTCTCCTAATGATGTGATCCCATTAATCAAATGACAACTCATGTCTATGGTTAGGAAACATAACCATCTATGATCAACGAGCTAGTCGAGTAGAGGCATACTAGTGACACCCTGTTTGTCTATGTATTCACACATGTATTATGTTTCTGATTAATACAATAATAGCATGAATAATAAACATTTATCATGATATAAGGAAATAAATAATAACTTTATTATTGCCTCTAGGGCATATTTCCTTCAGTCTCCCACTTGCACTAGAGTCAATAATCTAGTTCACATTGCCATGTGATTTAATACCAATAGTTCACATCACCATGTGATTAACACCCATAGTTCACATCGACATGTGACCAACACCCAAAGGGTTTACTAGAGTCAATAATCTAGTTCACATCGCTATGTGATTAACACCCAAAGAGTACTAAGGTGTGATCATGTTTTGCTTGTGAGAGAAGTTTAGTCAACGGGTCTGCCACATTCAGATCCATAAGTATTTTGCAAATTTCTATGTCAACAATGCTCTGGACGGATCTACTCTAGCTAATTGCTCCCACTTTCAATATGTATCCAGATTGAGATTTAGAGTCATCTGGATCAGTGTCAAAATTTGCATCGACGTAACCCTTTACGATGAACCTTTTTGTCACCTCCATAATCGAGAAACATATCCTTATTCCACTAAGGATAATTTTGACCGCTGTCCGGTGATCTACTCCTAGAGCACTATTGTACCCCCTTGCCAAAATCAGTGTAGGGTATACAATAGATTTGGTACACAACATGGCTTATTTTATAGAACCTATGGCCAAGGCATAGGGAATGACTTTCATTCTCTTTCTATCTTCTGCCGTGGTCGGGCTTTGAGTCTTACTCAGTTTCACACCTTGTAACACAGGCATGAACTCTTTCTTTGACTGTTCCATTTTGAACTACTTCAAAATCTTGTCAAGGTATGTACTCATTGAAAAAACTAATCAAGCGTCTTGATCTATCTCTATAAATCTTGATGCTCAATATGTAAGCAGCTTCACTGAGGTCTTTCTTTGAAAAACTCATTTCAAACACTCCATTATGCTTTGCAGAATAATTCTACATTATTTCCGATCAACAATATGTCATTCACATATACTTATCAGAAATATTGTAGTGCTTGATGAAGCTATGTACTTAGGGTAGGGTCATGGATCTGTCCAACATACCCTCCCCAAGGGCATCTCTACAAAGAATCAGAAGCAGTCGAAGAGAAACCATCATCCACTCAACCGTGAAGATGTGCTCACTCGACCACCTTGAGGACACTCGACCACCAGAAGATGAGAAACCCTCCACTCTGCAATGGTCAGGACTTAAACCATAGCTTTATGGGCATTTACAACACTTTATTGCAGACGTTACCAGTAACGCCCCTCCTTTATGAGCATTGAACCTTGTGTAACGGAGGGGAGCTGGGGTCCTGGCGTACTCTATATAAGCCACCCCCCTCCTCTGGGACAGGGGTTTGCACTTTCTGTAATTCACACGCATATATTGAGTCGACCACCTCCGGGTTCCGAGACGTAGGGCTGTTACTTCCTCCGAGAAGGGCCTGAACTCATAAAACTTGTGTGTACAACTCCTCCATAGCTAGGATCTTGCCACTACATTCCAACCCCCCTATTCTACTGTCAGTCTTAGAACCACGACAGTTGGCGCCCACCGTCGGGCGGGTATCTTAGCGACTTGTTGGAGAAGTTACAATTTTTCTGATCCCCTTCATCATGGTTCCAGGCGGAGGTTTGGCTGAGGGCCGCGAGATCCGTCTCGGCGCGCTCGTGTTTGTCGCCGACGACTCCGCTTGGCTTCTGGAGGCACCACTCGACACCGACTCGCTCCCCGCCCGCGGGGCGACGCACTTTCACGTGTGCATTCACGGCGTCCTCCTGCAGCAACCGTCGACCTAGTATCAGTCGACTCCAGCAGCTTTCCCCCTTCCGGTAGCCCGCCGGAGCAAACGCTCCGGTCGGTCGAGGCTTCAGTGGTGGGTGAAGCATGCGGTGGCCCGCCAGTCGGCCACCCCTCAAGTCGCAGCGATCGAGCCTGACGAAACTCTCTACAGCCTGTTCGATCTGTCGACTGGCTCCGTAGAGACCGCATCCGAGTGCGACAGCAGCGACCCAGCGGCGGAAGTCTTGATGTTCAATGGACCACGCAGCCCTCCTGGCTTCAACCGTGAAGACGGAGGCGACGGGAACAACGATCCGTCACGCGTTCACGAGGAGTACCGCCCCGAACCCCTCTCCTCGCAGCAGAGGGAGGAACTTCGCTGCCGAAACATGGATGCATTGCATACTCCTATAGTTGGAGAAACCCCTGAGGCCCAGGCCTTGGAGCAGGCACGCTTGGCCAACCTGGTTGAGCGCACTCGACTAGAGAACCTCCAGCGCACACTCGACGATCGCGCTCGACAACGTGCTCCTGAGTCTAGTCGACGCCAGCTTTTTCCACCACCGACTCAGGTATACCGAACACCGATCCAGAATCTAGCAGCTGCTGCCCGGATAGGAGAGTCGATCCAACCTTCCCAATCAGAAGCTGGCCGAGGTCTGGTGCAGATCAGAGCCTTGCTCCGGGCAGCGGGAGAGCAGAATACGGTCGTATCTCAGTCGCGGAATAGGATCCATAGCAGATCCATGGTCGCAGACACAGTTCAATCGGCCCATAGCCCAAGATCACCCCCGAGGCGTGAGGGATGTGGAGATCGGCGTGATCAGTACAGAAACCGAGAGCGGGATGATCGCCGTGCCGATCGCGATGATCGCCGTCGAGTGCCCACGCCTCCTCCAAGGAGTGGGTCATACGTGCCTCGGCCACATGAAGATAGACGCCCTCACAGTGTCGAACGAGGTATTCCAGTCGACCCCAGGGTGCCAAGCTTTGATGCGAGATCTATTCTCGTGCAGGGCTTGGTCGATAGAAACAGAGCTCACCGAGAGGGCCACAACAGAGATCTGCAAACCAGCATCAGGGTGCATGTCTCTGGTCCAGAGTGCTTCAGCAGAGCTATCAGAGCTGCGGTGATTCCCCCAACTTCAGGTTGGCATATGGAGTCAGTAAGTTCACCGGAGAGTCCAAGCCTGACACTTGGCTTGAAGACTACCGAGTGGCTGTCCAGATTGGTGGCGGCAATGATGAAGTGGCCATGAAACACCTTCCTCTGATGTTGGAGGGCTCGGCTAGAGCATGGCTGAATCAGTTAGCGCCTGGCGGCATTTATATTTGGGAAGATCTCGCCCGAGTGTTTGTCAGAACATTCGAGGGCACTTGCAAACGGCCGGCAGGTTTGACAGAATTACAGTGTTGTGTTCAGAAACCGAATGAAACTTTGAGGGATTATATCCAGAGATGGATCACCCTACACCACATTGTAGAAGATGTGTCGGATCATTAGGCAATTTGTGCCTTTAAGGAAGGCGTCAGGTATCGGGAGTTGAATATGAAATTCGGCCAGACTGGAAATATGACTCTGGCTCGGATGATGGAAATTGCCACCAAGTATGCCAATGGTGAAGAAGAAGAGCGACTCCAGAGTGGCAAGCACAAAGCAGTCGCCCACGAAGCCAGAGGAGGAAACTCTGGTCGGAAACAGAAGCGCAAGGCCGAGCCAGATGCTCCGGGTGAAGCCTTGGCTGTGGTTCAAGGAAAGTTCAAGGGGAAGCCCAAAGGGCCGTGGAACCCCAAGAAAGTAAAAGATCAAGATGGAAATGACGTGTTGGATCTGCCGTGCCATATCCACACCAAAAAAGATGAAGAAGGTAATTTCATTTACCCGAAGCACACCACTCGGCAGTGTCGGCTCCTAATCCAGCAGTTCCGAGAGAAATAGCCCAAGGAAAAGGAGAAGGAAGCAGACAAGGCTGAGGATGATGATGGTTATCCCCACGTGAATTCCACTTTGATGATTTTTGCTGACGTTGAGAGCAAAAGTCGATTGAAAGTCATCAACAGGGAAGTGAACATGGTTGCTCCGGTGACACCCAGTTACTTGAAGTGGTCACAGACTGCCATTACATTCGACCAGTCTGACCATCCAGCGCACATCGCCACCCTTGGGAGGCAAGCACTGGTGGTCAACCCGGTGGTCGAAGGCACTCGACTGACAAAGGTCCTGATGGACGGTGGCAATGGCCTGAACATACTGTATGCAGAGACGTTGAAGGGAATGGGCATTCCGATGTCCAGACTCAGTGAAAGCCATATGAGTTTCCATGGGGTCATTCCAGGCAAGAAGGCTGCATCCCTCGGTTAGATTGCGCTCGACGTGGTTTTCGGTGATTCCAAAAATTACCGCAAAGAAAAGTTGATGTTTGAAGTTGTGGATTTCCTGAGTGCTTATCATGCAATTCTGGGCAGGCCAGCTTATGCACGATTTATGGCTCGACCATGTTACGTGTACCTCAAACTGAAGATTCCTGGTCCCAGAGGAGTGATCACTATCTCTGGTAATCGGAAGAAGGCAGAAGAGTGCTTCCAGAAGGGCTCATAGATCGCCGATGCCCAGATGGCCGTGGTAGAATTGCAAGAATACCAGAAAAATGCAGATCCGAGTGACTTGCTGCGAGCCAAGAAGCCAGCCACAGATTCAGCATTCCAGTTGTCTGGTGAAACGAAGTCGATTCACATTCACCCGACAGATCCCAATGCTGCTCCGACTCACATTTCAACCACACTCGACTCCAAATAGGAAGAAGCGTTCATCCCATTCCTCCGTGAGAACTGGGACATCTTTGCATGGAAGCCTTCTGACATGCCGGGTGTTCCCAGGGGACTGGCTGAGCATCGTTTGCGAGTCGACCCGAAGGTGAAACCAGTCAAAGAGCATCTTCGACGGTCCGCCATCCAGAAAAGAAAGGCAATCGGTGAAGTGGTGGCTCGGCTTTTGGCAGCTGAGTTTATCCAAGGGATTTACCACTCCGAGTGGTTAGCCAATGTTTTCATGGTCCCAAAGAAAGACGACTCACTTCGCATGTGCATTGTTTTCAAGCATATCAATCAGGCCTGCCCAAAAGATCACTTTCCTCTCCCTCGCATCAATCAGATAGTCGACTCGACTGCAGGATGCGAGCGTTTGTCCTTTTTGGACGCCTATTCTGGGTACCACCAGATCCATCTGTACGGACCCGACGAGATAAAGAAAGCTTTTATCACCCCATTTGGGTGCTTCTGTTATGTCACAATGCCATTCGGTTTGAAGAATGCCGGAGCCACATTCATGCGGATGATTCAGAAGTGCCTGCTCACTCAGATTAGTCGGAATGTGGAAGCATACATGGATGACACTTTGGTCAAGTCACGTAAAGGTTCTGACCTACTGACTGACCTTGCTGAAACTTTTGCCAACCTCAGAAGGTATGATATCAAGCTCAATCAATCAAAGTGCACGTATGGAGTTCCAGGCGAAAAGTTACTCGGTTTCCTTGTTTCCGAACGTGGAATCGATGCTAACCCAGAGAAAGTAGGCGCTATACTCCGAATGAAACACCATGTGCATGTGCATGATGTCCAGAAGCTTACTGGTTGCTTGGCCGCCCTAAGTCGATTCATTTCTCGCCTTGGTGAAAAGGCGCTACCTCTTTACCAACTGATGAAGAAATCAGATAAGTTCGAGTGGACCCCAGAAGCTGATGCAGCGTTTGCAGAGCTAAAAGCCCTGCTTTCCACCCAGCCGGTGCTTGCTGCTCCAATCAGCAAAGAGCCTCTACTGCTTTATATAGCAGCCACTGGACAAGTCGTCAGTACAGTACTTACGGTTGAGCGGGAAGAAGACGGAAAAGCTTATAAAGTTCAACGCCCAGTTTATTATATTTTTGAAGTCCTGACCCCGTCAAAGCAGAGATATCCTCATTATCAGAAGCTTGTCTATGGGATTTACATGACCAAGAAGAAGGTTGCACACTATTTCTCGGATCACTCTGTTACAATCGTCAGCTACGCTCCATTGTCAAAGATTCTGCACAACAGAGATGCAACTGGTCGAGTGGCAAAATGGGCGATTGAACTCCTTCCCTTGGATATCAAGTTTGAGGCAAAGAAATCTATCAAGTCCCAAGCAATAGCAGATTTCCTCACCGAGTGGATCGAATAGCAACTACCGACTCAAGTTCATTCTGAGCACTGGACCATGTTCTTTGATGGATCCAAAATGCTGAATGGTTCTGGTGCTGGGGTAGTTCTGGTATCCCCCCGAGGAGACAGGCTCGGATAGGTCCTCCAGATTCACTTTGATTCCTCCAACAGTGAAGCAGAATATGAAGCACTCCTGTATGGGTTGCGCATGGCCATCTCACTCGGCGTCCGTTGCCTCATGGTCTATGGCGACTCAGATTTGGTAGTTAATCAAGTGATGAAGGAGTGGGACATCAGAAGCCCAGCCATGACTGGTTACTGCAACACGGTG